>NW_026643102.1:3000000-3467615 GCF_028828005.1 Penicillium manginii | reverse complement strand
TAAACCCTAAACCCTAAACCCTAAACCCCCTAAACCCTAAAACCTGAAACCTCTAAACCCTAAACCCTAAACCCTAAACCCTAAAATACTCTCGGGTTTCCACTAACCTACCACTCGGACAACGGGTTTCAACCCTAAAACTCACCACCCGGGCCCGGGCCCGGGTTAATATCAATGCCAAAACCCTAAAACCACCCTCTGACCGGGTTCTACCCCGAAAACCCTCATCTCATGGGCCCTGGGTCCCTTGCTATCTATATCAAAACCTTGTAACTGATTTACTGACTTTTGTTACTCTGATCTCTTCCTATGCACTCTCGGACGGGTTGGAACCACTAATCTAATAACAAACAACTTTGGAACACCAACATATATAACCCTAAACACCTATCTACAAACCCTCACCACCTATCTACAAACCCTCACCACCCATCCATAAACCCTCACCACCTATCTACAAACCCTCACCACCCATCCATAAACCCTCACCACCTATCTACAAACCCTCACCACCCATCCATAAACCCTCACCACTGGCATCTCTCGGAACATTCCCAACTTCTAAACCTCGATCTCCGTATAACACACGATCCCTATCACTAATGACCTTATCACTTACTATACAATCGTCCTGTATATCACCTTCCTAATACCCATCATATATCTATCCTCCTGACCCTATAATTCCCATATATTTCTACCGTAATCATCCCTCTCACCTGGAAATACACTGAATCAACCATGGAACCCGGCAACATGACAACATATATTTGGCCATCGTCTTTATTACTTGAATACGGAAAACACGAACGCCGCTCTCGATTTCCACCTACCCACCACGCTCAACTCCTTGATATGCTCTCCGTAACCAAATAAACTCTTCCGTAATCTGCGCTCGCTTTCGTCCACAATTCCGCGCCATCTGTCCCAAATACCGAATCAACTCTGTATCGTTCGCCCGGATATTATCCACCCCATGCTCACTCAATCGCTGGAACCACCGTTCTCGGATTACTGCATTGGCATGGGGCCCATGCACCATCATCGCAATCGTCGGAATCAATGCCGTACGATATCCATCACATGCCTGGACCGTCTGCGGACTATGCTCCGTTCGCCGATCGCTCCGCGGACATATATACTGCGGCATCCCACACCAAAAATGCGCCGTGAACCCATCGTACGAAATCTGCCGTCGAATCTTGACCATCCAATCCTTACTGGCCTGCGCAATCTTGCCGCTGCCCCCTTCACCATACCAACACTTCCACATCTCATGTCCATCGTCACGGCCTCCTTGGCTGCATGTCCAACAACGATCAACCCACTTCTCAATCTCACGGATCAAAAACTCTTCATCCTCATATTGCTGACCGGCCCTCCCATCCGCCTGCTGGCATAATTCGGCCCGTTGGATATCCTGTTGCCGAAATGTATGCTGGATGGCGATTGGTACGGCCCGGGCCATGGTGCTGGGAATATCCTCCGTCGGGCCGGCCATCACCGGCTCAACCGCCCCAACATCAACCATCGGGTCATCGGCGATAACGGGGGACGCGGATCCAATCCGGGACTCCTGGTCTTCCCAATTGGGCATACATCCATCACATGCGGACTCGACCACCCGATCACCACATCGCTGTCGTTGGTATTCCTCGATGGGTCCATCCAAATACCCATCCAATATCACTCGCCGGCAACCCGTCACCGCCGCCTCCATATACTCAACAACATGGGCATGGTCGTCCGGGGGCGCATCGTGCATCCAAAACGGACGGCATTCCCGCCCCATCGTCTGACCCTCGGCCTGGATGATAATCGCCTCGCTGGGCTGTCCATCACGCCCGGCCCGCCCACTTTCCTGCGCGTAATCTAACATGGTCCGGGGCTGACCAACGTGGATCACACTGCGGATATCGGGGATATCAATCCCCATCCCTAACGCACTGGTGGCCGTGATCACCGCCCCGGCCTGGTGGCGGAATGATGCCAAAATCCCTTCCTTGTCCACCTGCTTGCTATGGTATGCGGCACAACCTAATAACTCGGCCAATGCGGTGACATGGGCCCGGACGGTGGCATATATGATCACCCGGCCGGGGTACGCTCGGCGAACACGGTCCTGGATGAACTGGATCACACTCCGCATCTGCACCCACTGGAACGGATGGTCATATCCATCGTCTACGGGGATCGTATGGACACGATATGCGATATTGGGCCGGCTGGTGTGGCCCCGATATAATACCACTTGATCCCGGACCCAATGCATCCGATGGAATAATAATTCCTCGCTGCGGGGGGGGCAATGTCGCGGTCAACATCACGATCTGGGTGGCTGCGGTTCGTAACTTGCCCAACTGCTGGAATAATGGCCGGAATCGCTCCTGTTGACTTAATACCATATGGCACTCGTCCACCACAATCCGATCTAATCGCTGTAACATCCGCTGCCGGGTCACAAAATCGGCAAATGCATCGCTGTCGGTGCTCTCGGGCGTGATCAATACGATGGATACCCCATCGGGTGGCCGTCGGGGGTCCCATACCGCACATGAAATCCCCAATCGCTGGCATCGTGCTTCCATGTCACCGCGTAATGCAATCAATGGAACAACCACGATGGTTAACCCGGCACGGCCACTCACCCACGCGGGCAACATAAACAACACACTCTTACCTCCCCCGGTGGGCATGACCGCCACAATGGGGCTTACCCCATGCTTGATGGCTTGTAATACGGGACCCTGTTGCCCCCGCAATGCTACGGTGTTGCTCCCCATCATGTGCTGGAATGCCTCGTCTATGTTGGTCTGGTGTAAATCATATCGACGCTGCGTACGGGCCTCGGCCGTTTCGACTTCCCATGGGTTGGGCTTACGCTTGGTGCCGGGGGCCCGGCGGTCATGTTCGATACGGGTGGACTCGAATCCTAAAAAATAATGCCAATCCTGGCTCACCTGGCGGAATAACTCGCGGTGCCGGGCCGTGGTGTTGGGATTCTCCATCATCATCCGGCCATATTGCGTCCCGGCAATGCTGGCGGAATGCGCGGCCTGGATATCCGCAATGAATGCTCGGATCCCATCATCATCCATGGATGTCTCGTCGTCAATGTCGGGGGCCTCCTCCTCGGTGTTGGCCTGGAACTGACTGCTGGGGCGTAAATACCGCCGGCTGATGGCGATGGCGATGTCACGGTATGCCTGTAATCCCAACTTCTGCCCATCCAATCCAATCGCGGTCTCGCGCTTCAATACCTCCCGTAACCGGACGCTACTCCACTCGGTCTGCCGATCGGGATCCGGGGACCATACATACTCGGCCCGTCGACCGATGGTGGCGGCTTCGCCCCGTATATGCCGCTGATATGACTGCATCTGCTCCACAAATGGCAATACTAACCATAAATACCATATGACCAACTCACCAATCTCCCGGGGTAAATATCGGAAAATCACCTTGGTATCATTGGCCACATGGAACCCCTTATGGTATCGACTGACAAATGTGACCATGCCATCCTCAATGAATATATTGCGGCGCTCTCGCTCACTGTTACGATGCCGGATGCTCATTAACTCGGGACCCCGGCTGGGTTGACCGGCACAAACATGGACGGCCACGCTTAACCGCTCACGGAACTGGCTCACCACTCGAAAAAACCGATCGATGGCGGGCATCCGGAACCCGGCCCCGTGGGACTGTACAAACTGACGCTGTAATCGGGGCTCGTGGCGGATACGCTCCATGAACCACGTCGGACCCTGGACCGGCCACGATGTACGTAAATCCTGTAAAAAACTCCATCCGGTGGCACTCTGCGTGGCATCATCGTACAAATGATCCCACGGGATGGCTGGGGGCGGGTGATCGGTGCAAAACATCAACTCGTGGACCAACTGCTGCCGTAACCGGCCAACCAACCCATGCACAAATCCGCGGAAATGGCCCATGGTAAAATGGATCTGTTTGTACAACAATTCATCTCCGGACTTCCACCCGATATGACCCTCGCTGGGGGTATTCATAAATATCGTCCGTCCGTACGTACGTAAATCTAACCACCACTGGACGGGGCCATTGGTCCCACGAACCATGAATAAATCCACCAAATATGTGACCCATTCGGGGAACGTTCGGTCGGGATGCTGGCGCTGCTCCTGTGTCAATGCTCCTAATATGTCATCGCTGGTGGGGGGGGAACTACGCATGGCCACCGGGGATGGGGGGGCACTGCCATATCCTTCATCATCGTGGGCATATGCCTCATCGATGCCGATCATATCACCTTCAAACCATGGCGGGTTCTGCTGCCCGGCGAACCCACGACGGATCTCCGATGACCGGGGGTCTAACCGCAATGCTTTGTGCAAAATAAAAAACCGCGCGATCTTGATCAAACTGGATATCCGGGGGGGGAAATTCTCGGGCGTGGCCCAACCAAACTGCCCGCATCCAATCACGGCGGTGGCACAAATCATGGCACATCCATATTCATCGTTGCGGATCTTCTGGCGTAATAAATCGATGCAAAACGTTAATAATGCATGCTCGATGGGACGAATCTCGAATGGCTCGGGCTCATCATCCTCGGGGTCGGGACAACTGGCCTGGGCCTGGGCATGGCGCCACACGGCATCCCATAACTGCTGCTGTCGGGGGGGTAAATGAATACTTGGGTGATTCCCAATCATGTTCAATCTGGGATGGTGAATCAACCTGGGTGTCTGATATCGGGTACGGACGTGATCATACCTGGGTTCGTGCAAAAAACATCATAATCTGCTGCCACGGTGCCACATGCTTTTGAATGGCGGTGGCATCTAAATATGCCAATAATGGCTTATGTGGACTCTCGTCCTTCATCGTACGGACCACATCAATGCGTACTAAATGCCCGCACGCCTTGGCGATCTCCTGGCTCACCGATGCCAATCGCTCCATGGCCTCCCAAATGACCAATGCGATACGCTCTGGTCCCTCGGCATCCTCCTCGGGGCGCTGGGTACTCTCGAATAATGGCTGCCGGGGGGGTCCCTTGTAAATACCGAACCCACCCCGTCCGATTCAACCATGGCGTGGCTTCATCTAACTCCCCGGCCTGGATGATGGTTTCATGGGCCTGTTGATCTTGCTGCTGATACTCCTCAACCATTTGCACTAACTGGTGAATCCGGTCGGGGTCTTCCACGGGGTCTATGGGGGGGCTCATTGGGATTGGGCTGCACAATATGAATATAATGTGAACCGGGGCCTTGGCTGAATATACGCTGACACGCAACGGCTCGGCTATTGGCGTTAATGGCGGCCTGGATGGCTTTTTCCTGTCTGGGTGTGGGACGACCACGGCTTTGCTGTACACGATACTGATGGGCCTCTATCCAATGTGCCTTCATCGTACGGATCTGGCGGCATGTATATACCTCACATTGCTGGCACAATAATCCATCCTGATAAACGGGTAACTCGGGGATGGGTTGATCAATCTGGCGGGGCCAACTATCCACCTCTGGGTGATCATCAATATGATCCCACTGCTGGATCACTCTGTCGATATACTGTACCCACGAAATGGGTATCCGATGTACGGTACTACTTAAATGGGCCTTGATCTGTCCCCGGCGTACGGCACATTGACATTTCTGGCAAATCAACACGCGAAATTCGGCATTGACACAAAATAATTCGTGGGCCTGGTATTCGGTGTCCATGTCGGATATGGAAATCTATATATCGGCTGGTATTGTATATCTGGGAAATGGGATCAACTCAATGTTGTTCAAATGGACCCAAAATAAAATGGGATGATGATGGGGGATCTGGGAAAACCCCCCCTGAAATTTGAAACAAAAAAAAACAAATCCTATGACTAAACTACATATGGTGGTTGTTGATGTTGGTGGGTTTGACTGGTCGCGACCGGCGGCTGGTGGTTACCCCATCAAAAAATCTTGCTACTTTGTGGGGGACAAAATCGATACTGGATATGCTCTGATTGTGCTTAAATTTGGCTATGGAATAAAACTAATACTAAATTAAAATATATCGAAATCTGGAAACTCTACGACATTATTTTGCTAAATTCAATGGGGGTTTGAAATCTAAATTCAATGGGCCCTGGACCCACTTTTTTCCCCCATACTTAACAAAACCCTAAAAAATTCAATGGGCCTCATTGAATTTACCCCCCATGGGATAGGGTTACATGGAAGGGACAGCGCTCAGCACGCCCATTGCGTTGGAGTATGGGTTTGTGCGTGTTAAGGACCTTGAGTTGGGTACTATTGTGCGTCAGCGCTCTGCTTACGGGGAAGAGGATAAGTGGGGTTATGGTCGGAAGTCCATTACGAATGTAGGTCGAGTCATTGAAGCCCTAGACCACGAGACTGTGAGTGTTTTGTGGAGGCCGAAGAGGGGGGGAGGGTTATGTTGACGGTGTGACGGTTTTACCGTGGGAGAGGGAGCCGAGGAGACTGAGTAAATTGTAGGAGATTAGGAGATCCCATAATTGAACAAAACGGGTTACTCCTTTCTGTGGTTTCTGGTGGTAACTACCGGGGAAAACAACTTAGGTAATGGAAGAGAGTGAATGGAGGTATGAGCAAGTTGGCTTTTCTGTTCTTTTCGCTCGTCTAGGCTATCTGTCACTTTTTCCTGAGTCGTACTACGTAATGACCTCGGCACAGGCCCAACATCAGATAAGGAGGGATTCAGGGTGAGCCTGCAAGGAAACAGACGAGGTAGATTGACGTGCCCGAGGGTTAGATTCAGTTCAGTGACTGCGTTCCCCTCCGGCTGGAGTTCGTTCAGTTCCCGGCTTGGGAGCCTTCATAGATCTCCATTCAGACAAAGCCGCCCCCACTATAGATGCACAGCTTAAGCCAAGTGACAAATAAAACGTCCGCGCCAAGGCTGAACTATACGCATCTAGAACCGCGGGCCTGTTCGACTCAGGGAACTGCTCGAGGAACTGGGTTGCGCCCGTATGTGCTATCACTGACGCGCTGACACCCGGAGCCAAGGACCGTATTTGACTTGCCAACGAGTTCTGGAAGATCGTCTGCGCTGCCGCAACAAAAACGGTTGCACTTAGGTTCTGGACCAGCGTGATCAACGTCACGCCAATGGACACGTCCTCCTTGGGGGGAACGGTCTGCACCACATAGCTTGGCTGCCCGAAGCCTAGGCCCACCCCGAGCCCGTAGAGTGCCAGGTATCCGATCCACGTTCCGGTGCTTGTGTTGGGGGTGATGGTGGTTAGGAGGCCGGACCCGCAGGCGGTGAGGGTCGTGCCGACGATCATGCAAGGATTGTAGTACCCGATCGTGCTGGTTAGGATTCCTGCTACGACAGAGCACACGACGTAGCCGACGATCAGGGGCGTGATCATGACGCTTGAACCTAGCACCGAGCGGCGCTGAATCACCTGGAACCACAGCGGGATGTAGAGGATCGCGACGTAGACCCCGCCCGTGATGCACATTGCATATGACGCCGCCGCCCAGACGGACCGGCTGGCAGTGATACTTGACGGGATGGTGCGCGCGCTGACTCTCGAAATTGGCAGTGCCTGTACGAAGACGAACGCGGCGGCAAGGACAGCAGCCACCACAAACAGTGCGATGATGCGAGGATTCTTCCAAGGGTACGTCGAGCCGCCCCATTCGAGAGCTAACAAGAGACACACCAGCGATCCAATCAAAGTGATGGTTCCCACGAAGTCAAACTGCCTCAACTTTTCGGTCGAGCTTAGTGGTTGTGCGTGGTGATTGGGAGGCGTCCGGACGAGGAACGCACAGAGGATGGCCGTCATGAAACCAAGCGGCAGGTTGAGCCAGAAGCACCAGCGCCAGGTCGTCCGTTCTGCGATCGCACCGCCGATGAACGGGCCGACTATTGCCGCGACGCCAAAGACGGCAGACATAACCCCCAAGTATGTCGCTCGGCGCTCGAGCGGGATCACCATGGTAGTGACCATAATGGAGCCTGAGAAGATACCAGCTGCGCCGAGCCCGGCCACCGCGCGTCCGGAGATCAAAGCAGCCGAGTTCGAGCTCACGGCGCAGATGAGAGAGCCGAGCTCGAAGATGCTGATGGCCGCAAGGTAGACGAGCTTAATCGAGTAGAGGGCGTAGAGCTTGCCGTAGAACAGCTGGAAGACGCTCAGGGTGAAGAGATAACTAGCGGACCACCAGCCAACATCGCTCAGTACGTGGAAGTGGTTGCTAATTGTTGGAGTCACAGTCGCGAGAATAGTCTGGTCCTTTGCAGAAATGAGTTTCAGAATTCTGTGAGCTGCAAAGGGGGGGAGAGGTATACTATTCCTGTGAGGAACACAGCGAGGCAGAGCCCGACTATGATGAGGATGACCTTGCCTGTACCAGGTGTTGGAGGCTCATCGTGAGCAAGCGTCTCTTGAGCTGTTTTCTTCATTTTCACAAGGTGTTCCTAGGAGCGAAAGTAACAAGATGCAGTTGTCTGGCCTTTAAAGTTCGGGTGGAGTAACACAGATTCTATTATCAGCAAATAAGGCCATTCTAGCGAGCTCATAATGGCATGGAAATAGCTTTACAGTTAGTTATCCTCTTTGAGCATCGAGGGCGAAGCTTGCTACATGTAGTGGGATAACAAGATCTCCCGATATAACAGAAACCACTGGTAGATTCGTGTAAAGATCGAGACTTGGAGGGTGTAGAGGAGCTTCCTGATATTGAGGCCTGAGGCACTAATATATATCCTATCACCTAGTGAATATCACCTAGTGAAACGGGGAAGTGCTCGCTGGCAGTCCGCGCTCTATGAACGGGTCGAGGGCAACAACACCAAACGCCACCACCCTAGCGCTTTGGTAGTACGAGGAGAGCGAGTCGAGACATGAAACAAAACAAAATAATAATGGTGGCACTAGGCCCTAAAACAAAGAATAAAATCGGAAGCGCGAGGGGTGTCTGAGATTGCAACTAAGGCCATCTATGAAGTGGCGTCCGTTTCGGCGGCCTGAGACCGACGTCGCCTGTTATCGAGACTAAATCCCGACGAAACTAGGCAACAGTATAAACAACGTGTTTCATATATTAAAGATGGTAAATTGTAGCTGTATTTTCTCAACCACAATAACTTGTCTTGGCTCAAAGCTTATTAGAGTACTTGTTTAGCTTAAAAGTTTAATCTATTCAACTTTCATATAGAAGGAGGAGTTTTATTGGGGTTGCCTCCAGCTACCACGCTGCTTCACGTGACATCTACACCGACATTACGAACCATGATTTACTAATCCGGACATGTTAGGGTTTGATGGAGTCGATCTCGATTGGGAATATCCTGGCGTAGGTGACAGAGGTGGTAAATTGAAAACACGGAGAATTACGTTCTTTTGCTGAAGACGCTGAGAGAGACATTCGATGCAAGTGGGAACACAGTTGGTCTGACCTTTACTGCCCCCTCATCATACTGGTATCTGCGCTGGTTTGACTTGCCAAATATGGCAAAGTACATTGACTGGATTAACGTGATGTCGTACGATCTCCATGGAGTTTGGGATTCTCAAGATCCCATTGGCAGTATCGTCCAAGGACATACAAACCTAACCGAGATCAAAAGTGCCCTAGATCTCTTTTGGAGAGTCAAGATTCCTCCCGCTCAGGTGGTGTTAGGTATTGGGTTCTATGGCCGTGCATTCACTCTACAGGACAAGAGCTGCACAAAACCCGGGTGTGCCTTTAGTGGTGCCTCGGATGCTGGACCATGTTCAAACACTGGTGGCATGCTTGCATACTATGAGATTATGAGTATTTTGCAGGGAAATTCGACTAAAAGGGCTATTATCTCACCCACGCACGATAAAGAAGCGGCAGTCAACTACTTTACCTTTGATGATAACCAATGGGTCTCGTATGATGACAAGACAACATTCAAGCAAAAGGTTGATTGGGCAAATGAATTTGGACTGGGGGGTGCAATGATCTGGGCGTTCGATCTGGGTATGAATGACTGTTCCCAATGCACCATGCAGACGAACACACGTACTGACTATAAACCCAGATGATGATAGATACTCCGCTCATACAGGCCTTCTTGGGAGAGATATTATTTCAACTCACACACTTCAGGCTGAGAACAAAGCGGTATCAAACGCGAAATCCACTGTCATAGACTTATCAGCCTTCACCGGTCAAAAATTTTTCAAGTACACCAAGAAGTGTATCAAGCTGGATGATACCAAGGCCATGTCGAATGCCTGTGGTGACGGTTACACCGTCGTTGGTTGGGATGATGCTGGATGTGGCAAGTCAAACTGCGTAAGTGTGAGCCCTTGAGAGAGTGTTTTCGAGACCAACATCCTTCAGCACTGCGATAAGCCCATTTGCTGCCCTCACGGTGCTGCTCCCAAGGGCTGCAAATGGCGTGGTGATGACCTGCTGTCCTACTCCAGTTGAGCTCACCGGCTGTCACTGGACAGGTGGAAGTGGTGGTAACGATTGCGCGAATGCCAAGTGCAATCCTACCGAGCTCCAGATCGCAACCTCCACCCTAGGTGATAGCTATGTTGGATGTGACTGTAAGGTTTCCGCCAGAGCTCTCATCTAACGTGAAATCTAACGTGCACATCCAGGGGGGCGAAAAAGAGCAGCGTGCTGCACAGTGAAAAAGGCACCGACGAGAAAGGCAGTATGCACTTTGACCAAGTGCGATGATCAAGATACCGGCTTCTGTTCGGCAACTGATCGTAAATACATTCTAAAACGAGCTGCAAGCCAACTTCTCGCTGTCTCGCCTGTCTCTCCCAGCGAATCCAATCTCGAAAAACGAGCTTCCAGAGTGGAAAGTACGCTCCCATTGGGGCTGTTCGGGATCATTCGGGTCATTCCCAGGTATCCACCTAGGGGAAAGCTGTACACCATTGCACAGGCAGCTTTGGTGCTCAAGAAGGCTTTCAGGACACGGGTCGGTACCTGTGGAGGCTCTGTTTTGGAGGTCAGACTTGCCGGACAATCCCAACATCAAACTGATTGATGACCTTGAGACTGAACATCCAGTTGATAAGAGACTTCAAGACCCCTTCCTCACATCCGCAGCGACGGGCGTACTGTCCTCTGGACGCATTGCCTCTCTCGAACCAATATCTGAGAATTTCTGGAAGCTCAAATGGAGCTTCGCCCAGGCCAAGTTGGCCAGAAACCACCCGTGGGTAATAGCAAAGGGAAACAGCCAGCCAGGCCCGACGAGGGTTTTGCAGAATCCTACGGGTCGGAGGACAACCCATACCCCTTTATGGCCGTGCAGAAGTCACTCAATATTCGGAAGGGCAAAATCTTCGGACTGAAGGACCCGGTCGATTTGAGAAAGCTCAAGAAAGATGCAAAAGATGCTGTCAAGCTAGATACTATGGATGCAGCGGACGTGTTCCTTTCGAAATTGCAGGTGGTAAGTACCCCCATCTCACATCACCCCTAGCAAGCAAATTAATATGGCTGGGCATTCGCGGCCTTCGAGTATATTCGGCATGCCGAATTCCAAGCTCGATTTGACAATATGATGAAGAATGGATTCAAAACTCTGAGCGATATAGAAGATGCAACAGGGACTTATAATCTCCAAAATTGGTGGTCGCTCTGGAATGGTGATCATTTCGCGGAGGCCGACGTGCAGAGAGATGGGCAAATGAAGCAATTCGCATTGCAAGGGAGCCGTATGTTGAAGCATATGAGGCAGGCCACAAGCTGGAAACCCACGACCGTGTGATGGCTGCATTGCAAGCCTTTGAAGATCTCATCAGAAGTATCCAGATGCCGTTGGTCAAGAACTACAAGCAGACCAACCCCTACAATGGTGAGGGTCCAAGCGGGTCCAACTCATAAATATACATACTCCAGCCTGCCAAGAGTCCAAGGTTGGAAGAGTCCAGCGCGTTGGATTTTGTGATCAGGCAATGTTGCTTAGGTACGATAGACCCAGGGTAGGCCACTCGACTGGCTGGTGTCAAGTGTCATGCATGCTTAGATCATACATATATTCCGGCCCGTCCCCCCGGGGGAGGGGGGGGGACCCGCAGTAAGAAGTCTTGGCAAGGCGGGGAGGGCGAGTCAACACGTCCCCCCCCCCTAAGTACCTCATATTTCAAGATGTTTCGATCAGGCTTTTTAGAAAGTTTATCAGAGTGGTCTAAACTTTTCTTTTATCTGGTTGAATATACTAAAATTAGGTAGGAAGGGCAAACCCTAAGGGGTCCGATTCTTGTGGGTGATTTTTTGATAGGGTATGCCAAGGCCAAGACCGACGGGTAGTCTATACCCTTTTCGGCTAGCTATCCAAGCGTAGGGTTTCTGCCTTCGCTTTAAGGTATTTAAGGGTTTCTAGGGTAGAGACTAGGGTTACTGCTTATTGGCTAATCACTAAAGCTAACTAAATTCGGTTTGCACTAGTTACAGTGGCGTTGTAGTAGTTTGAAACTCCCGGCAGGAAAAAAGATAGGTCTGCTCCACTAAAACCTCTGTTCAGCGAATGGTATGTAGTTTGATAAGGGGCTTGTGCCCAGCTTGGTGGGCGGTAGGCCTAGTGTGGCTGGCGGTATAAAAGGCGGTAGAAGAAGGAGTTTCAAACTACTGTAACGCCACTGTAACTAGTTACTAGGTAAGTTAGCTTAGTAAGTAGGAGTTAACGTAATTCACATACGGATGGCGCACACAAGCGGGTGGTGCACACTGCCTACCACTACATATTTGAACTAGAATTTTACCACCAAAACACCATTAAATTCAAATATCTATCTACTGGGGCACCATGTTATTGAATGCCCTACATTCTGACTGCTGTTGCATCTTCCCTGCCGCTGTTTGGTTGGTGGAGGTGGCAAGACAGGTGGTTCAACCGGTCCTGGCAGAGGTTGCTCAATATGTATATTCAACAACAGTACTGTACACATACGTGATCCCCATGCTGTATCGCTAATGGTAGTATCCCTTGAGAACAAAGGTGACCGATAGATGGGGAAAACGACTCTGGAGCTTTGCGGAGTGCCATGGGGCGACAATATCGATTTCCTGCACTGATTGAGAGTGATGGCGGGACGGGCTGTGATGCGAACCCCTGAACCGCCCGACCGTGACGAACGCGAAGCTTCGCCACTGTGACTGGCAAGACCGAAACGCATCACTAGACCACCTAGAATCTATGCTCAAGAAGAACAAGAAATCGACAATGAACAGAGGCAGAAGTGACCTCAGTAAAAGAGGAGAACTGGACCTGAATCTTAGCCTGATAGGGCAACTTCGGATGACTCCGCGACCGAGAGTGACAATCTTGATGTGAACGATTTGGTGAAAGAGATCGCTAAACTCAGGACAGAAATCAGTATATGAGACGAGTTACACAAGGAAGAACTACAAAAAGCCAAAGTAGAGTTCGGTGCTGCCCTCGCTGGGGTCTGGCACGAGCTACAGAACCTGATAGATAGGACCCTTAGGTTAGGGCAGGCTTGCTCCCAAACTTAAATCTTCAGGAAGGAGGAGGAGAATAGGAGGATAACAGATTTATCCATCCAGCTACTTTGTCTAAGCTATGTTGAAGGAATGAAGTTTTATTTGAGGATAGTCTGATCCAGAGTACTAGGTAGACGAGTCTGCTGTGCCGGTTATTGTATAGAAAAATATATCAATTAATCATCATACGTATGAACACTTTCTCTTGTATTTTGTTGAGCCAAACACCCACCCAGCTTGAATTTTGATACAAGCGTTCATGCTCATGGTGAAAGTTTCTGCTCCTTGTATTTGTACCACCGAGATTGTTATACATATTACCCTGAAACTCATTTTTGAATGTTTTGGTACACCTCTCGCCACATCCGCTCCCAACATCAGTATCAAGGCCGTTATTGCCTCATTTGAGCGCCCTGGGAGCGCGAAAGTGATGTTCCCGCAGCATCAAAGCTGTCTTGATGACTATCTTCTCTAACGAAGATGCTAGTTCTCATACTAGCACAGTTCACCAATCCTCAAACCGTAATCCCTAGCGAATATACAGCCTTTTGGTTGCACAGAAAGGATGTATATACTCCCAGAGCCAGGACTTGGATCAAGGTTCTTTGAGCTAAGGATAAGTAGAAGCGGGTATGGTGGCAACTCAATTACACAAGGCATTACTATGGGTAGCACACAGGGAGAATATGTACCTACCGGACTGAGACCCTTCTTAGTAGCTTACAAAATAGGCTTGCGCATTTGCACGCACTCTTACTTTCCCAAATCAAGTTGCCAAGGCTGCTTCAGCCCAAGTCGGTTAGACATAAAACGACCCCTGGTTAGAACAGTTTGAAGGGTTTGGTAAGAAAAAAGACGATGACGACACGAGTGCAACCTTGGACGCCCCTCCTTTTCCATTGCATCTGCTGTTTAACATCTTGCACTCCTCACAACCTATCGTTAAACATGCAATAATGACCCCTAGCTTACCCCCATCAAAGTCACGACTGATTTGTGATATAATCGAGAGCAACCTAAAATCACTCATATCACTAATGCAGCATAATACACTAAACATATTAGATATCTTCGTTCCAATCTGCGAATGTTAAAAACTCCTGTAGCGCACCCCCCAGCAAAAATAAGATTAGTGCAGCAGCTATGCTCGAGGTCCTCTTCCATTGACTATCCGACAACATCGGGTGAATCTGGGTGAAATAGTGGATGTTCTTCGGGGAGAAATTAATATCTATGTGGCCAACTATTGAATCAGTCGCACTCTGGTAGCAAAAGGCTAGCCCAAGAAAACATCCTGGGACCAAGTAAAGAAGCACAATACGAAATTATGAGACTACTAACTTCATAATTTGTCAGAATATGAGTCGTATAACCTGCCCTACATAGAAGAATCTTCTTATGACGAGCGGAAATGTTATAGGAGTACAGGTTGGGCTCCGCTTAGAGTAACCCCAACTCAAGTGGCCAAGTTTCATTATGATCACCAATACCGGGCCTTGCCGGCATATTTGCAAGATGCTGTACTTCTTTCTCGTGCCACTCAGGGCTCAACTGATAATCCTCAATTGGATGAAAATACTCAGTAGTTTCTACATTATTTTAGCAAATATCCAGAGCCCGAGTCGGTATTAGTGATACTTAAAGCGCCCTCTACCACTATTAGTGGATATGATTATTGTATTTTAGATACAGACCTGAGAAAGAAGGCGTGACTGTTCATAACAGGATACCGCATTTTACTGTACGGCCCGCCTTTCCCAGTAAATCATCACAGCCCTGTCCTAGAATCAGCAGAATGATGCTTTCTTCAGGACCGATAATGTATTATTTCCTGGAATCCTATTAGATAGGGATTCAGTTGTTTCATAGCTGCTATCAGATCAACGGGAAAAAAAAGGTACCTACCAGAAAAAGAGGCTTTTAGAGGACCATTGAAGCGGTACTACCCCTTTCAAGTCAAAAAAAGTCAGCGTATGCAATGTAACTTACCGCTAGCAAGCGATTGGATATTCATGAGTTAACATTTTCTTCCAGTTTGTATGGTAAATTCCAAGGTTGGCTCAGCCCGTAACCTCGGTGTGGTCATCATCGAGTAAAATATGCAGTACATGGGGTATTTCAACATTCCCTCGATCGTATCTATGTCTTTCCCATAAATTAATTAGGTTTATTTTGGTGTGGTTCCACTTGATCTCATTAGCTCTATTAGCATAATAGTCCATACAGTTTAGCAAATGCTGACGAGAAATAGCTCAAAGCCAATCGGATTAACCCTCCGATGGAACCTTACTGCATTGAGGTCGGCCTCGCGTATATGGAAAAATGTCACATGGGGATAAGGGTGTTCTCGGAGACTTTTACTTTAAATTTATTGTTCTAGGCAAAGGCAACTACATATACATGTGCTACTTTACAAATAATAGCCTATTTTAGTCGGAATATCTCACGGATACAGGTCCATTTCTTGTTCAGTTGTGTTATCTGCATTTACCTAAGCGGTAGATGGAGGGTTCATCCACTTTCCGAACTGCATGCAACAACTGCTTTAACAGTAAGAAAAGGGTACAAAAATTCGGAATCCTATATGCCGATATTAAATCAAGATTCTTATCATGAATTGGTAAAATTTAGTGTGACAAGTTATTTCCTTGCTCTAGCTGTGCTCAACACGGCCACGCATGCCAATACACAAGAAGAGACGGAAGGAGACGGCGCGAGGTAGAACCCCAGAACAATTTTTTGCAAAGTGGAATCAACTATCTCGAATGCTTGGTCCGACAATTGACACCGGCTACCCTGCCCGACGCAATTATGATTCTTGAGCGATTGCGTGGCAGTGATTTCATGGAGGGGCCCGCTATATCGCCTGCTTCACAACAGCACGATGGGGGTGAAGGCTCCTCTACGGTGTATCAGAGTATAGGCGACACCACGCTCTTTAGCTTCAGCTTGGATATTTTACCAAATGAAACTACGACGTCCCTCGTAATCAAATCCTTCTTTGAATTTGTCAACCCAGTCTTCTATATCACAACACCAGAGAGGTGTGCAGATCTCATGAACAACATCTATCACAACGATAATGAGCCTACGATCGCTGATATATGCGAGTTGTATGCTATTGCGGCTGCCGGGTGTCAATATGAGGATACAGTCACAGAGACGGTGTCGTCATCATTTGAGTTTATCTCCTCCCAAAACACTACTCGGAAAATCAGGTCCTCGGGATCTACAAGGAATGAAATGCTGCCTTGGGTTATCACAATACTGGGAAATCAGGGATATTAGTAAAGCAAAGTGTTTAATAGGTCAGTTTCAGGAAAAGTTTTGGGTTATATCGCCGCGTCTCTCTAATCATTTAATAGCGTATGCTGCAGAACTTGCAGGTCAATGCATCCCAAGCATCTCATCGGATATTTCGCAAGTGATAGAGTGGGTTCACTGGGCTAAAGTCTTCCGGACGATTAAAATGTTACAGTGGTAAGCTTTCGTATAGAGTATTACTATCTATAGCTTACTTTTATAGCTGGATGTCGGTTATACTTAACCATCAATTTAACGTAGTCGAAAGTGAGATGTTATTAGTAGGTTTTACCCTAATCATAGAGTTGAATGCTGATACTGAAATGCGATTTCTCGACATTAGCTTCATCACTTAGCGATGATAGAACCCCGACCCGGAGATGGTAGCCCGGTTGAATATGGCACAGTACTTGCACAGCTGAGCAAAATTGCGTTTATGTGTTCGGATCTCTTTACTTCCTCTATCTGCAATCCCAATTCTCCGTGGGAAACTGTGGAAACACAAAGTAATAGGTTGGATTCATGGCATCGAGAGCTCCCAGAGAATGTGAAGCTCCAACACCTCCTAAATGCTGGTGATATTGAGTATTCTTTGTCTGAAAGATCCTCCCTTTTAGTCGTACATGTGGTATACCTCACAGCTCGACTGATTGCTTACAAGCGCAAGTTCGAAACCTGTGGAGTTTTGGAGGTAGCAAGAATCCCTGAGACTGTTCTTGATACATGCACCCAGACTGCTAGACAGATTGGGTGGACCATTTCACTTCTTTCTCGTCATGGCCCGTTTTTGAGATGTTGGCTTGTCAAGTAAGTCGACTCCCGTAAAGCCCGATGGTGTTGATTGCTGATCATATTCTCATATAGCTACGCGTCTTTTATCTCTTCTGATATTTTAATTTTGAGTATTTGTCGGTCTCTATTGAGAATCCCTGATCGTGATACTATTTTGACAGATCTGTCGAGGGTTAAATCTGGCTTTGACCTTCTGGCTAGCGCCACAAATTCATCTAGTACGGCTGCATATTTTGTGCGTAAATTGACACCTATGTATGATCAGTCCAAAGAGCTTGCGAGCAATTTTGGAGCCTTAAGTCATCGTTGGCGAGACCCTCGAATGAGCGTTCACACGGTTCTCAATAACCACAGATTATTCGACCCATCGCAAGTTGTTGTTTTGTTGGGGGAGGTCGTTTGTGCACTGGTGATCCCTGATCATCTCTAAATTTATCCTTCCTTTTGCTAGAACCAGTCATTGAGAAAGTCGATAATATAACAGAGGCGGCCAGCTAACGTAACTCCCGGCCGATCTGTCCACCCCATCAAAAATCGCATCTTCCGGCCACTCTACCTATTTCAACCGCCTACGATACCACTAACTCACACCGGATCCTCGTAGAGCTTGGCTAACCAAAAGGGTACGATCTTATTAGCTCTATCTAATATAAAGATAGCCGTATCAAATCCATACATATAGTAGCAAAGCTATACGAGGTACTACAATCTACCTTATAGATATATACCCCTAGCCAAGTCTCATATAGTGATAAACACCTATTAGACTATAAATTAACTTAATGTAAAGAGGATTCACTCATTAAGTAAATTATCTCTATATAAATATATAGGGTAATATCTAGACTCTCTACTATACAAGATATAACGTGTTTTATCACCGAGCCGCCACCCCACCTACATTACAACGATATGTATTGAATATTATACAACCACTATATGATATATTGCAAAAACTAAGCAATATTCACAACTGGGCGCCTATTCTGCTTGTGCCCTGACTTTCTGGAGTTAGTACAGCGCGACATAGGCCTCTCAGTCGTTGTCTTTGTAGCTGCCGGAGCACGCCATGGCACCTGGTTTATTGCTATTTAGTGCTTGTGCTCAATTTGTAGACGTAATTGTATCTCTTCGGTAGTTATTCCACCTTCGTATACCAATTACTTATTAGGTAAGACCTTTTTTGCTACTTTTATCTATTCTCCACTATTATACACTTATATATAGTCGTCAGTAATATAAGCTAAGCTAATTAGGGTTTAATTGTGTATCTTTAGTAGTCTACTCCAATTACTGATATATATCACTATTAAGTATAAATCTTGATCCCCTAGTAATCACTTAATTAATACTGCGTAGTATCGAAAATTAATAGCTTTTAATAGTATATAAGGTATAAATTTATAACTACTAGTTGTTACGGACCTTGCGACGAGGGGCCGCAACTTACTGATGGGCCACCGAGAGCCAACCAAACCGAAGGGGCATGCATTAGCTCCAGAAATCACGTGCACAACGACGGGTACCCAAGGCATCCCCAGAACTACGGGTCGAGAACAATTAAAGGTCACGTGACAAGCAGCCGGAATCAGCCTCTGGTTCACCAACTCAAACTATACTGCACTTAGCCACACGACGGCTAGCGCGACGCAGGAAACGGCCACGCTTTCACACGCACCAGATTACGCCTAGAATACCAGGACCTGTGAACCACCACGTGACCACACGACAGTGCCCGTTCCGTTCGTACGGAACGGACCTGGCCTGATGACAGGACAGGAATCCCATCCTCTCGTTAGGATAGGATTCCCGTCCACGGGATAGGAAGGATTAGATATATAAGGGACGCTCCTTGCGCGTATGTATTTAGTTCTTCGCGATTAATCAATCTAAGTTACTACAGTATACCTTTTGGGATTACTCTTCATTCAGTTTCAGTCTTGTGACAAACATACTACAAGTAGGGGAGCTCTTCGGACTGACCTACTTGGCGCACTACCTGGCGCCTCCTTCGAAGTTACTCTACAGGATCCGAGTCCGTATAAGGCTTAGCATAGCAACGGTACGATTGCGAGTTGATACTTAAGGAGTACGAGTGATAGATATCACGACGACCAAAGACACAGACGACAACCGGTAAGTTGTCTACCCAGATCTAACCACTCACCGTGACCAGTTAGCAAAGCGTGTAACACTAGTACTACTATATGATAGTAGTAGTATAGGCAACAGAGGATAAATATTAAGTTTTAATAATACCTAATACTTTCAAACTACTAGTAATTATAGAGGATATATATTCTGAATATCTAAATAAGAAAAATCTTCTATACTTATAAGATAGTCAAAGACTTAGCTATATTCTAGTTAAGAATCTTAACTAAAAGTCCCCCTAAGGAGCCAGCGGCCCGCAAATGCGGACCGAGCTATTTAAGGGCCGAGGTTAAAAGATATAACTAATATATAGTTAAGAACACCTTTTAAAAGGGGAGACTATGTAACAATCGAAGCTCCCTCAGTGCCTGAGTACGTGCCTAAATATGTGACCCAGGCAGTCGCTCACGTGTAGATTGTTGCGATAGGAGCTTCTCTCCTTCTTCTCTTTTCTCTCTTAGCTTAATACTTTCGTTCAATACTACTGCTATCTTTCAAAGCATCTGAGTCCTTACATTTACCTACTTAGTAGGACTAGCCACACAAGAGGGCTCCGCCTACATGCTGTGGATGTGGAGGAATTGGCTATAAGATTAATCAATGTCAAAATCACTAGTTTACGATCAATTGATGCATTTGGTTTACGATATTCTATATTAGAAATTTTGAGTCGTGGTAGGTGGCCAGGACGGCCGGGAATTACATTAATACTATTTTAGAAACCGGATGACTAAGTAATAGGGAATTTTGTATATTCTTATATTGACAGACAGAGAGTGGCGGACCTAAGACACAAAAACACCGAGAAGGAAGAATATGCCAACAGGTCCCCTAGACAGTTTCACAATCAGGATTCTGAATCTTGCGTTTCTGACTTTCAAACTCGAAAGTAGATTGTACGGTCTGTTATTCTTATCACTTGAATCCTTTGCAAACGAGGAAATTTATTTTGATATATGCTTATCAACTTATCTTTGGAATCGGAGCTTGAATCTTGTCATCAAATGTCCCTGAAAGTGCCATAATACGAAGCCTATCAATTCAATATGAGCCATAAGAAACTGAACCCACATTCGGAAGAACAGAAAAGCAGAGAACGCACATACCAAAACGGCCAAAGGAGAGTACTTAATAATTCCTTGGTGATCATAGCACACCTGAAATTTGAAACAATTCAATCCAAGGCGGAAGCCGCTAGGCCAGGATGTAACCTACATCCTGAACGGGCTGAATGGCCTTTGAAATCAGCCCATAAGCTTTCCAATTTGCAGGCAAGCTTTTCTGACACTGAAGCAATCAACAATTTAGCTTAAGTACATCAAAGTATGACGACATGATGGTCTAATATTAAAGTTTTCCAATCATTCAGTGTCAAAACACACCATTTCGAATTCAAGTTTTCATCAGCTGGCTTGAGGAATAATTCAGAATCATGTATGTTAATAATAACATCTTTAGCCGCCAGGCTTGAACCCAATTTTTACTTTCTACTTGGATGTCACACACAAGGTTACGTTCACTATAATTTAATAGAGAAATTAATTAATGGAATTTGGCTGTAAGGTTACATCAGAAAATTTGTCAACGAGGGATTTAAACTTTGCGATAGACATCACAAAACTGAATCGACTTCAAATTCGCGCAAAGTCTGTATATATTACAGATTTCCCCGCCTTAGGTCAATGGCACTCTGCCAACAGATAGAGTGTCAAAGCGTCAGTGGTGGGTGTGAAATCACTCGGTACGAGTCTTTCTCATTCGTCTTATTTGGTGATTTAAGTCATCTGCGAGTGGGGCTTGTGTTACGCACAACCAAGACACTGGCCTGGTATAAAGGTATCCACTTGAGTCCAGTCAATTATTCAACCTACAATCTTCAACAACATATCATGCAACCAATACGCTGGGAAAAGGGAGAAATATTAGATGTGCCTGGGAGAAAGTGTTACATGGGGTGCGTCTATCCTTGGGGTAGCTCATTTTCTGGATTGGATTTCAGCTATGTTGTAACAATCGAAGCTCCCTCAGTGGGAGCGAGAATATAAGTTATGTATCAAATACGATCACATGCAGAGAATTCACAAGAGTCTCTTGGGCGAAGGTTTTAAGGTGTATGCATTCAGTGTTGTCTCTCCAAAGACTGCCGGAGAGTCAAATGTCATATGAGCTAGTACATAGTATGCTAGTCAGGACATGCTCTGCTTTACAACATAGTTTTTTCCCTTTCACGTCTTTCACGGGCGTAGATCTAAAATCTTCGAGCTCATGGCTCACCTTCAGTGAACTGGTCACAAATCTTTGATGAATTTCAAGATAATTGAGTATCATGGAGTTTATCATTTCTCTCAATTCAGTACATCTACCCAGTACTACTGACTCAATAACGGAAGATTTAAGTCGAGCCTGGACGACATGACGTTGTACTCCATTGACACGAACCATTTCAGGAGGATAATTTGCTCGAGACTTGGATCTGAATGATCCTGAGTGGCGAGATCCACCTGCTGAGCTGCCAAGTAGATATTTCAAACATGACTAGTACTAAGTGTATAAGGTACCATTGCTTCAATTTCTGCACCAATCATCTCTTAGATTGCTTGCCATTCTAGTAGCAACTCCTGACACAATATACAAACCATCAACGCGGTACACGTTTATTTGAAACAGCAGTGAAAGTTCCTAGAAGTTTAAATTTGTAGGCACTTGCCACCTTGTGGATTGATTACAAGAATGAGTTGATATTGAATGACGCCATGAATCGAACCTAATCTGTAATTTTTCCTGGGGATAGTAAAATAAGCAAGCAGAAGCTTTTATGTGTCGCTCAATATGAAAGCAATGGGAGGAAGAATATCGTATTTGTAATGATTATTTTAGATGATTAGAACAGGCTGAGAGTAGATAATTAAGAAATTTATAATGTTTCAAGATCTCCAATTTTACGCAGGATTGTATCCTCGGGACTGTCATTCAGTAAAAGTTGATCAACCTCACACCAGACGCGTAATAGATTGCCTTCGGCTATTTTGGCCACGTCTTCGTCGGTGACTCCTCGCCGTAGAAGTCCAGCGATAAATTTCGGGGACTTGGACACGTGCTCCAAGCACTATGCCATCTTCAGAATGTCGTCGAAATTACTCACCAACCGACATGGTCAAATCTGGCCCCGAATACTATACACAATATATGCTCCACGACTTGATTCAGGGGTGCATGCTCTACATCGTGCCGAGCAGTCTCGCTACGTGATCAGAGACTGTGCAAGAGATAAATTAGGAGCAAAATCAACTATGGCTATTGAGCATTTCTCTTCAACGAATGCCAGAACATTATCTGGCATGTTACGCGGGTGTGGACAAAATGCGTGTTCTGGGCTATGGCTGAAGTTCACCAGAGCTCGGCTGCAGTCCACTCGGGCTTGCCAGCACCCATCCCATTGCGTATACTCTCGTGGCTAAGATTAGCCAGGCCAATCACAATTCCCAGTAATGCCGTGGGGCTATTCGGCAGGCGTTAGAAGAACTCAGGGTAGGCCATCTGCAGACTTTACAAGACATCCACCTACTCAGCCGTTTCTCGCATACATATAGCAAACCATTTAGCACATGTCCTGTATAATTATTCTGCGTTCATAATTTATTGACTCAGTTCATAGCTGTCGTCAGAAAGGTGTGTGGCATCAGCCGGGCAGGGTCCGACGACACTCCAAAGTTACTCCCAACGTCGCTGCTTGAGACGGGGAAGATCGCCATGGCCAGGCAAATCCCCGAGGGTGAAAGGATCGGTTGAGTCACTTTCGTATATATGATTACGCTAGTGCGTCTGCACCATCATGAGAAAGTCGTCATATTAATCTACAATCAGTTTTCAGTTGGAATCCAGTTGAAAAATAGACAAACTTACCCTTTTGAGATACATTTTACCGCTTAGCGGCGCTTCCCTGAGAGTATTGTGTTTATATTCTTGTAACGTAATGGGTGCGCGGGTCAGAGGGTTCAAATGCCAGGGCCGGAGAAACCAAATAACAATACCGTCGATCATTGCAGAAATAAAGAACAGCCAGCATTGGCAAAACGATAAGCATTCTTAGTTGAAGAGAAATATGTCCAAGTTAAAATTTGCCCGGCGGGCTTTGATGAAGGGCAGGAAGAGTGCTTCTGAGTGGAGAGGGTTTAGGACTAGAAGATGTCTATGGAACGCGACGGGACAAGGCTTCCATTGTAGAGCCCTTCTAATCAACACAAAGTTCGGAAGAAACCTCAGCTCTTTCAGCTTGTAGTGCTTAAAATGCCTTCAAGTAAAAGAAACTATAAATGCCACATACGATAGATTTAGTGGTCTCTAATTGGATCTGAGTCTCCAAAATAGAAGTAACGTCGTACTGCATAGTGCGTCGCGTATGCCTGATTTCTAGTCATGTAACTATGGCACGGTACTGTACCCGTCACATTGGTCAGCACTATTACAATGTATGACACAGGTCTAATTACCATAGGAATTTCGAAACTAAAGTTTCGCAGACCCAGGCTCCCATTCAATAGTAAGGTACAGGGATTCTAGAACAGAAGTCCGAGACGTTCAAGGAATAAAAATTGATTTCAGCTATAGAAAGGAGATTGTCCCAAAACAGATCGGCATAGTCTCAACTTCTACTCTTGATCGGCACGTCAGGATGTAAAGCAGTGAAGGAAGGATATTAAGAAAAGAATTTTTAGATTATTTAATTTTTACGTCACTTGTCAATGCGCCTTCTCGCCAAGCGTGGGCTTGTTGCCAAGGGTATGCTGAAAGATATATACCTAGTAAGCCGTGGACGAAGATGATTAATCATATGATATAGTTCTTGTACCTTAATTCTGTTACGATTTTCGGTAGGAGAGAGGTCGAAATAATGTACGCTTTCGACCTGAGATGATGTACTTCGAACGGAGACGCCAGCGTCTTCATCAAGCTCACTTCATAATCTAAGGGTCACATTGAGAATCTTATAAGCGTTTGAACTAAATCGGACATTTTCGATGTGTGTTAAGGAAAGTCTATCAAATTCAATAGAGCGATTCGGGGCCTTCCCAACGTCTTTCAAAGTAGCGTTCATCTTGGGTTAGGTTAGGTTGGTGTAGGACACTACTGTCTGGAAGGAGCCGGATGGCTAGGCAATATGAAGCTGTCCATGAAGAACTATGGAAGCGCTAGCTAAGAATATGGGCGGGTCACCTGACTATCCCCACAGTTGGATTGGGCTTCAATTCCGAGTAAATAGTGTACATGATCAAACTGCGCGACCGTCAATTTCTCCATGTTTCTAATAAGCCAAGGAAGGCAGTGGAAGGGCAATGATCTAAAAAGAAGCACTGCTCAAGAATTGTGGCCACCGCTAAATTTGAATGGCCAAGGAGTCTTGACATGCCGGCAGATCTACTTAATGAAATCTCAAATAATAAAGTGTGTTGGTTGGCCGAAACAATGACTAACCTGACTAATCAAATATTCTTTGACTCGAAACCGAATTTTTCGCGAAATACTGAATAATATGGGTTCTATTGAAGTTGTGAAAACTTTCTTAGACTATAAGAAGTAAGAGAACAATTGACTTCTGCGTCTGGAATTGGATTCAGTCTCTCTCTTGAGAACAATGGGCCAAAGAACGCTTGGCTAACCATAGCTCGCTTGCATATAGCTTCCGAGTTGGTGATGCCACTGAGCTAGCTAGTGATCTTTCCAACATAGACATTGAAATTATATTTAGTGCAATTGTCTTCGATGGCCAGCCCTCCTTTGCCACTAAGAAGCGTCTGTCCAACACGGGTCACAGTGAATGATTGATTTCCAACACCCATGGTCACGTTCGAGGTGACAATACCCGCAGGCACAGGAATGATAGCAGGCTCGTTAGATCCACTAATTACTGTCAAATTTGCAGGACTTTTCAGCATAGTAGTCACGAAGACACTGTCGCTCAACATGCCAATGCCGTTTGGTGCTGGTAAGGGGTCTCCCGTGCATATGATGCTCTTCGGGGTAGGGCGATACCAATACACAATTTTTTCCTCATCCACAGTAGGCGCGTTGGCTCCAGCCTTATACGCTGCGATGTATGGTTGATAAAGATCACGCCATCCGTCATGGGGCATCCCAGCCGCCCACTGGGAGGAACCGTCGTCACTATGATGTCCTGAGTACGGGCCAATGTAGTGAGACTCGCCATAATCTAGAGACTTTGTAGTCAGAAGTTGATGTTTGAAAGTGGAATTATAGTACTCCGAAATCAGCATACCGTTCCACGAGATTATTTCAATCAGATCGGGCTGCATGGAGAGCATTTGTTCCCAGCGCAGCGTTGGCAAATTCTCGCAGATGAACACCCAGTTCTTGGAATTAAAGTGAGTTGCGAACCAGGGTGACACAGCTGTCGATTGGTTAATACATTTCGATGCACCGAATAGTGTTGGCGAATACTAACGAGCCATGTACGTTTCCCCAGCAAGGTCCTGGATAAACCTGTCATCCCATATTGTTGTCATCGGTCCAGGGATAATGCTGTTTCCCCCATCCGTAGGCCAGGCGTACCATGAGAATGCGCCATCGGCGCCTCTGGCAGCATTACTTGAAGCTTCTGCCGGATCCTGAAGATTTGGTAATGCATGGATTGCCTGTGGCGTGCCCTGCTTGACAGGAACCCAATTGAAGCTATCTCCAACAAATGTACTCACGACCGCACCGCCATCATATATCATCTGTGCTGGGTGGCTCGCATATTTTCGCATGTAATCTGTGATTTTTCCTGTATCTCCATTGGTCCAGTAAGCGAAATCGAAGGAAATGAAGACCTTGAAGCCGACCCTCTCGGCAGCCTCGTATGCCAGGGCCAGCTGGGCTGGCGTGTAACTGTCCACACTTGCACAGTTAAGTGCAAATGCATCAATACCAATGGACTGTGCCGTGGTCATATCCACCTCCCAATCTGCGAGCTGGTAATTTTCCACGATGCCAACCTATCCGCAACGCATTTCTAGTCAACCACGGGATAGGGTCTCACTTTCTGAGTCTTGTACTTACCATAAAATGGGCGAAAACATATTTCTTTTGTGACTTGGTGCTGGTTAGTCCCCCAGTGAAAGTTGAGAAACCTAATGTGGGAAATAACAAGCCCAGAACTCCTATAGCACTAAAAAGGGCTCTCAAATTCATGACGGTCCAAAAGTCACTATGTGTCTCACTGTTGAATTTTCACTACCTTAATTCTTTTGCTAATTATAAAAGACCATGACCGGGTTATATTGTATAATAAATATGAATTCATGATCTATAAGAGGTTCTTCCTGTATTCCACCACCCCGATTGAAAAAAGTAGTAAGGCACAATCTCAGTCTAATTTGCCGCTCTGGCTCCCTATAATTTGGATGAAACAACCGGTTAGGTCGTATTTGATTCATTGAAGATCTCTATGTAAATCATTATTGTACATCACATGTAACCCCAGCTAGACACCTTCGGATAGAACCGTTCCATCAAACATTGAGGCCTCCTCAGGTTAAGTCGTATTAGCGAATATTGCCTCCTCTGGAACTTGATCTGTTTGTTGTTCTCTTGCTTTTTTATCGTAGCCCGAAAAAGCCTCTGTGGAGTAAGCCGCCTATTTCATGCCATGTCCTTGGAGCAAAGAGTCAGCTGGAATGCCGAATACTACAGTATTATGCTATGAGATGATGATCACCAGCTCTCAAGCCTAACAAGAAAGATATTTCGGCTAGAGGGGAAAACTTTTAGAAGATGAAATTTAGTACCTAGGTGCAACTGGAAATTTACTCCACGGGAGACAATAGCAGAGCCAAATATCCACTCCACATGAAGGCCGGCTGTAGATCTAGTTTGATTTAGATATTTCGCATACACCCTGCCTTCACTTGGTCATCTGGATATTAATGCTCCGTGTAGGCCTTGGGTGGTAAACCTAGGGGAACAGCACTTGACACATTATGTATGATGATGGTGGCTGTTTGTTTGATGTGAGCCCCCGAGATTCGATTGACAGCTGGAGCCAATCAGTTTCATGGATAGTATATGGTAAATGGGCTCTAGCACTAGAACAATAGAAGGCGGATCGAGCCATTATATCTAAAACGAGGTCCGGGGGTCCTGCATGTGAATGCTGTCGGAGATGGTGGAGCAAGAGTCATGTGACAACCGGGCAAATGGAGAAGCTTGGGTATTGGGGTACCAGCAAGAAGATTACATACTCTGTGATGGCTCATTACTGATTTTATATTTGAAAGTTACTTCACCAAATTGCTAAAACCTTTTGGTCCACTTTCTACTGAAATCGTTTAGTAAATAACTCGTGTTTTCGTTTACCGGCATTTTCTTGTCTTCTTTTACTCAGATGAGCGGCGCTTACATTGGCGTTTTACAAATCTGGAGCTTAACGGATTAGAACGAATTGGGCTACAGAATGAATCAATTGTTGCAGTTGAATGTAGTCGAGTGATGGCGATCGCCACTCCCGAATCTTTAAGATACAACTTGAAGTCCAATCATCTTATCGATACTCCTACCTCCTAATTCATCCTTTGTGAGAATAAGAATATATTAATATGTCGACTGATAATAGAGCGACCTATCCAGCTTCTGGAAATGGTTCTAAATCATGGTAAAACTACTTACAGTACATACATTCTTCATTGACGCATTTATCGCACGCTGAAATGGTTGGTAAGCGCACCTGGGGCTTACCCAATAAAAAAGAGCTTGTAATGATGTTCAAACCAAATGGGGTATACATTGCGAAATAGAAAGATCAGATAAACTTCTGGGACTCTCAATATACTTCAGCAGTAATTGAACGCTTTCGGTCTACTTCAAGACTTTTGACGCTCGCCAAAGAGATGCATCACTTGAACAGAGAGGGTTTAATAATATTTACCAAGAGATATTGTAGGTTGTAACCCTGTATGGTGGTATTCAAGGAATGATATTTGATACTACGGTGGTGTGGTGTCTGTCATACAGAGTCCGCAGCCTAGTTGATAAAAGGAGAAAGATCATCCACCTGGGCACGCATGACTTAATGCTTCAGATGGAACCGAAAACTGACTTATCTATCACCTTAAGATATACGCTACAGGTATTTCTGCTTTTCTACCACTATTTCCACCATATCTTTGAAGGGCCGCTCGGGAAACTCTTTGGGGCTTTGATCCTCAGTCCATCTCCTATCTCGAATAATTTCGTTCTAGTGGTCTACTGAACTCGTTACCTCGTCCTTTTCTCGATTCGAATTTGATTTATATTAATCAATATGCAATGGCCGGACATAATTGCAAGTATCGCCCTTTTTGGGGTAAACGCTGTATTAGCGGCACTAGATGGGCTTAACAAATCTTCTTGAGATGTGTTAGCTGCCCAGAATGTTATCTACTGGAGTCAGAACGGCGGTGGCAGAATTGATAACAACGGCCTGGCCACATATTGTAATACGGAATCTGGAATAGATATTGTTTCTCTGGCATTTCCATATTAGTATGAAAATGACCACCCTCCTCCCATCGGGTTCAATCGGCCAGTTATACCTACACCACTTACATTTATTAGAGCCAGCAGGAATAGGGGTAGCTGCGGAGCTAGATAGACCAGTGTCATTGTCACCACCAGGTGGCTGGCCAGTAGCCTTGTCTAATTCACACTCATCCCAGCCTTTCTGCAGACCATCATTATCTGCCAAGCTCTAGTCATAGGCGGCTTTAAGCTTATACTAATCCTTCCGGGTTTCGATGGCACCTGCATCCTCGTTGAAAACATCCTTTGCGCCCGGATGATAGAACCAACATGTACCACTGTGCCAACTGCCAGGGTCCTCTGGAACTTGCTTATCACATACTTGAGCAAACCTTTTAGGAGTTATAGCAGGACTCTGACTGTTGGCATAATCATCTGGGCCATGGATCCTTCCACAACCGTAGACTGCCACAACTCCAGAGGGCTTGCAAGTGTTGTCATGGGTACTGTGAACTGTGGCAAGCCCAAAGAATAGGGTAAGCCATGCAAAGGTTGTAGGGTTAAGTCTTATTGTAACTCCCGAAGTCTTAGAAATATGTTATACATTATGCATCTGCCAGTACTATTATACTCCGTACTGGGTAGACAAGTGCGCTGCCGTATACAAAGCCTGTGCGTCAATAATTATGTAGTATGATGAGACTGTGACGTAGCTTAATCTTTTCAGAAGCATCACAAATTCAAGATACCGCATATATTTGCATTGAGTCGGGACACTACCCGGTTTCGAGAGCAAGAAAAGCCATCGGTATTCTAAAAGACTCAACACCACTTCGAAGTGAGGTGACATCTCATCAGTTACATTACATAGGTCGTCCTTGGCAATTCTAGAAGTGCTTCCATTGGGGTAGCCCCCAGTGGGAATTCCCGGTTCAACAGTTCCGGGAACCTAAGCTCTGTACAGTGTCCTACTAGTGTTGAATCTAAACTAGGAATAAGACTGGCTCTCCATAGGCCCTTATACAGTCAGTGCGCCGATCTCTCATACCTACCGGGCATAACTGGAAGCCTTTCTGCGCGACTTGTACTTAGTGAAGCGGGGGATGCTTGTTAGCGTCTCACTCTCCGATGCCAAGGTCGATTTAGCTGATGACGCAGCTCGAGCAAAGCGCTGAGATTTCTCGAAGGATCCTAATTCTTGCCAAAAGGAAGCGAAACCATAGTAAACTGTATGAAGCTAGTCCATAACGAAGAGAAATTCAATTCATCCAAGCATTCCTTGATGATCATCCAAATTTAGTCATCATCGCTCGGGTCTCGTATCCTTATGAAGCGACTGCTCTCTAGTCATTACCTGGGTACATTAGGTAAACTCAGGTGGTTATGTTTTCTCGGCCCCCTCCACAACATACACCAATCGTTCCACTTCAAGTTGTTCCTAGACCCAAGGCATTATCCCGATGGACTCAGTTCTGGAGTTTAATTTCACCGCATCTCGTGCGAAAGACGGCAATTGTCAATTTCTGGCTGCTGACAACTCAAGCTTATCCTCCACGTGATCTTCAGGAACTCCGATGACTCCCGAGGTCGGAGTGCCTTGTTCCCTCGCGATTTCCGTTCAGGCTTCGCAATGTATTACGATTGTCGATGTGGTAAGTGCAATAATCTGCTAACACTGAATTAAAAATGAAGTGAATGCTAGAAACAATAAGCTAGCGTTGCCAGCACTGCAGACTGGTGCAATATACTGAGCGGCAATAGCCCTGGCGAGCAGGGGTTTAGGGTTCTCTTGGTCCCTTAAGCTCTGCACCCTCCTACCAGCTGCTCTTGGTCACCACTGCCGACCGAAGAAAGGATCCTCGAATCTTAAAACAACAGGTGCTCCGAAACAAATGCAGGGCCAGCCCATGCAGGGGACCTGAACCGGGGTCTTTGCAGTGCTACCTCACCCGTCTATTTGTTTTCAGCATGTTTATAAACGAACCTGGAAGGCTCTCGGAATACCTTCAAAAGCCGACATCTCACTTAACACAACGCTCAGCCAGTGCTGCTTAGCGGAGGGGTAATTCGCGGGGCTTGTTCATAAAGTACATTTAGAGTGGTAGCTTTAAATCGCCGTCTGTGTTCCGAAAATGCCAAGTTTATCTTCGCTGAATATGCTTTATCTGCTGTCCATAATGAGGAGCTGGTGCGAGGTGGTAGCTCACGTCCGGTACCTAGGGAAACGGGGCTTTGTTATAACCAGGTTTTATAGACTTTGGTATTTGATGGAGTAGACGAAGCTCGATGCATTCCAAGGTTCCAAGAAAATGTTCCCGAGATTTCTAAGGTTTCTTTCTCGATATTTGGTATTAAATTCTTGGCTACTGACTGTAGCCCTTGGCGATGGGGGCCAAACATCATCATACACGCTGTTCAGCCCTTATCAAGTGGACTACAACCTTTGGAACCGACTCTGCCTGGAGGCACAGTCACTGCCTGGGCAAACTTCAGCCAGATCTACATCTGATTAACTATTTGGGTTAAAAGGTGAAACTTCATTTAGCCACATACTCCGACTCCAGTGACAGCAAAATGGCCCGGCGCTAAATATCCAGTCGTTCAAGTTCCGGAAACCGGCTGGATCTTCTACCTACCTAGCTAGTATGTTCGCGTCTTCATACTAGGTATCGACCCTTATTCCTGACCTCGTCCCAAAGGAGTGAAAAAAACAAGCCCCGGAGAGGAAGCCGAGAAAACCGAGTGTGGATCCAAAGATCTTCAGGTGTTTTATCTCCGTTTGATAATCATTCCTCTGCTTGAAATGGTATAAGTAGCAAGACATTCGCGTCAGTATAAGTTGGAATCCCTTTCTCTAGAATCGATCTCTCAACAATCCCTCCCTGAGGACTTGCCCCCAATTGTCTATTACTTTTCAACATGCGTTCCTCTACATTTGCTACATCTCTTCTAGTCGCGTTTCTGCCAATCTCTGTGATTGCCGACTGGGCTCAACTTCAAGACGTCGTGAAAACAGAGGGATGTGGTGATGGCTGCTCCAGTCTAGCTCCAATCTTCGAGGATGATGCTTTCGACGGCATTTTCGATAAGCTAGTTGAAGACGGTTATGTATGACTATATCACACGGTCGCCGTTCTGAACAACCTTACGGGACTCCGCGGAATTGATCCAGCTGACAACTTAATAGCTGCGCGAAAGCCTTCATCACAGGAAAGGCGTCTGCTGGATCTGCTGCCTTCGCAAAGAGCGATGATTTCAGTTGTGATGATGCCAAGTTCGCTGGCCAACTTACTTGTACGAATGCATTCCGAGCAGCCTTCGCTTCCATGAGCGGATTCTGTGCCTATGGAGGTACCCGGTCCTCCCAGCAATACGTCCACAACGCCGATGGAACCCAACTTGGAGCGATCGTCCTTACAGAGTCTTGTATTCCTGCGCTTCAAGGCGCAAGCTGCTAGGTGAGGGCTGTCATTTCTTGTGCGGAAAAGAATGATGTGACCATTCTAATGATATCAGAGAAAGTCGCAATACTTCAATCTTGTACCTACTGCTATCATAAGCCTGGTCAAACTCAGTACACTGAACTGGGTGACTTAGTTCAAGTTTAGCGATTCGGACCAGTCTCAAATGAAAAGAAATGTCGTACTCTCATCCTTAACTTCGTCTTCTAATGGTAAACATTATGTTTTACAGAACACAATAGCCCTAGGTAAGGATTAAATTTGGATTATCTCAACAACTTCTCGGAAACCTAGAGATACCTTTGATCTAATCAAAATTAATAAAACTTGGGACCTCGATACCCACTTATGAACGCATGAGTAGCCTATTTTTCTAACTATATTTTCTAACTATATCACTGAATGTGTGGCATAGAAGAAGCTAAGACTGAAGCCATCTACACATGCATGGTGGGCACGGCTGACTTAGCCCCTGGGAGCCTGAACCCTCGGGCATCTCAGCATCTACAACCATTTATCCAGCCTTCACCTGAATTTGCCAGAAATCGTGAATATGATCAGACCACCCAACATTATCTCCACAACGCTCGAACCTTGGAATGTCTCCGAGAACTAGGTCACGCTCAAACAAGAGCCCCACCCGCTCTCGGTTCCCCACACTGTCGATTCTTACCATATTTAGTTAGCCACGGCATGCTAGATAAGTCGCACGTCTCTGTCGTCTCTGCACTGATTGGATCACCGCAATCTCACGATGTCACGGACGAGAGAAAAGGCCCAAAAAGCTCAAGCGGGCAGTCCAAGGGGAAGGGACATCGCGCAAATTCGGTTAAGTTGGTCAGAATAATTTTTGTCGCTCGCTGTCGGATCACTTCGCCCCTCATCTCTCTGCCAGGTGTCGCCTCCCGTCTTTGAACGCATCGTCAGACAAAGCACATGATTAGTAACATAACACTACCGATCCAAACCATCTCATTTTTCTCATGATGGATTTGGAAAGCTCCGCTGGTGGCCTCGCAGAGGTCATGGACAAAGAAAAAGCCACCTCTAAGCGTCCTAATACCCCCTCCATCGGGGATCGTTCGATCGACCACGGGGAGAATGACCTGTTGGGAGGTGAAGTTGATCAAATGCTTGCAGCGAAGATGGTGATTGTCAACGATGTAGGTGCCTCCTTTGAATGCTTTGTTGTGTCAGCGGAATGAAGTACGAACCATTCATCATTCTTCTTAGGCCATTGATGAAATTGGATTTACGCGTCATCACTGGAAACTGTTCTGTTTGAATGGCTTCGGGTATGCCGTCGACTCGCTCATCCTCCTTATCCAGTCTATTATCTCGGCCCAGGCCAGACTAGAGTTCCAGCCCGGCTATGCGACGGGTCTGACAATTGCGGTTTACGTTGGTATGCTGGCTGGTGCCATCTTTTGGGGATTCTCAGCTGATATCATCGGTCGCCGCTTTGCATTCAACGTGTCGCTTTTCGTTTCCTCCATTTTCACGGTAGTGGCTGGGGCTGCCCCATCGTGGATTACACTAGGGCTGTTTATTTCCCTGAGTGCATTCGGTGCAGGGGGTAACCTTGTGCTGGATACGACAGTCTTCCTTGAATATCTTCCCAGCAAGAATCAATGGCTTTTGACACTCATGGCGGCCTGGTGGGGTAGGAAACAATCGAGCCTTCCTCTCACCCAGTCTGTAACGTGAGATTGCTAATCATCTTAATTTTTTCAGGTCTCGGTCAATTGATCGCGGGGCTTTTTGCCTGGGCTTTCCTTCCAAACTACTCGTGTTCCGACGCAGCCACCTGTACAAGAGAGAATAACCAGGGCTGGCGGTATGTCTGGTACACATCAGGGGCCTTTGTCTTTGTTCTTTCCGTTCTCCGGATCACCATCGTTCGGCTGCAGGAAACACCAAAATTTCTCATCGCGGAAGGAAAGGATGCAGAGGCCGTTCAAGTGCTTCAGGGTCTCGCGAAACGGTATAATCGTCCGTGCAGCATTAACATAGAGCGCCTGGCAGCCTGTGGCGCATCTCATCGCCATGAGACCACCGCGACGGGAATGACAAAACGGCTCATTTCTTTTAAGGAAGTGATTTACCATTTACAGGGACTCTTTGCAACCCGAAAGATGGCCTTCTCCACCACACTCGTTTGGTTCTCCTGGCTTCTCATTGGTCTTGCGTATCCGCTGTACAATGTGTTCTTGCCAACATATCTCGCATCTCGTGGTGCAAGCTTTGGCCAAGCTAGTGACTATATCACCTGGCGTAATTATGCTATCAACAACACTTGTGGTATTTTCGGTCCTATCCTAGCGGGTCTCATGTGCCGCTCGCGTTGGTTTTGGGGTCGCCGTGGAACAATGATAATCGGCGCCATTATTACCATGGTATTTTTCTTCTGCTACACCCAAGTACGCACAGCTAGCCAGAATCTCGGCTTTACATGTGCTATATCGTTCTGTTTGAACATATATTACGGTACACTTTATGCGTACACACCAGAGGTTGGTCAACGAGCTCACCTTCAAGGTTTTTTTGAAAAACCAAATACTTCCAGCCGAACCCCAAATCTAACCGTTCGTTAGGTTTTTCCTTCCGGTCATAGAGGGACCGGCAACGGGGTTGCTATTGGTCTCAATCGCATCATGGGTATAGTAAGTGCGGTTGTCGGACAAGCCGCTGATGTGAGTCATTCATTTTCCTACCCTTGATTCTTCTATTTGTGCCATAATATGATATCTAGGTGCTGACTCTTACTACCCCAGACCACAACCCCGGTTCCAATCTTTATATGTGCAGCGCTATATATTGTAATGGCTATAGTAGCTGGTACATTCCCCTTCGAGCCGTACGGCCGCCGAAGCAGCTAACGGAACCATGCACTGTGCGGAAGTCGATATGCTAGCGGGCTTTGTTCTCTGCTCCCGCATTTTCACCTTTTCTCTTCTTTTCGAGAAACATGGTCGCCCATTTTAACGACTTGCCCTTTCGCATCAAGAAGTAGTATGCCTTGTCTTCTCCGCATCTGCAACTTGATATCTTAACAGAATCGATTGCTGGAAATTCAAGGATATTTGACCAAACTTCCCCGCCGCCAATCACCATCAAGGTCAATCACGTTAATATCGAAAGCTTTCTGTTATTTTCGAAGATCACGGCAATGTTAGAGGATCACGTCTATGCACTCTAGACATGCATCAAGAGGAATAAGCTTATCTGAATGGTGCGCTGTAACAACTGTTGAGTGTCTTACGACTATCAGCCTGGAGAACCATAACACCGAAATGACAATCCCTCATTGGTATTGATCTGGTCGAAACAGGCTAACAGGAATTATTGGTCTTCACTATTTATTCAAGTTTGGACCTCATGCTAATGCAGAGTTTTCAAGTTCAGATAATACAAGGAACGTTACAAAGTAACTCTCCTCTTTAAATCGAACAGTCTACATACGCTCTACTAGTAGACTCGAGTACCATTTCCTTCGTAGTACTATCTTACTGATAAATTAAGACAACTTTCGAAGATTGGGAGTTCGTGCAATAATTTATAGATCATACCCGAAACTTGCAAGGTTGAAGCTTTCAAGCACCATCGATGTTAGTAACCACTGCCCAAGTGGCAGTATGCATAAATGTCAAAAGCATGCAGATCTCCAGCAATGAATAAAGCTGCCATCATCTTATGTTTCATAATAAGTTAATGTTCATTTCCCCATGATTCGAGTACGTAAAAATGCCAGGCTCTTATGGGTCACATGACTCTCAGTGCCCGCGTCCCTGTGCTGTTTCTCTCTCCGCCATTTCTCAAGTCTCAATCTTGCTACCACACACTCTCAACCAACCCAAGTCAATGTAGCCCACGCATTCCAGGGACTGGAATCAATACCAGCCTTAAACCTTGGAAACATCTCGATATCATTTTCCTATGACGCCATGACAACTTGATTGGACATTCTCGTATTCGCAACCTTGAAAACTTGTAACCCGTTGACCCTTAAGGTCACCCTGCATCAGACACTCACGAGTCATCCACTCAGCTATACCCTCACAACCTTATGATCACATTCGTCTTCGGTGTCGCGTGTTGCAATAGCTGGAGGTAGCAGCTCCACTCTTGGCGTGTCTATCATTTACACCCTCGAGGCGACCTGCGGTCGCTATCTTCCGGTCTTATCTTGCCCCGAAACAGCAAAACAAGTCGCGCCTTGAAACTCTGGCCTCGTGACCTGGAGGTTTGCTAGGTAGAGTATTTTTTTGCATTCATCACATGTGGATACCCTGTGCAATTTCGATGTGTTCATCAGTGTCCTCGTGATCCATGGATACCCTGTCCTGATTGGAAACTTGGGGATATTTGCCAAGGGTCGTTGAATAATACTACTATTGTCTACTAGATACCCGTAGGTGTATTATCAAACTTGAATTTGAACCTTGAAACATTGGAACTTGAAGCTAACTTGAATTTCCTGAGTTCTGGGCTAAGAATCTTAAATGTTGTTAAACATATTTGAATCTCCCCACGGGACTAAGAAGATAATAAAGGAAAAGAAAAGAAAACATCGTATGGAACCTTTGAAAAGAACTTTGACAACAAAGAGCTAGAGCTTTATCAATCCCCGAAGGCGGTTTCTGATCATATCCAGTTTGATTATTGTGGAGTACGTTTGCCCACCGATGATTACTTATATTTGCCCACGAACTCCAGAATGGCCTGATTCACCTCAACCGGATGAGAGCAGTTCAAAAAATGGGCACCTCCCTCCACTGGCACCAACTGTGCGTCCGGCGAGTTGACGAACATCTCAATCTCCTCTGTCGCATTGGCCATCGAATATACGGCATCTTTGGTTCCCTGGCAATTGACTTAGTAGTTGCTTTCGGTCAGCTAACTGGCGAGGAACGTACATGTAGCCATCTCACGGGGCATTTGATGTCTGAAAGTCTCAGGTGAAGTCCCCCACGCTCAGCTAAGTTTATTGCGGCCATGCGAATCCGTCGTCGGCCCTCCTCTCCACGATAAGTGGATTTAAGCGTGGACTGCCAGAAATTGCGAATTTCATCCGTGCATTCGTTGAAGCCAATATTAATCAATGCGTTACAGTAGTTGTCGTCTGGCTCGAAGTTGGAACTACCTTTGCTGGCCGCCCACTGTGTCACAAAGCTGGAAACAACCGCCGGACCATCCCAACATTGCAATTTACGACTTCGATCGGATTCGCTATCCATTGAGGTTCCCAGAGGGATAACCCCAGCGATCTAAATATTCTTAGTGGCGGACCAAAGCAAGCGGCATTGGAAAAATACCTTTTCCGGTCTCAGTAAAGCCATTTGAACAGTGACCCATCCACCTTGGCTAGTTCCCAGGACAAATGCCCGATCAATCTTCAATGCATCCAAGACCTGCAAGTTCATCTCCGCAGTATCCCAGTATGTCCACTGCTCACGAGCAGTACGAGTTTGTCCATGGCCCAGTAGCTCGATTGCAACTAGATTCATCTGATCGGTCAATCGCGAGTCACTGAACTGAGCTCGATAAAGCTCGGAGGTTGTGGTGAAAGCGTTGACTAGTACAAGTGTTGGCTTGTTCGAATCATAGACCTCGGGCATTTGATAGGCCACCTCAATGCCCCCTAGATGGGGAACATGGATAATACTGGTAGTCGTCATGTTTGTAACCTGCTTATTTCCGCCCAAAATTAGCAAGAGCTGAAATCAGGAGATTGTTAAGGTTCGCACGATCTTTGTATGATTTTTTTTTCTCGATTTCTCACTCCATTCCCCCCCTCGTGTAGATGCCCCTCATCACGACCCGCTTTCGACCCCTCCAACTCTTGGCGTAAAGTTTCGGAGACAGTCCATCCCAATAGGCTTTGCCGCTTTATTTTCCCTTGCCTGATTTCTACGGTTTTCTCTGAGAATACCAACTAACTGGAAATGGTATGGATCATCGGGGCTTCGTTCCGTTAATTTCTGACTGCCGTTGACTACTTGGTGGTATTACATTCCCTCGACTATTTCCACTATGGGCCCAGTGAAGTGCCTCTTGCCACCGAGCAGATAGTAGTACACCGCTCCAATTACCATCCATCCCATTGTGACAACCACGCAGTAGTTCATGTTGACTGGCGTGACTGGTTCAACCGTGGGGAACGTGCTAAAAACCATTGCAAGAACAAGCCACAGGACGGCGGCAATATTGACGACTGGGCCCCATCCTTTCCCAAGATTGAAAGGGCCCGATCCAAGTCCTCGTATTATGGGGCTAGAGGAGCGGCGACCATAGAGCAGCATAAAGAGGATTGGCGAAAAGTAGGAAGCATACATTCCCAGGATTGCCATGGATAACACGGCGTTGAATGCAGTGGAGCTCCCCAGGTAGATCAGTCCTAGTAGCATCTGCAAAAAGGAGACGAGTAGCACCATCCGGACCGGAACCTTCAAACTCGGATTGACAACTGACAGGAATTTCGATCCTGGCAAACCGTTGTCGCGAGCAAAGGCCCACGCTGTGCGGCTCGTTGAGGTCACACCGGCTGCGTTTGCGGCCAGCGCGACCAAGCTAATGCACAGAGCAAGTATCGATGCCCCGGCTGGAGATCCCGTGACGTTTAGGAAGAGCTGCATGAAGGGAAAGCCAATTTTTGATTGCAGAAGATTGTCGAGATCCCCCAGAGCAAAAAGTAGGACGATGGTGTATACCAGGCCGATGAGACCGTTGATCGCAACGCTGCCGATCATAGCCAAGGGGACGTTTCGAGATGGTTTAGGAAGTTCTTCACTAAGGTGACAAGCTGCATCGTACCTGCAGAGATAATGGCTGTCAGTCACTTATTGGAATCTAGTGAGATAGTACTAGGTAGTAGGATTCATACCCGAGAAATGGGTATACTGTGCTCAACAAACCAACTAGCCAGGAGGCCCCATCATTTGTCCAACCGCTGCTATTGGAAAATTCAGTGAATACATATGTTGCAGTATGTTTCGACGACATTGAGCCAAGGACTGAAACAATGACAATAAAACCAATCACATGCAGTACTCCTATGGCCACGTTAGCTCGTTCCTGGGTCTATCTCGCAGCGGCTTGTTTACCTGCGATAAGATTGGTATGCGGTAGAATCTTAGATCCCCATACGTTCACCGCTGTGGAATATGCCAAAATTGCCCAGTAGAAAAGCATGCCCTGCCATCTCAGTGGCACATATGTATCGAGATGGTTGAGGGTGATTAGTGCCTGCAGCTGGAGCCCAGCAGCGAAAGCAGCGGAAGCTGAAAGGACGAGCTGCCCGCCGATGGAGATCCAACCAGTGAACCAGGATGCAGTTGATCGGTAGGAAGGTGGACTGAGGCAGTGCACCCAATGATATTGCCCTGTTTATATATCAACGAAAGTCCGACAGAATTAGAGAATTGATCGATGGGCATACCTCCGGCTGTGGGGAAAATTGAGGCGATTTCTCCGAGGGAAAGCACAATAAAAACCGTTCCAACCAGGGCGATGAGGCTGTATAATGAGCAATATCTTTAGAAAAATGCTGAAAAACTACCAGGTGCAGATATTCGGGCTTTTGGGGTTCTCTCACTAATTATAAAAGAGACAGGGGGCGCCACCATTAGTCAAGGCCGTGGCGACGACGGATGAAAGGGCCTCCCAAGTGGCCATCAATGAGATCTGTAGGCAGACGATAGACCATAGCGAGAACTCACGGCGGAGCTCTTGCACATGACCAAGTGCTGCCAACTGCTCCTCATCGCTAATGGGCTTCTCCGGGTCGGAAGCGATGCCCTTGGTGTCTGAATGTCGATCGGAATGGGGATCCATATTGAATGTAGAGCGCAATGTAGAGCGCTGTGTAGGTAGCTGAGTTCGATTGTCGCTTGCCCAGGCTCTTGTTCATTGACCAAACAGTCCGGATGGAATGGTTACTCCGTAATATAAGCCGGGAGGGAGATAGCCTCGGACAGGGCGGAAATGAAGAGAGTTCTATCAAAGGGGTATGGCGGGCATGGATCCGCACCTAGCCTACATGAAGGCTTATCATGACCTTATCAGGACAAAGAATGTGCAAGCCACTGTGATGGGCTACTTTGATGGCCATGGAATAACAAGATAAGCAGCCCTGATATGCCATTTACCTCCATGAAATGCGGGGAAGTTCCGTCCTTCCTAGATTCCATATGATCGGCCCGTCAGATACGGCGTGTCAACCAATGAGAATGACTGTCGTGGCTGGTGTTTGAAACGCGGGGGGAGAAACCATTGGCCAGCAGTGGCGATACCCAAAAAAAACCGTACTATTCCAAGATAAGTCCTAGCTGCTTGTTTAAGGTCGCATTGTGGTTTGCTGATGTTTGAAATCTCATTGGTAGTCAGACTAGATCTACTATCCCGGCTCCTCTACCTCTGAGTTCTTATTTCGGGTCATGAAATTTCACGCCCTCGTTAGCCGGGAGATGCCCAAATGGGCAAAACTCGCGCCTCACACTAAATGGAGGCTAAAATGAACCAAGGAAGTCTGTCGAGTGGAGCTTGCGGAAGCTCGGAACCGTTGAACGGAATATTCGTTGGGGGTACTCTGTAGCAAGAAAGATCAAAGATGATAAAAGGCGGTAGGTGTCCTATCTAATTCCCTTCAAGTCAAAAGACAATTAATTATATTACGTTTTTGTACATACTAGTACACACAATGGTGGCCCATCCTCTTGCCATTCTCTCTCCGGAAGAAACCAACGTGGCTCGTGATCTCGTCCGCGCTGCCCATCCCGACAACATTCTCATCGATTTCAGAGAGATTTTCCTGCAGGAACCCCCCTAAGCCTCAATTATTGGAATTTCTTGCCCTTGAGCATGCAGGTCGTCTCAGCCCAACCACACCACGCCCACCGCGCCTAGCCTTATGCCAGTACGACGTCATCGGCGCCGATCGGATCCCCGAGTATCAGGAGTCGGTGGTCGACCTCGTCGCTCTCAAGCAGATTAAACATACCGTTGTGGGAAAGCAGCACCATGCATCCCTGACTTTGTACGTGTTGATTTGCATTTTACTCTCGTCAATTTCAAGCCAGCTAATCCCAACACTTTGCAGGAGCGAATTTGACGTGCTTGTTGATCGGTGTATGAGCTCACCTATGTTCCAGGAAGCCATTGCCGAGTTCTCTTTACCCGATGGATTCGAGGTTGTCATTGAGCCCTGGCCCTATGGAGGACTGGATAATACCGATGAGAACCGTCGTTTTTTCCAGGGGCTATGCTTTGCCCAAGACAAGCGATCGGGAAACCCAGACTCCAACTTCTACTCCTTCCCTCTGCCTATTATCCCTGTTATGGATGCACACACTCAGAAGATCATCCGTGTTGACCGACCTGCAACAGGAGGTAAGGGAGATGGGTTGTTAGAACAAACCTTCAACCGTGCTATCATTGGTCACTGCAAGCCTTCCGAATATGTGCCCGAGCTGCTTACCGAAGGAACTCGCGCGGACCTCAAGCCACTGAACGTCGTGCAACCCGAGGGTCCCTCTTTTCGCGTCACTAACGAGTCACTGGTCGAATGGCAGAAGTGGCGGTTCCGCGTGGGCTTCAACCCACGTGAAGGTGCGACGATCCATGATCTGCGGTACGATGGCCGTAGCGTGATGCATCGGCTGGCCATCAGTGAAATGGTATGTTCTAATCTCTGGTTGGTACCGGCCTCATTATTCCGGCATCTACCGATCTAGCCTCGTGCCAGCTTTTGTTTTTCGAGCTCACACAACTTGCTTTCTGCTAGACCGTACCGTACGCCGATCCTCGTCCTCCGTTTCATCGAAAGCAGGCCTTTGACTTTGGCGATGGCGGTGGTGGAAACATGGCCAACAATCTCTCCCTTGGGTGTGACTGCCTTGGAGTGATAAAATACTTTGATGCCGTGATTACACAACCAGATGGCACTGCCGAGAAGTTGCCTAACGCAATTTGCCTTCACGAGCAAGACAATGGAATCGCTTGGAAGCACTCCAACTGGCGGACCGGCCGAGCTGTGGTCACTCGTAATAGGGAGCTTGTCGTGCAGTTCATCATCACACTCGCGAACTATGAGTATATCTTCGCCTACAAGTTCAACCAGTCAGGCGACATCATCGTCGAGGCTCGGGCGACCGGCATCTTGAATGTCGTCAACATCGATGCGGGCAAGGTCAGCGACTATGGTAACGTGGTCAGTGGAGGGGTCCTCGCTCAGAATCACCAGCACATTTTTTGTGTCCGCCTAGACCCGGCTATTGACGGACAGAGGAATTCGGTGGTGGTGGAAGAGTCACATCCAGTTCCAATGAACGCGGTCACCAACCCCAATGGCAATTTCTATCAGATCACGAAAAAGACCGTTGAGCGAGCATCCTGGATCGATGCGGCCCCGGAATACAACCGGACAATCAAGATGATCAATCCACACAAGACTAACCCCATCAGTGGAAATCCCATTGGGTTCAAGTTCATCCCTCTCGCCACCCAGAATCTTTTGGCCGATCCAGAATCTGTTCAAGCTCGCCGTGCTCAGTTTGCCCAGCATCATGTGTGGGTGACAAAATATCAGGACAACGAGCTGTATGCGGGTGGCCGGTACACCCTGCAAAGTCAATCTGAAGTTGATGGCGTTGCAGACGCCGTTCGCCGAGGTGACTCTGTAGCTGACACCGACGTTGTTGTTTGGAACTCGTTCGGCATCACCCACAACCCTCGCGTGGAAGACTGGCCCGTCATGTATGATCACCTCCCCAGCCTGCTTGCAGCCACATGAGTTCTCTTTACTAACGGCAGCAGGCCCGTTGAAACATTTCAGCTTATGATTCGCCCGGCGGACTTTTTCGTAGAGAATCCTTCCATCGACGTTCCCTCGAATAAGAACGTATCTTCACGACTGGCAGATCAGGATTGCTGCCGTAGGGCTCATATCTAGAGGACAGGCTCTGAACAAATTGAGAAGAACCACTGTACTGTACATAAATTTGGATTGGAATTTGACAGGAAGGGCCAGGGAACTTTCAAATGTTCCAAGGTTGGATTAAAAACCTGACACTTCCGAGTCCAGGGCTGCATTATCTTACAAGGCGTTAATCATGTTCATGACTTTGGGTTTCAAACTACATACTTCTTTTTCAATCATATCAGTTCTCTCTTTCTCACACTCTTCCTGATGAAAGAAGAGTTGCTGGTCCTCTCCGCTGAACGATTAAGTAGTTCTTTTGAATTCCAGAGTGGAGCAGTTCCGAAATACCGAGGATAACTCAGGTTTTAGTGTTGGCACCAACCTTGGAACCTGGTACTAGTCTAGGGGGCCATGCCAACCACGGGACCCTAATTTAACGGTCTCCACCGCAGGTTTCCGCTTATCTTCCACATTAATATCCTTCTTTCCGTGCATTCCGAGCTTCTAAATTCATCTCGCTTCCGCTCATTCAACCATCCCCGCGGTTTATTAAGAAGTAGATGTGCGATGGCCCTGGATGTCAGACTCGATGAGGATCTGGCCTCCTTGCGCCCGCGAAAACGAGCTAAATATACCCAAACAGCTTGGTAAGTCCCATTCCGAATTTGCGTTCCTGGAGGCTTTCTAACGTCTTGGGCTAAGCAACGAATGTAAGCGGCGCAAGCTGAAATGCAGCGGTGGTTCTGTATGCATGCGATGTGCGCGCGACAATATCACCTGCATCTATACTTCGCAGCGGTCGATAGTGCCACCTGAAGAGCCCGAGACCAAAGATGATTTGTAGGAAAGCATACAAATCCTATGACATCTTTCATGAGTTTTCTCATTGGTGTGAATTATTTACCAAGAATCCTTTCAGACTGACTGTTGCTTTTTTCTTTCAGGGCCAGCCATGCGCGATTTCGGGCTATCGATCGGGAACTCGATACTCTCCGTGAGGAGACGCGGACTCTTTCCGCTCGTTTGAATAAGGTTGAAAGTGCTAATTCTGTCACCTCGCCAAGACCAACTGCTAGTGCCGGACCGAGTAGCTTACAGCGCATCTTGAACCCACCAAAATCGCCTTCTTATGTGGGACCTACAAGTGCCGAGTTTGGCTTGGACCATCAAGATGACTGTTCACTGTATACACTCGATTATGCCGACAATATCAAAACAAAAAACCTGCCGGGGAATCAGGACAGTCACCATAGTTCTTCAGTCGCTCAGAGCCCAACGGGGTCGACCACTACTGAGAACTCTAGAGGCCAAAATTCATTGGATGATCTAGGGCTGGAAGAGACATTGCGCCTTGTACAGGTCTACGAAGACACAGTCGGTATTATGTACCCCTGCGTCGATTTAGCTAGTCTGCGTACCTATGTCGTGGAGTACCATCATTCCCAAACCTCTGCTTCCAAAAGATCACCCGCACGAAGACCATCAAAAAAGGATGAGGATTGGTTTCATGCCCGCGATATTCAAGTGTTAAACATTCTCCTTGCCACAGCCCTGCTGGTAGAAAGTCACGGCCAGAGCGAGCGAGCAGCTCAACTCGCTGATGGCGTAGAAGACCGTTTTGCAAGTCGACTCAAAGTTGCGCAGGTGGATATGAAAGAGTGCCTAATATTGACATTACTGGCAAGTCAAAGATCCCAGGTTCATCTGAGCGCACATTTGGTCGACTGACTACCATCACAGTCAATATTTCATTCCTATCGCGACGACGAGGTCATCGCATGGCGATTGACAGGCATGGCGGCTCGGGGCAGCATGGAACTGGGTCTGCATCGGCAAGAGACATGGCAAAAGACTGGTGGCGTATTTCCAGGTGCTTTAGAGTGGATGTGGGCCAGTCGACTGTTCTGGTGTATCTATGTACTCGATCGCAAGTGGTCATTTGGCACAGGTTTGCCATTTTCCATTCAGGATTCTGACATGGATACCAATCTTCCGGAACCTGGCCATTCCACCCCGTACTTGACCTGCATGATATCCTATGCTCGGCTAGGTACAAAGATATGGGGCCTTATAGTGGGCTGGTCGAATAGATCACGCGAAGCGACTTCAGAGAGTTGCGCGTTTCTCGATGCTCAAGTCCAGCAGTGGGTCCATTCCATTCCATGCGAACTACGCTTCAACCCTAGCTGGCGCTCAACTGCTGGGCCCGAATATACGGATCGTACCAGAATGCTCCAGGTACTACTGGCTTTACAGGCCAACCAATTACGTATTCTTGTCTACCGACAGAATCTTCTCAGTGACGATCGAATTTTGGACGACATATCTGGTGCTTCTATCGCCGTGGAAACAGCAAAGAGTTCGATCCATATGCTGGACTATTACAGTCATATTTCAGACGTCTATTTCCAGCGCCCGGAGCCTTTCAACTACTTCTTAATTTCGGCTCTCGCGGCTTTGTTCCTCGCGGTTCTTCATGCGCCGGCTCGTTTCAGCCAAGTATGTCGGCCCGAGTTCTACACTGCAGTGGCTATGGTGCGACGTTCGGCGACCCGGGCGAGAACTTCTCGGAGGTTGCAGAAAATGATCCACAGTCTCAAACGCATTCAATTGACTGTACCATGGCAGGCCCAACAGGCAATCCAGCACACTGTTCACTCTCGAGGTGCCTCTGATGCGGCCATTCGCTCGCTCGAGACCCCTTGGAATCAACAGCCATTTACCTTTCGCAATCCCCTCGAGTTTGACTCAGTGTCGTTGACAAAGTTTTCTCAATCAGTCAAAATCCCGTCTGGGTTATATCAGACACCTGGTATTCCCACACCACAAGGTTCTTCGGGAGACTTCTGGCCATTATCTCCTGGTACAGCTCCCGAAATGGAATCAAATGGATGCGAAGATCTCAGTAGCTTCTTTGAAATTGCGGGCGGGTTCTGTTTTGAGCCTCGATCCGAAATCGCTAACGAAGCGGAAGTGGGAATGTCTCAGTCTGGTGCCGGACGGGCCCCAAATCCCCTGGATGTGTTTCAGGCAGAGGATGAGGCTTTAACACGGGTTATGGCTGGCTTACTATGAGAGCACTCTTACCTTTCCAATTTCAATTTCACACTTCCATCTCTACGGATGGAATCGCTCCAGTTCGGCTAATAGTAGCCGAAATCCACGAATTTCACTGGTGCTTTTCCTTGTATCTATCTGCCTTTTAGCCGACTGAAGAAAATCCCCCGCAGTCTGAGCGCCCTCAATCAGTTCCAAGGTTAGTCGTCCTGCACCCCGTCGTGGTGGCGCTAGCATTATACATGAACCAATTCCCACCAGTCGGAGCAATGTCACGGATTTTTATCATCCTCAGACAGCCATTTCTGTCCCGCTTCTTCCCTGAGAGACTCCGCCCCGCTCGCAAATTTGCCCAAATTCTCTATTCCAAACCCCGAAACGACGCACCCTTACGTTAAGGTCGTCCACCCGTGCTCCTTTTTAGATATGGGCTACTTTCCACGAATGGCATATTCATTATGTTGCGCATATAATATAACTCATAACTTGCGGTCGCATACCATGAACTACTCTGAGAATTCTCTAGATTTACTTCTAGCACCTCATCGATTACAATGATGCTTAGGGTACTATCCAGCTCTGCAGCTCTTTTTGTCAGCTTAGTACATGGATATGCGAACCCTGGTAGCTGCTCCGGTTCTTGCAATGTCCATGACCCATCCTTGATACAAAGATCTTCCGATGGTACTTACTTCAGGTTTTCCACTGGAAATAAAATATCTTATGCCAGTGCATCCTCTATCAAGGGCCCTTGGACAGCGATTGGCTCCGTGGTACCTGCCGGCTCATCAATTGATCTCGATGGAAACGATGATCTCTGGGTAAGTGATAACGATGTACCGCAAGAATCGGAGCGGTCTGTTAATAATCTCCTCTCTAGGCCCCTGACGCCCAGCTCGTTAATGGCGTCTATTATGTCTACTACGCCGTCTCAACTTTTGGATCCCAAAATTCTGCAATCGGTCTTGCTACATCCGATACTATGAATCTGAATTCTTGGACCGACAAAGGCACAACTGGAATTTCCTCTTCATCTTCCAAGGCTTACAACGCCATCGACCCGAATCTGATAAATGTGGATGGCAGTTATTATATGAACTTTGGGTCTTTCTGGCACGACCTCTACCAAGCGCCCATGAATTCCGCAGCAACCAAGGTCGCATCTTCGTCGTACAATATCGCTTACGATTCATCCGGAACACACGCTCAAGAGGGCGCTTACATGTATAAGTACGGTAGCTACTACTACCTGTTCTACTCTTCTGGAATTTGCTGCGGGTATGATACCTCCCGGCCTGCTAGTGGAGCCGAATATAAGATCAAAGTCTGCCGATCGACTTCTGCGACTGGTAACTTTGTAAGTTGCAATCTCTTGAGCCCTCCAAATCACTGAACTGACGTATATATCCCCTCCATAGGTCGACAAGTCTGGCGTCGCATGCACCAGTGGAGGGGGCACAGTTGTTTTGGAGAGCCACGGCACGGTATACGGGCCCGGTGGACAGTAAGTTATTTTAAATTCTCTCTGTCCTCTCTCGGCCAGTTTGTGGGAAATACCATTTCGTCGCACTATCTAATCATTAGCAGGGGAGTTTTCACCGATTCAAGCCTCGGTCCGGTCTTATACTACCACTACGTCGACACTACCGTGGGTTATGCTGATAGCCAAAAATTGTTTGGCTGGAACGCAATTGACTTTTCATCTGGCTGGCCGGTGGTTTGAATAGGAGACAAGAGATGAGACGCACTTTCACGCACCGGGGAACTCTACACCACGATACTGCCCCAGGTGGAATTCAGGCATGCAAATACCAGTGGTTTCCTTCATTTATGTGCTCTCCAGGGGAACAAAATATTATCAGCATCGTTCATCAATAAGACAGTCACAATACTATCTATGCAGATGAAATTCCAAAGTTTATTCTCCTAATACAATTTATGCTTTTCCACTACTCCCGACGATGTCCATCCAACGCTGCATCTCATCGTTCAATGCCTGAATTCCCGTATCCATCAACTCGGTCAAGGGACAATTGGCCCTTTTGTGGAGGTTTTCATGCCAGGGATCTAGCACGAGCTTATTGACATTGACTTTTGTCACCCCGGCCTTGATGCATGCTTTCGTTAACTCGGGTGAAAAGTCATTGGTCCCATGCAGGACCAGTCGAACACGACCGTTCATAGATTGGAAAATTTTGTGAAGTCTGTAATGAGTGAAGTTTTGTTAATGACTCATCCACTTAGCTTCTGGCCCTCCTTGGGCAGAACTTACAGTTCCATGTCCAGCTTGGGACCTTCTGGGGGATAGTCTCCATGCACATTACCAACTCCCGGGGCAAGAAAGTCAACGCCCGCCGTGATATATTCCTCCACGTCCTCTGGGTTGGTCAGAATTCCTATGGTTCATATATTAGACTAGATCCATTCTGTTGCAATGTCCCCTAGGTTCCTTACCCTCTAGATCTCCCGTGTCCATGATGCCATCTTCTCCACCTTCGATGCGTCCAGTCTCGGCCTCGACTGATATGCCACGCGCATGGCAATAATCGCGCAGTACGCGGGTCTTTTGCAAGTTCTCTTCTTTCTCGTAGTGACTCATATCTACCATAATTGAATCGAAGGGAAGATTGTCCGCAACATATTTGATTTGTTCATAATCTTGTGCGTGGTCAAGGTGAATGGAGATGGGGACAGTGGCACTCTTTGCGGCGGCCGCTGCAGCAAAAACGAGTGATGGCGTTTGCAGTAATGAGGATGGGAAGAGTTGAATAATCAAAGGCGACCGTCGTTGCTCGGCGGCCAGCACCATAGCTGTGATGTGCTCGATATTATATCTGGGGGGTTGTCAATGGTTGCCCTTGAATATCAATCTTTGATCACGATGCTTCTTGATAAAACTGCAATTTCCAAGCTCAACTCACACAATCGCTGCCAACACGCCATATTGGCCCTTCTCTGCATCCTCCAGAATCTGACGAGTCCGATTGCTGTCTGTCGCCATGGTTGTAGTGTTGTCGAATCTCTAGCTCTATTCTTCTTCTTCTCTTTTCTTTATTCACCAATTCAAGAGGGCGTTCTGGCGTTCTTGAACTATACTTCCCCTAGTTATTCCCCCACAAATTGTGACGTGTCTGGGGAAATTCACCTCGCGACGGATTTCTCTCTTTCTGCACCTCGTCTCGAGGCAGTCAGCACGACCAAAGGGGAAAATGTGGAGATGTGGAGAGAATTGGACAGTTGGAAGAAGTGGAGAAAAGAAAGACAAACGAGGGCCAATCATATCAGGTGACTCGGTCCTCCCCGGTAACTTCATCCTTCCTCTTCTTCCTCCCCGGTCATTCGACGCTCTCGACCTTTCCACACTCTTGCCACTCTCCACGTAGACCTGCACACCTCGTCCCGATCCTGGATTTCCTCTTTCATCATGACCCTCGCGTCGGAGAGTCCCCGTTTTATTATGCGTCATGGCTAGGATCGCGTCGCGGCAAAAACGCAAATCCCGTGGTCGCGGCTTGAGAGCCACTACTGGCTGGTGCGTGCTTTTTGCCCTATTCCCCGGATTCTGGATTTGATTTTGGGTTTGCAGACAAACTTCGAGGTAACTAGAACGAGTCTAACCCATCGAGATAGTGTCATCTGCAAGCGACGCCACGTGAAATGTGATGAGGTAGGCCCTTCTGCTTCCCTTGCACGGCACTTGTCGCCCAGCCCTCAATAGACAACCCTCTTATTCCAGTCTAATCCACCCAGATTCGACCTCAATGTGGACCCTGCGCCAAAGGTCAACGTCCCTGTGTCTATGCCTCCCATGATGCCTCGATCGGTGGAAACCCCCCTAGCTCACAGTCCGAGCCCTGACATGCGGACACCCGCAGGCCAGAGAGATATCGAGTCAAACCAGGTTCACCAATCGCTGCAGGTCCTTGTTGATGCCTGTCACCAGGAGGAGCCATTTCATCCAGACTTAAACCAATCCCACTCAACGCCAACTACAACAGCTGAGTCTGATTCCATCGCAAACGCTCCGGCCACCCTCCCAACGCCAGGGCAAACCTATGAATTTGTGCCCTCGCCAGGAACAGATACGTCGGTTGCATCGACCAGGGTTGCCCCACTCAGTTGGTTCGAGTTGCTTGCCACCGATGCTGCCAATGCGGATGATCGGTTCCTGCTCTCACCTCCACAGCAATTCCCCCGGTCGCGCGCCGACCAGCCGGTCGAAGACCCCCAGAATAGTTCCAATTTGAGACCGCGGACCTTGCGAGAGCGTGAAAGCTTCTATGCCGCGGCTTTTGCTCGAAATCCGGAAATAGAGCAACGCTATGCCTCTCAAACTCCCGAAGGGGCCTCCGCAGTATCAGACGACCCCTTGTCATGGAGTACGCAAGCCCCAATACAGTTATCGGAGTTAGAAAACGTCCTTTTTACGCACTTCGTGCGTATCTCCAGCCAATGGTTGGACCTTTATGATCCTATCAAGCACTTCTCGACTATTGTTCCTCACCTAGCCTTGAGAAATGTCGGGCTGATGCGCGCACTCCTGGCCCTTTCAGCACGCCACCTCTCCTTACACTCAGAAGAGCATCAGAGCGGGAATAGGTCTCTCAATGTGGAAGTTTCCGTTTCGGAGGAGACTGCTAAACCAGACCGAATCGATAGGAATCTGGCTGTGCAATACTACTATGAAACTCTTCATTACCTGAATCGGGCCATGCAACACCCTTCCTATGCTCGCAGCCTCGAAGTCATTGCTACTTCCCTACTTATCAGCACCTACGAAATGATTGACGGGTCCAATCAGGACTGGGAACGACACCTCAAAGGCGTCTTCTGGATCCAACGCTTTCAGGACAACGATGGGGAGTCCGGCGGCCTCAGGCAGGCGGTTTGGTGGGCCTGGATACGGCAAGATGTCTGGGTCGCGATGAGAGAGCGACGTCGAGTTTTCAGCTTTTGGCAACCAAAGAAGCCCCTGGCCATTTTGACTGCCTCGGAGTTAGCAACACGTGCAACGTATCTCTTAGCACAATGTGTCAACTATACTTCAAGAGAGGAGCAAGAAACATCGGACCTCTCCCGACGTCTTGAACGTGGAAGTGAGTTGCTGTTCCTGCTGCAAGATTGGTTTGATCACCTGCCACCGGAATACAACTCCCTGCCTCTATCCTCCGACATTCACACATTCCCACCAGTTTGGGTAAATCCATCTGCGTACGCTGCAGCGTTGCAAGTGCATAGTCTTTCCCGTATTCTTGTAGTTCTTCACCGGCCATCCACCGGGGGAATGGAAGATTACCGGGCGGCCCAAAAGCTCTTGAGTCTGTCTGTGAATACCATATGTGGCATTGCACGGACAATTGATGAACAGGATCATGCAGCTAGCCTAGTTTCTATACACTGCTTGTTTGGAGGTAAGTCGTTTTCGAAGATGCAGCATCGAGATCACTGGACTAATGGCTCTGTAGCTGGAATGTGTGTTCATACCCCTCATGAACGCCTAGCCTTATTAGAACTTCTGGAATCTTGTCAGCGGCGGGTTCGCTGGCCTTTGATTTCACTCCGGAAGGAGCTTGAGCTCGAATATGCCAAGGATGCCCTCCCAAATTTCTTGACTTGAGATCCCCACATATATCCCTATGGCTTTAACCCATACCAGAATGTGTGAAGATGACACAGACCATCGTCAAAGACCCGTCGGCGCTATCTAGATAGAAAATATCGGTCACTCCTTCCATCTTTGTAGACAAAATTTGGACTTTGGGTGAACTGATGGAGCAAGCCCGGAGCATTGAACCTGGAGTCATTGTAATACTATTGAATAGTGAGAATGGCCACCTCATCAAATTTCTTCGGGCATTGACTCGGCTAGTTCTGGACTACTCAAGGGCTGAAGTGTCATCTCCCTTCTTTCTAGGAAAAAATCTCGGAGCCAGGGAAAAGGCTAAGAAGTTGAAAGTTCTGACGGAAATATCCCCGAGACACCTAAATATCGGCTCATGAACTTAACTTCGTAGATAGTACTTGGTTTCAGTTAGTTCGTGGTACGTATACCACAGACATTTCGCAGACACGAAATTACTACTAGCCTGGAGTACTAACAGCCTTCAAGGTTTGAATGCCAGCCTAGTGATATGGCCCTTGCACAAATAACCTCGGAATACAATGGCTGTTTACTAGTATTCATCGACATACTTGAGTCCATTGCATGTTACTATCTGGGACTATCTACCTAGCTAGGTAGTAGGTATCACCGTAATAGTCATATAGTGCCCGACACCTAGAGATCTATTCTTTTTGACTTCCAACGTTACTCCTCAGTCTCAGACTGTGAGCGCCGGCGGAACCAAACATGCAAGCCTGCGAAAGTAACAACTCCTACAGTCAACATCGCAGAAATAACTGAGAATCCCATGATGTATTTAGGACTGTCAGAGTCCGGGAACAGGTACTAGAGGTAGTACGTTAGCTTGATACATAGAAAGAAAAGCTGCAGGTTCTAACCGATCCATAAATCTGGGCCAGGTTACCCAGCGCATTGACTAGCGCCAGACTCACACCCCGTGCTTGAGGGTGCATGCCAGCGAATGCAGATGATGCATACGCCAGAGTCCCGCCATTGGTTGCCCATAGCCCAGCAGCCATCAAAACGAGTAAGACATATCGAGCAGTGAAGGTGTAAACTACACACACAATTATCGAACATATCAGCGAGAAGGCCAGCCAGCATGAAATGACAAGGCCTCGCCAAGTTGGGATCTTGTCGCTAAAGTAGGCGGTAACGGCAGTGCAGACGAAAGCCACACCATATATTGGGACCGTGAGAAGATTCACGCGGTAGGTAGATGCGCCTTCGAATAACCCCTGGACCAAAGTCGGGTAAAAGTAGGTGAGAGTGCTGGAGCCAACGATGACCTAGTACACATAGATCTTTGTCAGAACTTGAATAACCCAGAGTTATTTTCTTTTGGAAATAACCGAGATGATACTTACCATGTAGCCAACCACGAAGGCCCAAGTTCTCAAATCCTTTACTGCGATTTTGACAGCCTCCCAGTCGCCCATTTTTTCACCATCTGTAGTGACAGCAGTCACGTTCTCGCTGGCCAGTCGAGCGACCGCGATGTGTTTTTCGCGTTCGGACAATCGTCGGGATGTCGCTGGGAAGTCAGGGAGAATGAAAAGGGAGATGATTGCAAAACCGATGGTAGCAGCTCCCTCAACGATGAAAAGCCATCGCCATCCTCGAATCCCATGAACGCCCTCCAGGTTATCAACGATACCAGCTGCTATAAGTCCTCCGAAGGCACCTGACAGGATCGCCGCAGAAATATAAACTCCAAATCGCTTGGACTGCTCTGTACGCTTATACCACGATGATAGCACGAGCAAAACACCCGGTGCAAATCCGGCTTCAACACAACCGATTATGACTCGAAGAGCTACCAAATGCTTGTAGCTCTTAACAACTGCCATCACACAGGTCAAAGTTCCCCAGACGATCATGATTCCCGGCAAGAAAAGGGAGGGTCGAGTTCGACCGAGGATTAAACTTGTAAAATGAATGTCAGATTAGCTTACATGATAACCACGCATAGATTTCTTGAGATCATACTTGCTGGGAACTTCGAATACTACGTATCCCACGAAGAAAACAACCAAGGCAATCGAATATTGACCTGAACTCAAGTTCAGATCAGTCTCCATGCCAGAAATCTTTGCATTTCCGATGCTGTAGGTGTGGATATGAGTCAGTCTTTGATCCATGGGGACTGAAGGCATGATAATATACTTGGTACGGTCCATATATGAGAGCAGATACATGATCCATATCGTCGGCAGCAGAGTCATATCAATCTTTCTCACCAACGCTTTCTCTTCCTCGGGGGTGAAAGAGGGTTCTTCGTCAATATCGGCATGTTCAATCTTCTCGGAAGATATTTCCATCTTTGCCAAGTCACTAGAAGTGCTGAAAGTCATAATGGGCAAGGTGAAAGAAAGCCCTAGAGTGGTGAAACTTGGAGATTATGGAGACTCGAACTCGGATGATAAGGGGTCAAGGGGACGATTCATCTGCGAGTGTGGAATACTATATATGCTAGTCTCAGCCACTAGGAAGGAGATATTCCTCTACCCGCATACGCCGTAGGCTATGACGGTAGTAGGGTTCAGTATCCCATCATCCCATACGGTCGTGCTGGGCTGGAATCCGGAAGTTGGCCTGGGGTTGAGTGTCCACTTTGGCCCGCCTCCGCAATGCCAGGAGGGCTGCTTCCGCCGAACCCAATCGCCAATAGTGCCGGTGCCCTGCTTCCGAGTGACTCGTCGCGAGGTAGAATAGAGTCCCGGGGTACCGAATCTAAGAGGTTAGAACGGCACGAGGTACTATGTACAGTAGCAGTGGCTCCGAAGGTTTCAGGTGGATAAGCTTTGTATGGGGTAGCCGAAGAAGCAGTCCGGAGTAGATCCGGAGGTCTTTCGTTTTGGCAACTTTGCTCAACATTCAGGTATCCTTTTTTTTTTTCGAGAATTGGTATGGGCTGATCCCTAGACAAGGTGGCAAGGATCTGGAATTCTATCTGCGTCTGATCGGCGGGTTGGCTACTGCCTTTGGCCTCTCCTCGAGATTTTACCATTGGGTGCAACAATAATTCTCATCAGCAGCATTAGATTTGCTTCCATGAACGGAACGTCCTTTAAATTCCGGCTCCAAATTTCTAAATGTATCATTCAGCAGCCTTGTTTCGGTTTGTAAATTATTGGGAAGGACAAGGCTGCCTGGTTGTTAGTGCGCTGACCATCCACAGTGTGACCAACCCTGCTTTCTTCTGAATGCCTGGTACTCTGTATACATACAGAGTGCGGTGTACGCAGAAGCGACTAGCTCATTTCTCGCGTGGCAAATGCAGCCCCGCAATGGCCGATCGCGCAGGTTGAACTGACCTTCAGCGCTGACGGGAAACCGGGGGTCCGATTGCCTCGTGTCGAGGATGCATACTATCTCCGCATCTTGGTCGGTGCAATCCCGAGATATGACAACATCGGAGGCGGGATGCGTAGATATGCCTACATGTACAGCCAGAGTGATGGTAACTATTAAAGGGAGACAGGGCCACCAGGGGGATTTTCACGCTACATCGAATGTATAGGAAAAGCAAGCAGCCTGTAACAATTTCAACTTTCCTCGAAATCTTCCCTTACAAATCTACATCATGCCTCCTGCTGCCACCGATGCCGCTACTGCTCCTCCTGTCTTGAGCACAATGCCGGATGATGACTTTAGCTGGCAGATCACTCTCGGTAAGAAGGTCGTCGCCATCACCGGTGCCAACCGTGGTATTGGTCTCAGGAATCGCAGAGGTTTGCCTGGCAAACTCAGCCAATGTGGTCTACTCTCTCGACCTGATGGAGCCCGGCGAGGAATTCGCCGCCCTGCAGAAGCGTTACCCCAACTTCCACTTCATTCAAACAGACGTGACTTCGGAGGAGAGTGTTGAGAAGGCCATCAGCCAGGTCGTCGAGAAGTCTGGTCGTATTGACGGTCTTGTTGCCAATGCTGGCATGACCAAGCATCAGCCGGCACTCGATTTTGACCGACCTGAATTAGAGAAACTGTTCAACCTCAATGTAAGGCCAGATACATTTTTCTCGTGGTGTTTCTTATCGAATCATTCCTTACTTACTCATGCTCAGGTCTTCGGCGCCTACTTCTGCGCTCAGGTTGCTGCTCGCAAGTTCATCGAGCTTGGCATCAAGGGATCCATCGTGATGACTTCGAGTATGACCTCTTACCGACCTAACCGAGTAAGGCATTCATTCAAATCATCGACTGGAGAAAAGATAAAAGTCCACTGACTCAATTATTCATCTAGGCTGCTCCCTCTGCTCCCTATGGCGCGACGAAGGCTGCCGGTAAGTCACTAGAGCTAGGACTTTCAACATGCTCAATAAGCTAATTATATTCTCCTTGATAGTTCGCAATATGTGCCATACCCTCGCCATGGAATGGAGCAAGCACGGAATTCGGGTCAACAGCATCTCCCCCGGTTTTGTGCGGACGGCAATGACCTACTACGTGGAAAGGTCCCCCGATTGGGATTTGAAGATGCAATACTATGGCGGCATGCCTCGTCTGGCGGATCCTCGCGAGTTGGGAGGTGCCTATGTGTATCTCCTCAGCGATGCTAGCTCCTATACGACTGGTATCGACATTCCGATCGCGGGTATTGTCGGCGCTTGGTAAAAACTTTATGTGAGGATTAACGAGTCTCATTCACGGCGTTTTGCTTTTTATCATACATATAGAAGGGGAAAGGAATTTTAAAAATTCGAAAGTCCCGGACTGGGATCCTCAAGATTAAGTCTAATCCTTGGAAGTAAAGTTGAAAAAAACCTTATGTCTAAAGTAAACTCCCCGCGGGCGAGAGAATCGGCGCCGCCCGCCAACTCGGCCGACTGCGTCCAACCCCCGACCTTCAACATCCACCCTCACCAACGGCCCATGATCAATGCCTGCAAGTACTCAACTCTCCTCTCCGTCGATGCCTCTCATATAATACAATTAGTATAGTAATGGCGAAACCCACTTCTGATTCCAACACCGCCAGTGCCACGGCTCCCGTGAAATACAATGTCGGCTGGCGAAGGGTCGTTCGGAATTTTAGTCCCTCGTATGATATACTCCCTCAGGCTGCTATCCCCCCTTCTCCTTTAAATTGAAAGATATCGCTGATATGAAACAGATGGTTTGCTGTCACAATGGGGACCGGGATTGTGTCGGTACTACTCAACTCGGTGCCATTTCACACTCCGGTCTTGTACTATCTTTCCATCGTCTTTTACATCCTCAATGCCGTCATCTTTGTGTTGGCGTTGGCCACCTCTATGCTTCGATACACGTTATATCCGGAGATCTGGCCAGTGATGATTCGAGATGCAACAAACTCGCTATTTCTGGCAACCGTCCCCATGGGATTTGCGACGCTGATCGAGATGTGGGTCAACATCTGTGTGCCCCAGTGGGGCGACTGGGCTGTCTCTGTTGCATGGGTTTTATGGATGGTGGACGTCGTGGCTGCAGCCTCAGTCACTCTCTCACTATCCTTCATTCTGTCAGTCACTAGTACATCTCATAAGTATGAGGATAAGCGCCCACTAATACTCATGAAAATAGCATTTCTCAGCGTCACATAACGTCATTGGACCGCATCACTGCACTTCAGTTGTTGCCCATTGCCGCGACGATTGTCGCTGCCGGTGCAGGTTCTAAAGTGGCTGATATCCTTCCGAACCAACAACATGCAATGGGCACCTTACTTGCTTCCTTTGTACTCTGGGGAATGGGGACTCCCCTCGCCATTATTGTGTTAGTTATTTACTATCAGCGACTGGCGGTCCATAAGCTTCCCCCACGAGAGATGATCGTGAGCTGCTTCCTACCCTTGGGACCTCTTGGGTTTGGTGGCTTTGGGTAAGCATTGCTTTATATTTTCCCCTGGCCAGTTTATTACTCACCATCCGCAGTATTCTTAATATTGGGAAAGTCGCCCGAAAGCTTCTCGATGGCTCCGACATTTTAGATCCCATCGCAGGTCCAATGGCTTATGTCCTAGGTGTATTCATATCCTTGGTAATGTGGAGCTTTGGCTTGATCTGGTTAGTCTTTGCGCTCGCCACTGTTGTGTACAGTTCACCTTTTCCATTTAACATGGGCTGGTGGGGCTTTACATTTCCCCTTGGAGTTTATGCGGCCAATTCAATAGAACTTGGGATTGAATTAGACCTCATGTTCTTCAAGGTTTTCGGAACGGTATGCGCTTCTTTTTGTTGTTTTGAAACTTTATATGGGTCGCTAACAACTTCCTCGTGTATTAGATTTTAAGTACTGCTGTGCTTTTGCTATGGGCTCTTGTTGGGTTTCACACAGCGATGGGGGCCTGGCGAGGGAACTTGTTCTACGCTCCCTGTCTTCAAAATCTGACTTTTAGAGTGGAGGGGCGGGATCACGACGAAGATCCCGATCGAGCCTAAGGGGAACACTAGCCATCAGCCTGGACATAAACAAGTTTCAATCACTTCATCTCTTTAAGCGCTAATGCCGTCAGCATCCTGCAGAATTGCTTCGCGGTTGGATTTATTCCCGGAATCTCCAATGAACCCGAGGTCGAAACGCCTCGTCCGTAATTTCAGGGCAAGTTGTGCCGACTGGCTTCGGAAAGATCCATTGGTTACATCTGAGGTGAATTCTGCCGGTGCCATTGCCAAGTGAATGTCAGATCAGGGTCACATGTACCGTCAACCTCGTATTTGGTCTGGCAGTGTTGTTGATGAAGTCTCGCTCCAGCGGGGCAAATCTTTCTTCCTCAGCTAGTATCTTGAATCTTTGGTTTTCAATAATTCCGTGGGTCATTCTATACAGTGAGAATGGTAAAGATATTGCTTTGATATATGAGTAGAAGAGCTTTGTTGACAACCTATTTCTAGGACTCATCAGAGCACGAGTTTCCCTTCCTTCAGGAGGTCTTCACTCCTCAAGACGCCCACAAGATCGAGTATGATCGATTCGTCGTACAGCGGCTCTCGCGCACGCATCGTTGACTGACACCACTGGTTTTAGTTTTGTTTTCGTCCACGGCCTTAACCCCCGAGGTCGTAATGATCACCCTTTTGAAACCTGGACTCATGCAAATGGTGTATTCTGGCCAACAGAATTCCTGGCAGCCGATATTCCATATGCCCGTGTCTTTGTGTATGGCTACAACTCCAACATCACACATCCTCAAACCATGTCTACTGCAAGTATCAAGGATCACGCCAACACTTTGTTAAATTTGTTAGACATGGAGAGAAGCCCTCAATTTGTGAGCAACAACATGTTCTCCATTGCATGATGCGATCAGCTAAACTCACCTCATCCTGCCTATAGCATTCTTCGCAGCCTAGGATCATCTTTATCGGCCACAGTCTAGGGGGGCTTGGTAATTAAGCAGGTAAATTCGTCCCACGCAGCACATCATGCTATGAGTTAACATACCACGTTCACTGTAGGCTTTATTGAATGCCAAGGAAGATCCCAAATACAATTCCATCCGCAACGCTACATCCGGCCTCGTTTTCTTCGGCACTCCTCATCGTGGCGCAAAGGCAGTGGAGCTAGGGAAGATTGCCGCCCGAGTTGCAAAGTTCGTTTCCAAGGGCAATGCCAGTAACGACCTGCTCGACTGCCTTGAGCACAATTCCCTCTTCACTCGACAGATGAGTGATCGCTTTCGCCATCAGCTGGAAGATTATCGCGTGGTCAGCTTTATAGAAGGCAAGGAAGTACAGATTGGAGGAATAGGCCCAGCCTCACTTAGTCATGTAAGTCAGATCCACAATACTTGAACTTACCGCGATTAATCAGTTCCAGCTTGTCGTTGACGAGGAGTCTGCGGTATTGGGATTATCTGGTCTGCGTGAAACCCAACTCAAGCTCGATGCAGATCACTCGCAAATGTGTAAAGTTGGTGCTCGTGGGCCTATGTACCGTCTTATCAAAGGAAATATCAAACAACTTGTCGACCAGGCGCTATTATCCGAGCAAGGGTTCATCCCACAGCCAACGCCTGCTCCCTCAGTCGGTCCAACTCCACCGCCGGTACCACCGCGCATGCATTCTAATAGCAGCAATCCATACCAGCCACCAGGACGCGCCACCGCGCCGACACAAATCGTATCCGGGACCATCTATACCGCTAATGATAATGATCCTCGCGCAATCCAATGTGCCGAGTTGAAAAACAAAGGCAATTGGGACCAGGCCCGGGATGTCGAATACGATATCTTCCAGGAGCATCTGCGAGCTCTTGGTCCAGATCACCACAGTACACTATCAGCCGGCTATAATCTAGCACAGATAGAGCTAGAAAGCAGCTTCCTTGAAAAAGCAACAGAGTGGTGCCAATGGGTTTCTGATGGTACTCAGCGACTGTTTGGAACAAGACATGCGCTGTCGATGAAGACAGAAAGCCTCATGGCGGAGATTATGTGCCAGCGAGGACAGTACCAAGAGGCTGAGTCTATGTGTGCAAATGTGCTCGCTCGCCAACAGATGAACATTGGGGAGGATCATCTGGATACCTTGGCAACGCGAAGACGACTGGCTATGGCCTATAATTCTCTCAGCAGGAGGGAAAACGCTATTGCGACCGCGGAGAAACTTGCCGACAGCTATAAGCGCTTGCTTGGAGATAACCATGTCCTCGTTTTTGTAGCGGCTCTCGACATGCTAGAGTATGTTATCTATAACCATGGTGACAATAACGGGGTAAACACAATGATTTTCCGACCCGATGTCAAACGAGCATTTGAGATTATCCCAACCGTTCATGAGGAACTTCTCGCAGGGCTTGGTCGCATACATCCACTCACCATCCGAGCCCTCTGCCTGCATGGCCGAGGCCTTATCTGCGCGCAGGAAAATATGGAAGCTTCCGAAACTCTTCGACGAGCACTCGCGATTTCAGAGGAAGCTTTGGGACCAGAGCACCCACTAACCATGGATATTGTTGGAAATATTGGTGTGATGTATGCGCTGCAAGCTCCTCAATATTATGTTGGATCCAGTCCTCCATCCGAGGCCCTTCCATGGTTGGCCCGGTATGTGGACTGGGTCGAGCGGCGGCGAGGCATTCAGAATCCCGAAACCCTGGCGACTTTGGAAATGCTGGCCAATCTTCATTTTGTTGCGAAGGAGTACGAGTCTGCCCAGAAATACTTTGAGCGCGCGATGGTCGCCTGTCGAGGCAATAACCCAGCGGCAGAGAAACGTATCGATAACCTCTTACAACTCTGTCGTGCAAATACCATGTGGGGCAATGGGAATCGACGCGATGGTATAGAGGGGATCCTGTCGGCTTTTCAGCGGCAGCGATTCTAGATATCGCGCCAGGAGATAATTATGGAGGGGGAACTTGAGAGGCCGGATTCTGCCAGGAGAACTTGAAGGTGGTCTATTATCTATATCTTGGAAGGGGAAGAAGTTTCATGATCTTTAAATCTTGTAAGGTCCTTGCACATTAAATATCGTCTGCCATAGCTACATAGGTATCCCAATAGGGTATCGGTATCGTATCTTTACTCGCGCTGTGAATCGTACTCGCTACAACCCGTGCGTATGCAAATCTCTAGTTAGAGAACTTCTCGGGGACGTGCTTGCTGTAGAGGGGATTTTATCAGCTATCTTCTCCAGTCTGTATTCGAATGAGAAAACTTACCCAGTAGCCTTCTCGAATTGTTCACGGGCACCATCGGTGATCTTCTCGTTGGTGCTGCGCATCTTCACGGGGTCAACCTTGCCACCGCCAAACTTGCGCTCGGCAGAGTCGAGGGCTAGTTGAGATGTTAGATCCATTTCTTCAAATTTGGCTGATCCTCAACTAATAAAGATAGGAGTGAGCTCACCCTTGTCCAGGTAGTCTTCCTGGCCAGCAGAGCCACTGGAGCCAGAGCTGGACTCCTTGTTGCTGCTTCCACCACTAAGCTTGGAAGCGAGACCGGAGAGCTTATCCATAATGACGGAGTGGAAGAGGTATGAGTATGAGGTAAAGTAAAATGGAGAATAGGGGGGGAATGTTTGTAGGCGAAAGGATGGACTGATTAGGAAGAGGGGTAAACTACTTTATAAGAGAAGAGCAGAACTATTTGACTGGGACTGGTATAGGATACGAGATCGTGGAAAGTCAAAAGGGGGCCCACCCCTCATCGAGCATCGTCATGGAATACGCTCGGATCAAAGGCAGTGAATAAAAAGGTCCAGTCCGAAGTAATCTGGCAGAGATCCAGTGGCGTTCAGCCAGTGAGGAGGCGATACCCCCTGGGATCTGAGGTCATCAGATCAAATCTGATCTCATATCATTTGTATTACCATCTAAGGCCCAAAGAGGATGATCCACAATGATGAATGGTGGGAATTGCAGGGTACAGCAAAGTGGGCAATTCAAGACAAGATTGGGCGGTTGCGGAGTCGCCGTAATTGGGTGATGTCATCCCATCAGGGTCAGGTGATCTGGTGGCTGAACTCACGTGTTTACCAGCCACCTTTTACAGCTACAGCCACAGTCACAGCCACAGTCACACCGGAACTCCCCGAGGTTTCTCTCTCTTCTCTTCTCCACCACTTCTACTCAGCCATTGTTGACAACCTCACTCTGCCTTTTTCTCTCTTATGTTTTTTTCTTGGAGTCATATACATCACTTAATTCACTTCTTCTGGTCCTGGTTTCCCAATCTGTCTAATTTTGAAAATATAAATCCCGCTGTGGGAACGGCCTGGGTTCGCCCACCTGGACACTCTTGTTCTTTTTCTCTCCTCGGTCCAACTCCGAGTCTCCCATTGACCATGAGTGTTCTCCGGGACTGGGCCGACAACGCCCTGCCCCTCTCACTAGTTACATGGTATGATTCCGAAATCAGCACCGCTGATCTTGGTCTCAACAGCATGGTTGCATGAGAACGAACACATGTGTTGATGTGTTCAAATCCGTGATCCTCATATAATATAACTATTACTTTCAATGGAAGGAATCTTCTCTTTCTATCCAGACTATTCCCGTGTTTGTTCACCGATTGACCATAGCATCCCGAGGCCTCTCACCCTTTCATCTTTCCACCCCAGGGTCCCGCTTCCCCGCGTTCGGGCTCACCGGGGGAAAGACACCACGAAGACCGAACTGCTTTTTCCCCCCAACATGTCTCCCCCATAAATTTGAACCCCTTCAATCCCCACCAACATGTTCGGGGCCAATTGCAGGCCATAAGTTTTTCGATCAGCTTTCTCCATTCCTGCTCGAGACCCTCGACTGCTTGGCAGACTGTCGGAGTTTTCCCCGAGTCACTCAAGCTAGCCAGACATCTACCAAACTGCCTATAAAGGGGGCCAAAGCGTGGGAGAGAGAGAAAAAATAAAAAAAGAAAGAAGGAAGGATTGAGAGCCTCAACCTCATCCCAGAAACTAATAGTCTGCCAGTGCTGAGCTCCACGAAATGGTCAAATCCGCAGATGAGCAGATCGAGTATCATGAGGGCGAACAAAAGGGTCTCAACGTTGAACAAGATGCTCTGTATCAGGCGTATGCCTCCAAAGGTCCAGAATGGCATCATAAGATGACTCGTACCTTGTTACGCAAGGTCGACCTGCACCTTCTACCCTTCCTGATTCTGATGTATCTCCTTAACTTCTTGGATCGCAAGTAAGAAGCAAACATCTAAATGTTTTCTCTTCCATGTGGACATTACTGATAGCCCGCTGCAGTAACTTGTCCCAAGCCCGCCTGGGCTCCCTTGAGAAAGATCTTGGAATGGAAGGCACTGATTACAATCTGGCTACGAGCATTTTGTTTGTTGGGTATCTGCTCATGCAGTTGCCATCCAACTTGCTCCTTACTCGCATCCGCCCCTCCCGATTTCTGGGAGCGGCCATGGCCGTTTGGTAATTCTTTTTTATTCTTTCGAATCAACTCATTTCGAGCATATACTCATCTACTTCTCATCTAGGGGCGTCATCTCCGCATGCCAGGCGGCCTGTCAGTCCTTCACTGGGCTGGTTGTTTCGAGATTTTTTCTAGGCTTCGTCGAGGCGCCATTCTTTCCAGGTGCAGTTATGTTGATGTAACTAGGCTATCTTTTTTCTTGTACATTTCTCTTACTCACATCTTCCAGGTCGAGTTGGTACACAAGACAAGAGGTAAGAACTCTCTATTTTTTCCCTGCCCAGTCGTACCTCATTCTAATATCCCTCAGCTGAGCCACCGCATTGCTTGGTTCTATGCCGGTAGCTCCTTAGCCAATGCCTTTGGTGGTTTAATTGGTGCGGGGGTCCTAGGAAACTTGGATGGCAGCCACGGGATCACCGGGTGGAGATGGCTCTTTATCATTGAAGGATCAATCACCGTGGGTGTATCTATCCTCGCCGGGTATGTTCCAGTCAACGGTGGTCCAACTAGTCACATTCTTACTTTTTCAGCATATTTCTTCCCAACTACCCTGCGACAACCTCTTGGCTAGACGAGCAGGAACAAGCATATGCCCAATGGCGTCTCATCGATGATGCTGGAGAGGCTGATGATGCGAAATCGGCCAGTATCAAGGAAGCCCTAGCCCTTGTGTTTGCCGACAAACGTATTTACCTCTTTATCCTTCTTCAGCACACCTCGCTTCTATCGCAAAATTTCCAATACTTCTTTCCCACCATTGTGCAGACCCTGGGGTACAATAACATCGAAACCCTCTTGATCACTGCACCGGTGTGGATCGCTACATTCCTTGTATCCTTGTTGGCCACTTGGTCCTCGGGCCGAACAGATGATCGCAGTCTGCACATCATCGGTCTGATGCTCATTAGTGTCGTGGGTGGTATTATCTGCACTGTGACAACTAATACCGGAGCCAAGTTTTTTGCCATGTTTCTGTGCGTATCATGTCTGCGTTCCTGCAACTACCGACCGCTAACGTGAATGTTTTTTTTCAGGATGCCAATGGGCGCGGTGTCAGCATTTCAAATTATTCTCGCATGGGTGGCCAATTCCTTCCCCAGGCCATTGGTTAAACGATCTGCTGCAATTGCGCTGGCCAATATGATCGGCAACACAGCTTCAATCTACGGCAGCTACATGTGGCCATCTTCTTCTGGTCCACGGTATATACCCGGTGGCAGCGCTACTGCAGCGATCGCTTTGTTGGTTGCAATCGTAGCTTTCGTGATCCGCATCGTTCACGCCAAAATGAACCGTCGGCTGGAAGAGGCCGAGAGCTCCGAGGATATTCCCTCGGGCTCAAATAGCTCTGAGGCTCGTGCGGTCGGATTCCGTTATATTCTATGAGATCTCCATATTTACGAGTTCATTGACGCCTGTGCTGTTCTTAACTTGGAACTCCACCGTGCCATGACACGGCCGATATACACACATATGATTCGACAAGTGCTATCATTACTGTCCCCATTTATTCAACCGCCTATTATAGATCTTCAACTTGAATTTTTCAATCATTAGTCTACTGAGATGACTCAGAAATTGAAGACTGACAGTACTAGTACTCCTCAAGCTTGATTTCACTACTAGTAGTATCTATAGATCCCATCGTAAAAATAGACAACATCGTGATCTGGCATCACAATTGTTGAGAAAGTCTCCCCCTGGACTGTACATGCGACATCCCCAAGATTCTACGCGCCAAATTCCCCTATCATTACCAGCAATTTTATCACCCGTTCAAAAATCATATTTGTAGAGTAAGGCGTGATCTTCGACATTTCATCCGATTTCCCTCGCCAGGGTTCCGCCATAATAGCCCAATCAGAGCGCGCGCAGTTGGTTAAAGTCAGCAACCCTCGGAGCTGTTCCCCACCACAACACGGTCATTTTGATTCATCGCGCCAGCTCAATACCAGACAGATCTCATCTTATGACTGAGCTTGTTCAAGACATCATCTAACATTGCTTATGTCCAGATCTCCTGTTCAGCGCCTACTTTATTAGGGGTCGCCCACTGCTCGATCAGCCGGAGCTCGCTTCATCGCAATTCGCCCATCAAGGCGTAGCCTCTCGTGGGAGACGTATAGTGTGTTCAGATCCGGGCTCTAGCAATATTGAATTCTAAGGTCCAGCTTAAGATTTCTTCTACTATGGTAAGAACTGCACCTCATAAATCAAGGTTGATTTTGTCATCTTAAAGAGAAACAGGCAGAGAACTCAACAGATGCCCCGGTGTCTTCCTTCACCTCGATTCCGGTTCTGGACTATACGCAATCATTATATCCCACGACCAAGCCGAAATTCCTGGCGCAGTTGCGTGACGCGCTCATCAATGTGGGATTTTTATATCTCAAAAACCCACCAGTCTCCAATGCTGCGCAAAATGCATTGACTCAAAAGGGATTCGAATTATTCCGCCAGCCACTTGAAAAGAAACTAGAGATTGAGATGGTCAACAGTCCTCACTTCCTTGGATATTCCAGGCTTGGGGCCGAGATCACCGCTTTGAAGTCTGACCATCGTGAACAATTTGATGTAGGTTTGTCTCTTAATCCGAATGATCTACCTAGGTATTCTTGTTTGTCACTATGCTTACACTGCATCAGTTTGCTACCGAGTTACCAGCACCTGGTCCCAGTGAGCCGTTGTACAGAAATATCTGCGGACCTAACCAGGTACTTGTACTCTAGTAGATTCCCTCTTCTGTCGAAGCAAACTAACCTCCAGGGCTTGTGACCCCTTTCACTTGCAGTGGCCAGACGAAACTGCAATCCCCGGGTTCCGTCAGGCGACAGAGAAATATCTATCGGAGGTCGATGCTTTATCAACCTCTTTCACGGCTCTCATTGCCGAGTCATTAGATCTCCCCCCTACAGCGATGGATGGAGTCTTTGATAATCCCCAGCAGCACAAATTGAAATTGATCAAGTATCCACCACCACCCAACCAGGCTAGCAACGGAGCTGGCTTTCAAGGTGTCGGTGCGCACAAAGACTCTGGATTCCTTACATTCCTCCTCCAAGCCACGCCACACCGTGGTCTCGAGGTGCAAAACAAAGCCGGCGAATGGGTATCAGCTCCTCCACTCCCGAATACATTCGTTGTCAATATTGGTCGCGCTCTTGAGGCATTGACGGGTGGAGTTTGCACAGCGACTACGCATCGGGTGAGCTTGCGACAGGAACACTTCATTGGTAATGACGGAAAGCCCCTGGGACCGCGATACTCATTCCCGGTCTTTCAAGGGGTGAGCATGGATCTCTCGGCCGAAAATATCACTCTAGTTGTGCCAGATCATATTCGAGACTTGGTAAAGGATGACAAGGTGAAGTCGGATGCGGAAGCAACTTTTAACAAGATGTTCAAAACTAGCATCGGAGAGGGCACCCTCGTTGCGCGGGTGACGAGCCATCAAGACGTGGGTCAACGATGGTATCCTAATGTCTTAGCCGAGGCTCTTCAGGGCCAGAAGGATTTTGTCTCCAAGCAGTGATCTAACGGCGATTTGCTCAACAAAAAAGCCCAACCAGAAAGTGTCCGGCCTTAAAACCGTAAACAACCAATGATCGGCACATGTAGGATCGAATAGTTGCAGTGCGTGCGCAGTAGTGCGGGGACATGCAACGCGCCGTAACAACCTAGGGGCTTGACCGTAGTCTATGTACATAGCAGTCTCCTCTTTTCAGGTTTCTTCTTTGTTTCCTTCGTGCAGGTCATTCCATTCATCACAAACATGCGGTGGGTCAGCTCACTCATCTGGTGCTGCACAACATCGGCTGTCGCGCAGTCGACCGAAGGGCTGTACAATCTTGTCGAACGGCGACTGCCCAAACATGTCGACCAGTTTCAGTTCTCTATCAACTCCAATCTCACGCATAATGGCGGATATGATCAGTTTACTGTGAAAACTGCGCACAATGGGACGGTTCTTGTGGAAGGGAGCTCGATCAGCGCGTTGTCATCGGGGTAATTAATCCTAAATTCCTACCTGATCAGACGAACTATACTGATATAAACAGTCTTCATCGCTATTTGACTGATGTTGTTCACGTTGACATTTATTGGTTCATTGGGAGTCGGCTTCATTTGGCGCCCTCGAAACTCCCCCGTTTGGACGTCCCATTGCAAGGTGCCAGCACTGTTCCTTGGCGATATCATTTTAATACAGGTAACTTACTTCTTCATCATTTCATAATAACCCTCTTGCTGACATGGTCAAGTCACATTCTCCTATACAACTGCCTTTTGGGATTGGGAGGAGTGGGAGGTTCAATTAGATTGGATGGCCTTGCGTGGAGTGAACCTGCCTCTTGCCTGGGTCGGTCAAGAGAAGATCCTAGTGGACGTTTTCCAAGAGATTGGCCTCACTGATGAAGAAATCGCAACTTTTTTGAGTGGACCGGCATTTCAGGCCTGGAACCGATTCGGTAACATTCAGGGCTTTTGGCATGGCGACCTCCCCCGATCATGGATCGACCAACAGTTCGCACTACAGAAAATGATTGTGCGACGGATGGTAGAACTTGGCATGACACCGGTTTTGCCTTCATTTACTGGGTTCGTCCCTGCAAATACCAGCCGCGTTTTCCCCAACGCGGATATCATCCACGGGTCGCAATGGGGTGGCTTTCCTATTCAATATACGAATGATTCATTCTTGCAGCCCTTTGACGATCATTTCGCCGAGCTGCAGCATAGCTTCATCAGTAAACAAAAGGCAGCATATGGCAACATTAGCCATATTTATACCCTCGATCAGTATAACGAAAACACCCCTCCGTCGGGTGATTTGGATCTTCTCCGAAACATCTCCAAGGGCACAATGAAGAGCCTCAAAGAAGCAGACCCTGATGCGATTTGGCTGATGCAAGGATGGCTATTCTATGCTCTTTCCTCTTTCTGGACCAACGACCGGGTTGAAGCTTATCTTGGAGGTGTTGAAAATGACGAGGACATGATCATCTTAGACTTGTACTCAGAGTCGATTCCCGAATGGCGTCGAACGAAATCATATTTCGGCAAGCCATGGATTTGGTGCCAACTTCACGATTTTGGAGGAAACATGGGTCTGTATGGGCAGATTCTGAACGTCACTCAGAACGCGACTCAAGCACGCCTCGAATCTCCCTCAATGGTAGGCTATGGACTGAGCCCCGAGGGTCAAGAAGGTAACGAGATCATGTACGACCTACTCTTGGATCAAGCCTGGTCCTCAGAGGCTATTGACACTCAGAAATACTTTTATGATTGGGTTACAAGTCGTTATTTCGGATCTAGATCTGTTCCTCGCGAACTGTACGAAGGGTGGGACCTAATGCGATCGACAGTATACAACAATACCAATCTTACCAACATCGCTGTCATTCAACCAATAGTGGAAGCACAGCCAGGAATAAACGGTGTTCTTGGAAGGACCGGAACTCATCCTAGGGCCCTTACATACGATCCCGCAACTCTTGTCGAGGCGTGGCAGTCATTGTATGAAGCTGCCCATGTGGAACCGGCGCTGTGGAATAATGCAGCTTATCAACATGATATGGTCGATGTAACTCGCCAGGTTCTGGACAACGCTTTCATCCCACTATATACGGATCTAGTCACGACGTACAACGAGTCCGATGCATATGTGGATACTTTATCGAAAAAGGGACAGAAAATGCTCCGCCTTCTGGGTGATCTGGACGACGTCCTTCTCACCAACGAAAATTTCCGACTCTCGAGATGGATAAACTCCGCACGATCTTGGGCTCAAGGCGACAAGGAGCAGGCTGCCTTCTATGAGTACAATGCGCGCAATCAGATAACACTTTGGGGCCCAAATGGCGAAATCACCGACTACGCCTCGAAGGGATGGGCCGGTCTGATCTCCACGTATTACATCCCTCGTTGGCAGATTTTCATCGACTATCTTAAATGCACCCCGACAGCCTCGTATAACTCCACGGCTTTTTTCGAGAAGTTAAGAGCCTTTGAGCAGGAGTGGCAGGAAGAGACTTGGGCTGCACCTGAGCCCACTGGAGATGAGCTAGACCTGCAAAAGGTGCTAACCCGCGTCCACAGTCGATGGCCATCGGTATTTGGGACCAATTAGTCCAGTCATTGGCGGAGAATGGGAAGCGGGGTGTCGAGCGCTAGTTTACAGTAATTAGAGATCGATTGGCAGTATCTTTGTCATAATGCAACACAATCACTCATCATGACTAGCCCCCTCCTTCTTTCATCTGTGAACTACCATTCACTTGAGTAATCACATTCGCCACTCAATTTTGGTACCAAGCAGCAAGTCCAGCCAGCAGCTTTCCCCACACGCGATCTGTGGAGACCGTTGCGACGCGCTTATCATTGCTTAGAAATGCAACATCCGCTTCTCCCCGAAGCCTCGTCGATAACAGGTTCCAGGGGGGAAATTATATTTTCTCTTCTTCTTTTTTCAGATCTCGATATTTTCATGGCTTTTAGATTGAAATATGGCAGACATAGAAACTTCCCCATCAGAGCAAACACCGCTCATCAGATCTTCGAGCCATGACCCTAAACATGGCTCCGAATCGGGTGTCAAGTTTCGAAGAGGGTTGAGCATCATTGTTCTGATGGGCTTCCTCATATTTATCCATGGTGTGTCTTGGACCGTCAATTTTCTACGGTAGATATTGACAACTGGACTCGGCAGCTACCAACATGTCGATGATGACTACCGCACAGTCCGAGATTGCAGCAGACTTGGATGCCTTTGCAGAAGTGACCTGGTTCACTTCGGCCTATATCGTATGCTTTGAAATCTACACAGAGAACCCATATTCATTCGAAAAGGCTTTAACCTCTCGTAGATTGCTGCATCCAGTGTGACTCCATTGACAGGGCGGCTTTTGGAAATTTTCACACCGCGCCTTTACGTGATTTTCTCAAGTATACTTCTCTCAGTTGGTCTTTTTATTACGGCTGCAGCACCCTCGTTATCCATCTTTCTTATTGGGAGAGTTGTCTCTGGCTGTGGCGGCGCCGGGTTAATGAGCACATCTATCATTCTAGCGCTAGATCTTTCTAGTCCGAAACGACGTGGATTGTGTATTGGGCTCATTAATTGTGGACTCACTACGGGTGTTGCTACAGGCGCTGTTCTAGCAGGCCTGCTAACACCTACTTTAGGATGGGTATGTCCTACTCAATTAATTCAATTAATTCACCAGTTATTCAAGTTCTGACTCGATTCTTTCCCAGAGGCTCATCTTTTGGGTACAAGCCCCAGCAGCATTGGTCCTGGGACCTCTACTTTTCTTGGCCATTCCTTCTGCCGGAGATAATAGCCCATTGGAAGTCCGGGTATTGCTTCATAAACTTGCGAGAGTCGACTATGCAGGTGCTCTGACATTGGTACGTTCCACGAAATTCAACTGCCGTGTTTGAATTAATGTACTAAGTTTTCTTAGACCCTGTCGGTAGTTTCGCTGCTCTTCAGTCTCGCGTCACCGGAGATCCTGCTCTGGCCAATTCCATTGGCATTAATCTTCTTTGCCATCTTCATTTGGGTTGAGACGCGTGCTCGAGAACCAGTCATCCCCATCAAACTGTTGCAAAGTCGCAGTGTTTTGTTGACATGTATCGCTGGTCTCGGTCTGATGATGGCGCGTTGGGCGGTGCTCTTCTACACACCAACGTATGCCATGGCAGTCCGGGGCTGGTCTCCTGCATCTGCAGGGCTTATTCTGGTCCCCACAAATACTGGGTTTGGGACGGGTGGATTGTTGGTGGGATGGCTGCACATTCGTAAAGCTGGGAGTTATTATAAGTAAGGAACTTGCCTCCCTCGGTACTAACGTTTCAAGTCTCACATACTCTTTCTAGATCCTGTTTGGTTATTTTTGTGCTTTTCACCTTAGCCACCGCGGCGCTATCCGTTCTCTCGACACCAGAATCACATACTGCTGTGTATGTGATTACAACCTTCTTCAATGGACTCTGTGCGGGGGCTTTAATGAACTATACCTTGTCGCATGTGCTGTATCTCACCGGCAGTGAGTTACACTATATTGTCAGCGCCCTGATAGCCATGTCGCGAGGATTTGCCGCGAGTTTTGGATCTGCCATTGGAGGAGGATTTTTCACGCGCATCCTCAAGTCGTCGTTGGAAACAGGATTCGCCGAGCGTGGATTGCCACCTCGGCCGGAACTTGTGCGTACACTTCTTGGAAGTCCGGCCACCGTCACTCGTCTGGTGGGTATGGAGCGGTTTGTTGCTATCGAGAGCTATGAACATGCAATCCGAATGCTCTTTCTCGCAGGGAGCTTTGTCGCCCTGGTGGCCACTGCATTTCAGGCGGGTACTGGATGGAGTCCCGAATGGGAAGATCCAGAAGAATTGGATGAATAGGGATAGGGGATATAATTAGGTATATCAAATAGTCAGGTATAAATGATGTTTATTGCGAAGTAGATACAGAGTAAATGTAGAGGGGAAAATGTAAAAATTGTAGAGATGTTGTACACCCCTCCGATGATTAGTAAGGTGTTAATGCCTGAATTTCAAGGCGGTAAGAGTGTCTCCGCGACGCTCAAAGTCCCCCAGGTCAACTTCAACTCCGATTCCTACATGTTTCTCAACCTCAAACTCCACATAACTTCCACACCACCTTCACAATGCCGCGTGCCGTTCGAGGTAGCTCCCCCTTGTTTCTTGATTCCTCTAGTTTATGCGCTCATTTGACTCGACTAGGTCTGCTCATCGAATGCGATCCGTCAATCAAATCCATGATCCTCAAGTACGATGAGGAGCGACACGATTACATCGTGGAGGACCTGGACGATGAGAATCACTTGGTGATCAAGGAGAGTCAACTTCAGAACCTCAAAGTGCGACTGGATCAGGTATGCCACCCCCCACACTCCTCCGTTTTCTCCATAGGGAGAGGCCCTTGCACAACCTTCGGTTGTACTAACCCCTTGGCAGGATCTGGACGAAAAGATCATGCAACTGGACGAATCCGAGTCAGAGTAATACTTACTCTGTGCGATCAAACGACTCCCTCTACCTCCCTACCCGGATGCGCTGAACATCTGCCGCGCAATACAACGGAACACCCAATACCACTCGTCTGGAACTCTGCCTTCAATCCTCCAAGCACCCTCTTGATATACCCGACAGACTGGTACCCCAGGGTAGTTTTCGAATTTCTCGAGGTCTCTTACCATCCTCATTCTCGTCACCCCGACACGACACGGCCAGTGCCCTGATGGCAATCGCTGAGCTACACATTGCACAACAAGCACATAGCCGATCAGTGCCCTAAGTGGACTGGTCATTCATTACTGGCAGGTAGCGAAGACCAAAGTTGGTTTGGGGCTGACTAGGAGTGTTGAGCCATCGTTGCGTCCATTTTCATGTGCTTGTATGAGATCTTCAGCGGCTGAGTAAATACCAAACATGACTTCCCAGATGTGTTTAGGCTACTCCCAGTATCAGTGGTAACACTGTAGAATACTATCTGATAGTACAGCTGACAGAATCACTACCTTGTTAGCTAATAATTACTAACTGGAGTACATGGCCACCACTATTACTGTAGCCTACCCCATGTTATATCACGTGACATGGAATCGTGGAGAAAGATCGACGGGGAACCAACAGAGTCCAGAAGGTACCAGCAGAGTCAAGTCTTTGCTGGACTCTGCTAGACTCTGCTTGACTCTGCTCGTACCTTCACGCAACTACGTCACGGTGTTACCTTCCGTCATGGGTTGAACTTCCAGGCAGTTGCCTCTGTGCAAATATAAAACCAACAACTTCCACCCTTCCTCGTCTTCTCATCTTCATCCTTTCAACCATCAACTCTTCACAGCTCTACGCAGCACTTTCTCAAAAGCTACCGTCAATTCAAATCACCTCAAATCACTCAACCATGTCTCTCTTCCGCACCAGCTTCCCTCCTCAGGGTGACTTCGGTTCCCTCTTCCGTCTGCTGGACGACTATGATTCCCACCGCTCGACCCGCCAGCAGGCCCAGCCCTCGCTGCGCTCCTTTTCGCCTCGCTTCGATGTTCGTGAGAGCGACGACGCCTATCACCTGGATGGCGAGCTGCCTGGAGTCGCCCAGAAGGATATCGACATTGAGTTCTCCGACCCCCAGACTCTGGTCGTGAAGGGTCGTACCGAGCGCGAATACCACACCGAACCCAAGGCCAATGACGAAGACGAAGAGTCTGCCTCCAACCACCGTTTCTGGGCTTCAGAGCGCTCGGTCGGCGAATTCCAGCGCACTTTCAACTTCCCCGGTCGCATCGACCAGGACGCCGTTAAGGCCAACCTGAAGAACGGCATTCTCTCCGTCCTGGTCCCCAAGGCTACTACTACCGCGGCCAAGAAAATTACCATCGAGTAAATGACTTCATTCTCGATCCTCGCTGCAGAATTGATATCATTGCCCTCGGTCAAATGATACCAAATGCGCAAAATGAACGTGCCACGACCTGATCCTTCTGTTAATCACCTTTGATGTTCTTTCATGTTCTTTTCATATTCTTATCCAAATCGTCATTATGTAACTAATACTTCAATCCAATTCAATCTGCCATTTACTCTATTCCGGTGCATACTATATACAATACTCGTAGTGTACTAATCTCATTGCTCTGCCGCTCCCCCTTGCGCTGCCCTCCATCTTCAAGTTTTCAAAGATTAGCTACCTACTTAGGTGCCTTTATAGCTTAAATTTTACCTAGGTACTTAGGATCCCTCAATATGGTATCAGAAATATCATAGTTGGAAGAGATACAACAACTATGTTGTCCTAGTTTACCTTGGCGGTCTTGATAATCTTCAAGTTCTTCCAACTTGATCGTTGTGGCCACGGTAAAAAATTTAATATTTCGATGGAAGATAGAATTCAGAAGATACCTAGGTAGTTATGTACTATGTACTAGTTAGTATGAGGACTCAGATATCTAGAACAGAGAGAAAAGGGTACCTATCTGGGAACCTTGGTAGGCGAGATACGAAGGCCCGAAGTGCCCAGTGTCTGAGGTACACCCCACAACTTTTGATTCTAGCAATGCACCATTAGTGGTATATGTACTCAAATTATGCGGAAATATCTTGACACGTAATGGAAAGTGCGCCCACTGAGGGACGCTACCCCAACCAAGCTAATCTCCACTTTAAGGTTGAAATGTCTGAACATGCGAAGACAAATGGAAATGGGTAGACTGTATAAATGAAGCTCGCTGGGCTATCGCCACTTGAAATTGTAATATCCGGAAGAAAAATTCAATACCATTATGTCTGTTGTCTAGTAGTTACTTGTTGGAGGCCCTAATCCAGCCAATCAGATCTTTTATTGGTCAAGTGGAGTCATGCTGGAGGGCCGGGGCGGCCCACCCCGCAGGCTGGCCCAACTCGCTAGCTCCGGGGCAGGGAATCCCGCGCTCGGGAATTGTAACCCCGATCTTGGAATTACAGAGTCCCGAAACAATCCAAGCATACTAAACTGATACAACTCATACTTCAATTCCAATACATTGAATGTCGTTTTCATCCGAGCCTACAAGCAACACCAGAGGGCTACAGCTAGATAATTAGTCCCGCCAGGCAATTGAACCCGATTCCAAGGAGTTCTGGAATAGATGGATGGACCTTTCTATACTCTGCCATGGTTAGGAATCGCATTGATAGGACCGCCAATTCCTCATAACTCTACACATTTCAAGTTACTTATTACCTGTTGGATCCAGTGTGGGGATTGGGGTAGTAGCTGAACTTTGTCCCGCCTGTCTCCCCACCCCATGTGTCCTACATGAATCTACGGAGTACTACGGAGTACTCTCAGCGATTCTGGTGCATATGACAATTGTGTGTGGAGAATAGGGTTTCCTGTCCGCTTAGTTGTACTTCGCGATTGACACTAATGATCCCACGTTGGAAGAAACTATTTCTCTCCTTGGTCATGGCTTTCCTTTCTCCAGTAAATAAGAGAATTCTTTCAGTGTCTGCTTCAGGTCGCAGGGTACTGCGGTGTCCGACTTGAACATACCGAGATCAAGCTCGAATATAGAACCTGTCTGTTTGAAATTCTCTGCTTTCCACTGCGGTTCTTTGACTATCCAATCCATTATTCTGGGGGCTATATCAAGTTCCAGACTTGTAAGTATGTCTTCACAGTATACTCTAGTGGTGTTATAATCAGATACCTCAGGGTCAGTCTTATAGCATGATCAGTTTAAGCCCTGGAGTTCAGACAAACTCCCTACTTCGATATACCATCCGTCAATTTCTGTAGTCTCATTAACGACTCACATTATCACAATATCTCAAACGACATTGAGGAAACCATAATCGCTCTCTATATAACCATAATCTAGCGCATTTGGAAAATAGTGGAATGCGCTACCGTCGCAGTTCAAGGGTAATGAGAACCCTGGAAGGTCAAAAGGGTTCTCTTGAGATATCATTTTTGTTCCTGGGCATTGAAGAAATAGAATAACAATACCGAGGTATACTTAGTAAACTATGCTGTAACTGCATAGTAGTTGTAGTTGTTGTAGTTGAAGTATACATTCTTTGTTGTGGCGGGGTAACCGTAGCAACGCACTTCACGTGACTCTATCACATCGCGTTGGCGGCTTCCAAACTTGGACCAGGCCGACTTCTTCCAACACAAACACTCGACTGGGCTGCGGTGCCACATTGATCTACGACTTCAATGTAGGTGACTACCCGCCATGGCCTCTCCGAATTCCTTGTCTTCCGCCTACCACTCCGGCCTATACCAGCAATCGCAAATCTCTCATCCGATGTCCCGACCCGCGGTTTCGCGCTCGGGTTCCAGACGGGTCTCTCCCGCTCTCCACGGTCGCGACCAACCCCGGACAACTTCTCGACATTACTCGGGTGATAGCTCTGATGAAGAGGTTCCAGAGCCCAAGTTCAGCGCTTCCGTAAAGGCCCTTTTGGATGGAGACGGATTGGGATCTTCGCCACATCTGCAAAAGGGACATGCCGCATATGAGCGTCGTGCTGCCGCCGGATCGAGGCAAAGCAGTCAGTCGCCCCGGAATGCCTCGCCTCATGATCGATCAACAGGTAGCCCAGCTCCCAGAGTTGTCCGAATTGCCGGCGCTTCTTCAGCTTCCAGGTTCTCGCGCGAAGGATCTCCTCTGTCTAACAGCCAGAGCGCGGATTCTGATGCTCAAGACCGCCCGAACGACTTCATTACTCCCGCGCCTCGACCACGCAGTGTTCGAATTAATGCATCACGCAGCCATACGCGATCCCCCTCATCGATCTCGCCGTCCGTTAGACGCTCCACCGAACGCCACTCTGGAGACGAGCATGGGAGCGCCGAACGGTCAGACAGCGACCGGAAATCCCGTCTTGCTCAGAGCGAGGAAGATCCCATGTCTCATATTGGATCTTCATCAGTTTTGCGCGGTCGCAATGGCGACGATGTTGGCCCTCAGAGCTCGTTGCGGGTGAAGAGAGTTGGACGTCTCACCGGCACATTCTTGAATGGGCCCGCACGCCGAGGCGTATTGCGTCGCCAAAGTGAAGAGCATAACGAAGAAAACTATCTATTGAACGAAGATGTCAGAGAAAATGCGGAGCACGATAACAACGTCGAGTATCAACCCCGCAAACCATCATCACCCAAAGTATCTTGGGCGGATCCAAGTCCACCTCAAGAAATGGAATCACATCGCCCCGAACAACCCGTCAGCGGCCCGACCGATGGCCTCTTTTCAAGGTCGGCCTCCCCCAGATCATATGGATCTCACGCAAAGTCGACACCTGCATCCTCAGACATGTCATCAAAGCCATCTAGTGCAAAGGAACAACCTGTCTTCAAAGTTCCATCATTACCGCCGCTGCCTTCTGTCAGAGACCAGGAGAATGAGCCACCACCAACATTTAAGCGTACCAAACCTCAAGGACTGAACTTTTTGGACAAACCAGAGAAGTTTTCTGTCGTTTATGATACAGATAAAAAGGATACAGTGGAAACCCCCGCGCAAGACTCGCCGCGCAAGATTCTTTCAACGCGCAGCAGCAATACACCACATAGACCGGCCCCTCCACCTCCAAAAATGTCGATGCTCGAGACGGCAACCGCTACTGCCGGAGCATCGACCTCTCAGTCTCGAAAGAAGCGGACACAGGTGTCTATCAATCACAAACACTTCACTCGCCTTGATTGCATTGGCCGCGGAGGAAGTTCGCGTGTATATCGTGTCATGGCAGAAAACTACAAGATTTTCGCACTCAAGAGGGTGAACTTGGAAGATGTTGACCCTTTGACCCTGGCTGGGTACAAAGGTGAAATCGATCTTTTGAAGAAGTTGGAGAATGTTGACCGCGTCGTTCGACTTTTTGACTGGGAACTCAACTCCGACAAGCACGCATTGAGTGTTCTTATGGAAATCGGTGAATCCGACCTCGAGAAGATTCTCGCCCATCGCCTGAATGCTGAAGATGCCGTGTTCGATATCAATTTTGTTCGTTATTATTGGAAGGAGATGCTTGAGTGTGTGCAGGCTGTGCACGAATATAATATCGTCCACTCTGACTTGAAGCCCGCCAACTTCCTCATGGTCCAGGGTCGGCTCAAGCTCATCGACTTCGGTATCGCCAATGCAATTCAGGACAACACTGTCAATGTTCACCGAGAACAACAAGTTGGTACACCTAACTACATGTCCCCAGAGGCTTTGGTCGACTCGAATGCCTCTCTCGGACTACCAGCAAGCGTTGGCAAGGTGATGAAGTTGGGCAAGCCTAGTGACGTTTGGAGCTTGGGCTGCATTCTGTACAAAATGGTGTATGGCCAGCCACCATTCGCGAAGATCGCCAAATACTATGAGCGAATCATGGCAATTCCGAACCCCCCGTGTACAAATCGACTTTCCATCCCATGGAGTCGGCGGTATAACCGTTCCTCCTGGTCTCATCCGAACCCTGAAGCGCTGCTTGCAGCGTGACCAGACACTTCGACCAACCATTGAAGAGATGCTCGGCCCTCGCGATCCTTTCCTTCACCCTGACGCCCAGCTGGAGGGTGCTGTCCCCGTCACGCAAGATATGCTCGGTCGCATCCTTGCCAATGTTGTCAATCACTGCCGAGCGCGCGGCATTCCCAAAGAAGAAGAGTTGGCTGCTTGGCCCGCTGGGTTCTTCGCAAAAATAAAAGCAGCGCTGGAAGAAGAAAATTCCTGACCGGTCCTTACCCATTTCCTTTGTCTTCATGTTTCCCAGACCTTGTTCTCTCCTTTTGTTTTCTCAGAACGACTTAATGACTGGTGTTTGATGGGGGTTTCGATTCTTTTGTCTAGAGCTGATTGGTGGTCGATCTCACTGATATCTCAACTGCCACTTATGATCTGCTTCTATGTTCTTTTTCTTCCGCATCGCCCCTTATGGGCTTTGTTTTTTGAACCAGCAACTCACATTGGTGAATTAGCAAAGCGTGTGACCTATCCATTCTGTATATGACTTTTTTGTTGTTGTTTTTTTTTTCTTTTTCCTGCTTGCACAGGGCTGTCGAATCAAGCATTGGGGTTACGGGAGTTTCTTTAGCGCCTTATTGGTGGCCTTTAATTGATCCTAGTCTTTTCTGGATCTTTCGGAATACGAAATAACTAGCTGTACTTAGATAGTCAATAGCCAGTAGTCAATGCACCTAGTGTACTCAACCTTCACTCGATCCATGTATTCTTCGTCACGGTGTTCTACTAGTTATCTCCGACAGAGAGAGTTCGGCAAGTGGGACTTGAGAACCAAAGAATGCCCGCTGACCAACAACCAGATTCTAGAAGCCATTTGCCACTGGAAAACCTATTGCTGAGCAACCTTCTTGGCCCGTTCGCCGGATTTAGATACCATTGCTAGGCTCAAAGAACACTGGGTGATCAATCCCCAAACCGAACTAAACCGTGTTCGTCCAAAATGTTGCTGATTTACTAGTATGAGGGCCCCAGGGTGGCGATCAATCTAGATTATCGAGATAGCCCCATCGAGAATCATTGCTTACATTCCTTAATGAGAACGAACTGTATATAAGAGGTTAAATATCCGGAGTCGTGAGAACAAGTATCTTCTCAGTGCATGACTCAATCTCCTTAAACTTCAAAAGACAACTCGAATATAGTGTTCTTCCCTCTTCATCTTCGACTCCCGACTAGTACTAAGGTACTTACAAACGAAAACCAATACTTCGGGAAATCTACCATGTCTCTCCAGTGGAAATCTTTCAAGTCGCACGTTTCGGAGTTCTGGCGCTCTCAGAAAGTTTCTATGGCGGCCAAGGCTGATCGTTGGGACGAGGCCGAGCGATAGCACATCAACGACTACACGCTGCTAGTCCTAGTTTTCCCTTTCGTGTATTAAATTCAAGTTCTTGAATTGTGAGTAATCTTGCCCTTTATCCGAATATTTCAGCCACTGACAGACGCTGTTTTAGTTTAAATTTGAACCCCGGTTTCGTTTTCTAACTTTGGAAGTCTTTTGTTCTAAAAATGATTGGCATTTACTTGGCTTTGTTGGATATCAATCAATTAATCAAGATAAATCTTATGAGTTATCGCAGACATATGACATACTCGTATATTTGCTCCCCATATATCAAGAATCGCTGCAACGATTTCTCATAGCGACGTGAGCCTGCGAGCATTCGGAAATTTCATCGCATTCGACCTTGCAATCAAAAATGACTCGCCAGTAATATTCGGATCAGCGGGAATCCAATCGTGCGGGAAGCCAATATCAAACGGCTTAATACTCTCCAAGTACTCGATTTGCTTCTGAGTAAGCTTGATACTCAATGCTTGAATATTATCTTTCAATTGTTCGACCTTCTTTCCTCCAATGATAGGGAAAACATTGGCCGCCTTGGACATAACATATGCCAGGGCGATAGCAGTGATAGACTCGATGCCTTGCTCCGCGGCGATTTTGGCTAGGCCCTCGCTCATCTGGATTTGGATTTCGGTTTGTGAGGCGGCTTCTCCAGGACGACTGCGAAGGGTGTCTCCCTCATTCTTGCGTTTTGCGATCTCGGCTTTCGTTTTGAATTTTCCTCCGCCGAGGACGTCCCATCTGTTGGTGTATTGATTAGTGTCACATTTCCTTCTTGCTTTCTCTATATTTTGCACTGCGCTGCAGCTTGCGGGAGAAGGGTGTACTCACGGTGCAAGTGCCATGTTGAATTGGCGCGCCATGGGTATGATTTCACGCTCCATGTCTCGGATCAGTATATTCCAGCGGCCCTGGTAGATACTAAAAGGCGTCTTTCCATAGTCGATAGCATATGTATTTGCTGCTGACACTATCCAGGCCGGTATATCAGATGCCCCCAGATACAGGACTTTGCCCTGTTCGACGAGAATATGCAGTGCGTCCATGACCTCCTTAATTGAAGTCGTGTAGTCCCAATAGTGAACATAGTAGATATCTGAATGGAGGTCTGATAAGTAGCTGACTGGTACGTAGAACCAAACGAGGAGAACCTATTTACCAACAAAATCGGTCTGCAGATTCTGCAGCGAATCCCGGATCCCGACATGAATAGTCCGTCGAGAGTTGCCTGCAAAGTTGGCAATCTGCGGACCAAGCCCGAGTGCATGACCACGATAGTCCAGGCTAAATTTGGTAGCTAGGACGAGGGTGTCTCGATTCTGACGGAGCTGCATCCACTCGCCAAGCCACTGTTCGGATTGTTGATTTTGGTATGCATTGGCCGTGTCGATAAAGTTCCCACCGGCTTCGCAGAAGGCATCGAGTAGCTTGAATGAGGAATCTTTGTCCATGGAACCTAGCATGCCTGTCCATGCATCACCGATTGACATGGCGCCTAGCACTAAAGGGGAAACGCGAACTCCGGCCGTGGAGCAAAGGACACGGAGACGGCCTAGATCGGTGGGTGGAACTGGCTCGGCCATGATGTAGCGCTGTATGGATGTTGGTATAGAAACCTTGGAAGTAAAAAGGTGATCACGAGCGTCGAGCTTCAATCAACTCAGGATGGATGAATCGCGGGGGACATGTAATGAAGTTGAACGATGTCGCCTGATCGTGCCGCGAACTAACTTACCAATTGGTTTTAGCGGGAGTTCTAATACATGTAAGGGGGTCAATGTACTAGTAATATGTCAGTACGAAACAAAGACCTTGGAAAAAGAAACTATCCGTCATGCAGAAAGCGGCAGACCCACAGTGGCTGGCTGTCCACTTTCGTGCTCGTGGAGACTATCCCCATGTCCCCTTGATTCAAGTGATAAACGACCATTCCAAGGTTCCAAGTACAGATTGAACTACCAACCGAATCAGTAGCCAATATAAAATCTGGGCATAGGGGTGAATTCCAGGTATCAAAACACTTTTTTGCCGAAGGTACTACTAGTACTGCGAAAGCTCCGCATTACGCCGGGGGCCGAGGGCGAGCCGGCTGTAATTCTCCGAGATGTCCCCCACGGCTACCCCATATAGATAGTAGGAAAGTAGATTTGAATGATTCAGGTCATCTTCTTTTTGATGAACTAAGACGGTCAGAGAATGATTATCATAAAAGCTCGAAGTCACTAGTAAATTTGAATAGTTCAAGTTTGAGCCTCTGAATTCAAACACCTTTGCTAGACGTTCAACTTGAATGACAATCTTCATGCCAGGACTGAGAATAAAGAACTTGGATTTTGAATTAAAATTGCATTTTGAGACACTAGGTTCGATTGGATTTATTGGAATCCCCATGATTGAAGCCTAACCTAACGAAGCAAGCTAGTGGAATAACGGACTCGCAGTCCAAGCGAGCTTGAGCGTGCCCAGATGGACGCAGAGCCATTGCTACCAGAGGTATGGATTGAAACCGATTGAAAAATGATGAATTCCGGTGAAAACCGAGTACTTATATAATAGCTAAGCTAGTCTAACTACATTCCAAAGGAATAAAAGCATGCAAGATACTTTTCGCCCAAAGACCAAAGACTTGGGAAAATGCGCCATGAACACCGAAGAAATAGCGTGGTTTATTAACCAGATCATATGAACCATGAAACAGAATCAAGCATAGAAATGCCTGGGAGGAGGTGGTATCGAAAACAGAGGAGGGTCTGTCGGAAGGGAATTAGAGGGCAATCTAATCATTGGGGAACGAATCTAGACGAGGAGAACACTGAAATTATTGTTAGCTGTACGATCATGTCAAATAGAGACGTTAGAGACTTACGCATTGACGCAACCATCGTTCTCGGGCCTGTGAGGGGGTCAGTATTTCAGCGAAAAATAAACTTTGGGATGCCGAGAAAACTTACACGTTGGTGACCTGGGCCCATTTACCCCAGACAACCTTACCGCTGGTGGTTACAAGACCAAGCTCAGAAACGTTGACCTCCATAATAGTACCCTTGGTCAGAACACCCAGCTGAGTGTACAGGGGGTTCTGGGGGTTCTTCTTGACGGACAAGATGGGCAGTTGGACAGTGACACCGAGCTCGGGGCTGTGGATGAATTGTGAGCGGAGAACTTTAGGGCTGGCAGAATGCTGGAAGAAACATACTGAGTGACATTGGCCTTCTTGTAACGCAGACCCATGGGACGAATGAAACGCTCGTACTTGACGGGGCGACGAGTGAAGTCGCTACCGACGAAAGTGGGCTTGGTAATCATGCGCTTCCAGGACTTCTGGTGAGTCTTCTTTCCGGTGTTGACAACCTTGAACATCTCCTCCTCACTGATACCCTTGACCTTAGGCAGGGGAACAGCGAACTTGGCGGCCTTCTCATTACGCTTATCCTTGATAGCACTGGACAAGGCCTTGGCGTTGGTGGCCTGCGATCGGTCGAGCAGGTACTGGGGCAGAGGGGTCTTGGAGGGCTCGTCGGGGCGGAGGACTTGACATTCTTCTCTTCCTGCTCCTTGATGCGCTTCTTCATCTGGATCTTCTCCTTGTGACGCTTCTGCTGGTACAGCTTGGCCCTCAGGCCAGTGAGGTTCTGGGCATTGAATGATTGCTTGTGGGATTCACGCGCCTGGCGCTTGCGAGCTCGCTCATCATGATCGAGACGCTTTCCGTGCTGCTTTTGCCAGCGCTCAATATACCTGATGGTGGGTTAGTCGGGATGGGGGGGGGGATTGATGGTTGCGGTGGGGGTTGGGGACGAACTCGTTCTGAGGCTGTTGGGGAGAAATTTTGTTAGAAAACTCGGATACACGGAGCAATGGTAGGGTATAATCGAAGAACACATACCATGATGAATGCAGAATGAGTACAACCTGTGGGACGAAGTTGAGGTCTACAGGATCTAATCGGAAAAAGTTGTTTCGGCGGCAAAGATTAGAGGTGCACGTGACTGTTATCGGCAGAAGTAGTCAGCATGACCTTCAAGGAGTTGAATGGTTAGCAAACGTCCATGGAATTGACTATGCAATAGTATTATAAGGTGCTGATGGATTATATTATGAAATAGATAGACCCTAAAGGATAAAAATTCAAATAAACATCTTTGCACCACAGGTTCTACTGGGTTCATCCCCTATGTCTAGTGAAAACTGCCATATCACGTGACACTACGGCAGACGAAGCGGCCATCAGCGCCAGCGTTGATTTTCTCGACCGCAACAAAGTACCGCCTTTGCATCCAACGACCACCGAACCATTTCTTCCCTTTCGTCTTGGTTAGGAAAGGTTCTCTCACCATGTTTTCTCGCTCCGTTCTCCGGAGCTTTGCCTCCGATCTGCGATTCGCAGCCCCGTCCTCGATCTCAGCAGCTCCCCTTCCTCAACGAGCTTGCCTGCACCAAACCGCCTGGCTCCGCACTACTCAGACTCAATCTCACGCCTCGATCCCCGACACAACTCTTGGAGCCATTCCCCGAGTACAAGATACCCAGCCTTCCACCCCAACCTCCACAACCACCACCACCACCTCTCAAATCGACGCAGATTTCATCAGCGCAAAGAAACCCGTCGCTCCCTCCTTCGACGCTCCCATCGAAGTGACCAAGTCCCTTATGTCGACTCTCCCTCACCTGGCCGGACAAACTCCACACTATGTCGTTGCAGAGCTCCACGCGCGCCCTTTCCTCCTCACCGAGGGCGATCACCTCCGCCTGCCATTCCTGATGCCCAATGTCAAGCCCGGTGATGTTCTGCGATTCAACCGTGCGTCCGCGGTGGGATCCCGTGACTTCACGCTGAAAGGCTCCCCGCACGTTGACGAGCGGTTGTTTGAGTGCCGCGTCCGAGTGACCGGTACCGAGTCCGAGCCCTTGCGCATTAAGGAGAAGACCAAGCGGAGACAACGGCATACCAAGACGGCCAAGAGCAAGCACCGCTACACCATTATGCGCGTGATGGAGGTGCGCGTCAAGACGCCGGAAGAGCTGTTGGAGGAGGGTGCCGTGGTGGTCGAGGATGCTGAGGACACACCGAAAGTCGAGGCCCGGTCATGAGCGGACTGGAAGCATGAAATTTACATTTTTGCGATCCCTTGGCGAAGATGTGATCTGATGTGATGCATTATTGGTTTGCAGCATGTTTTGTACAGATAGATGGGTTTCGCGGATTCTTTGTGTGCATTGTATTCTATATCTATTATTCAATTTTATCTCCGAAAATGGGAATTTCAAGCCGATTGCATATTTTCAAGTTCCATTTAGGCATTGCTGATGACCTTGGAAAGCCAAACTAATTCGTCAGGAATACTTTTTGTCTTCAGAGACTCTCAGTTGAAACAATCTCCAATTGTGTCGCGACAAAATAAACATAAACAAACAGGGGTATCACGACATAATAAAGACACGATTTCCACCAAAAGAACAAAGTGTTAGAGAGGAAAAAATTATCAAGCAAATGATACAGGACGTGGAACATGTCTCTCGACTTCTTGAACTTCGTCCTGCATCCATGATACCCGGCCCTCGCGACTATATGGTGCGGATTCTGGAGACACCGACTCGCCCGTGGGTGCTTGTTGCACGCAAGATGGTCCGCAAGTTCCCATGTTGTCCTCTTCATCCCGCGCCGAGTCACGAAGAGGAAATGAGGATCTGTTCGATGAAACAGCAGTAGAAATATCTCCTTCCTCTGAAGTGTTTTTCGAGCACCCAGACAACGAACGAACAAGCGGGCGAAGGGTTGGAAGACATGCACAAATGACACCAACCGATTGCTCGATAGAAGACCAAGTTGACGGGTTGACACTAACATAAGTTGCATCCTCCAGACTCAAGAAGTCGAAGCTGACGATACGGAGAACCGAGACAATGCAGACACTATAAATGATGGTTAGCCTAGGTCCAGTACTCGTAATCTCAGGAGATAACTTACAAGCTTCCGAGAAAAAATATCCCCGTCAAGATGATCTTTTGTCGTACGGATGTCTGTAATCTCCAGGCCATAGGGTAAGGGAGACAAAGGACCAGGGCGTCCAGCAGCATATTGGCGAAACCATTCCAGCGAAAGAAGGCGATCTCGTCGATGCAGGATCCAGGGAGACTCGGATCCCAAAATTTGGAGACCGGGGCGCAAGATTTGATCGAAACAATCGTGCATGAGATAAAGTAGGCAATCACGAGAAAGCAGGAGGCGTATAGAGCCCAGCGAAAGCCGCGAACGACGCCGAAGATTCGATAGTAAAGGAGGAGGAGCGACATTTTCGTAAAAACGGCCGTGGTGAAATAAAGGACTTGACTACCAATGAAAGTCTACTCATGTATAAGCTAGTGTTATATTTGAGAGGAATCGAACTTGAAGGCTGCGTACCTTTCCAAAGCTGTGGAATGTCTCATCTGTTATCTGGTAGTTGTGTTTTCCCAATCCGAAATTGAGGACCTGGATCCATCTTAGAGCATCCATAGCCCAGTTGAGTAACTGTACAATCAATGTATTAGCTATCTGTTTCCAATTCTTATATGTGAGGATTTGTTCGAAACACATACCAAAGATATGGCAATAGTGTAGTCATCCCACCAGAATCCAGCTCGTGAAACATACCGGGCAACGAACCGCAAGACCACTACAACAGTGGCGGGTATGATCGTACTCAGGGTTCCGACCCAGACACGCCAAGAGATATCATCGTGGGGAAGATCTTGAATTGAGGATGACATGCAGATCGAGCTTCAGGTTAAGGTTGATCTAGCTCAAGGTGGCTGAGATTCTAAATCTTGCCTAACCGGAGATCGGCATTGTATATATACCTACTAGTACTAGCAGTAGGTAATAGACCTCAAAGGCCCCCCGGAAACTATATCCTACGACCAAATCATCGCAAAGAGATCAGACCAGAAATTTCAAGCATAGCCCGTATACCCAGGCTGAGCCTCACTGTTGTTTCTCTCGTCAAGGGTCGATTCGGCCGGGACGGGAGATCCCGTCAATATGAGTCTCCGCGGCGCGACTCTGATGGTTCGGCTGCCCGAGTTTCCCGCTTATCGGGCCCCTCCGGGTTTGGGGTAGGCGCAGCATCTCCTCTCGCACCCGCTCCGGCCGAATCTCGATGGAAGGAAATTCTGGGGTTTCGCCTCCATAAGTGATATTTTTAGGCATAATGGTCTCAATTATGCTCAGGATGACTGGAATGGGGAAATGGTATAGGAATTATGCCTGACCGGGGTTTATCTGTCTGGCCCGAGGTGGCCAGATACCCGGCATGATGTCTACATTTGAATGTGTCCGACGCGGCTCACGCTTGAAAAGATCTACTAGTAGATCTTCCAGGCTTGGCGGATATCGGATAATAGATGGATAATGCATCCTGGTGAATAGCAAAATATCCTTTGGATATGATGATCTAGAAAAGACTTGGGCCCTTGCTCTTCAAATGATGATTGCCTAGGCGTGACAGGCATCGTGGACTACTTCAAGTTCTCTACGTCAGTGTTTTCTCAAAAAAGATCTACATAAATGGTGCATGGTATACAGAGAAGACTGTACTGCAATAGTTGATGAAATTTTAAGACAAATCCTCCCAAAGGTTTATAACCTCCCGTAAATGGAAGGTCCATTAAATCATCCGAATTGGGCAGGTAAAGAGACCATGAAAGGCAGAAAAGCTAAATCCACAACCAAACCCAAAGAATATTAAGATATAACACGAGTCCCGGCGAGTACTGCCCACATTAGGTAGTAGTACTACTAGTAGTAATAGTAGGTAGTCATGCAACAAAACACCAGTGACATAACCCACTACTGGTACTACTATTATTAATGAATGACGAAAACGACCCCAAATCCAAGCATCGAGCATCTAGTAAACCAGCTATACCATCAAAATTTCCCTCAACCCAAGTTTCTGCCTGCAAACCTCAAGAGATCCACGTTGCATCTCCGCATAAAGGTGAAATTCATCCGCAACGTAGGTCCCCAGACCACGCTGGAACCCATCCAAATCAGACTCAGCATTCATAATAAGCTGTTTTGACTGTGAGACATCGCCTAGATTGGAATTGAAAATGCCACCCGCGGATAACGGAAGAAAATCCTCATATGTTAGCGGATCGTAGTCGAGAACCCCTTTGTTTAAGAGTTCTGTCACCGATTCTGTGGCTTCACCATCTGGTGACACGAATACCCCGAGGTCATCGTCACGGTGTTCTGCATACTTCTCACCGGCTGGAGTCAATCTATAGCAAAAATATGCCAGACCCCCCTCTCTCAACGCAGGAAGTGTATCCGGGAAAATCTCAAACGACTTGGCGAGCAGAGATTCATACTCGGTCGAATCGCTTCGTTTCTCATTCTGAGCAGCGAGATCATTAACCTGATTCAAAATTTGATCGTAAAATTGACGGCCCTTTCGCGTTAATGCGTAGCCACGTTGCTCGACTTCTCCAAACCGCGCCGTATGAGAGCCCCTGACAAATTCACCCGAGCCAGAATCATCGCTGAAATAGACGGTTTCTTGCAACGCCTTGAAACTAGTCTGTCGTAGTAAAATCGGGCATTCTCGTCGGGGCGGTCCTTCGATTCGTTCTTTCGCAGGCATGCCGTGCTCCACCATGAGACGCTGAACGAGGTCGATATCGATCGTTCGCGGCGTGAGGTGATTGATATGCGCATTTGGAAAGGAAACAATATCGGCAATCAGAGCATGTTCGGCCTTCAGAATCGTGTACTCGTCAAGTGTGACCGTCGTTTTCGAATGCCATCTAAACGTCTCCAATCCATTGTCGATAAACTCAACGCATTCGTCCGGCGACAGAGAACCCCTCGACTCAACAATATCCAACAAAGCCAGAAGTCTAGGCGTGAAAATATCTCTCTGGTCTAGCGCTTTCTTCGCTAGTGCCCGCGTCTTCGAGGTTAGAAGCTCCATCCTTAATACTGTCGTGAAGACTCGGAAGGGATGCGCCGCGAGCGCCTCCGAGGTCGTTGGCCTGAAGGCTGTGGCGTGCATGGGGAATCCGGCTAGACTGAGATCATAGTAGCCGACGGGATACATTCCCATGACGGCGAACATGCGTCGAATCGTGCTGAGTTCGTGTGGTGTTCCTAGGCGGATTGCGCCGTGTCTTTCGACTCGGTGTCGTGGTGGGAGAACTTCGTCTGGGTTTGTGGGGAGTGTTTCGTTGGATTTCGTACTTTGCAGCGCTTTTGTGTCTGCTTCTAGGACGATATCGATTAGGTTGCCGTATAGGGGCACCTCGGTTTTATACATTTCTGATAGAGCGTGGCAAAAGCGTGCTCGCAGGCTATCCTGGTTCCAGTCGGAGGCCATTTTGGATAGTATGTGTCCGAGTCGGTGGTGTTGGATGTCGATGAGATGGGTATTGCGGAGGTGTATAGACCAGTCGTTCAACAAGTCTGTAGTAGGGACAGCCGTAAGCTAAAACTGGTTGAAAACACCCTCGTAGAAAGTTGGATGAATTTGCGTTCTTATTTTCTTCCTCAGATCCATGGATGCTTTCTTAAGTACTCGCTACCTAGGTAGATATCTGTCATGCTTCATATGCATCCAGGTCACCGCGTTTATCCGCTATCGGATATCATCCGGCGGACCTCCGAGGACCACCTTGAGGTCTGATACGTTATCAGTACCAGGCAGGGTGATAGCGAACATCTCGAGCAAACCCAAAATCCAGAAGTAAGTGGCTGATAATTAGGAATCTAATTCGGAGGCCCGACTTCCCCAGCCCCAATTTCCCCCTCAATAAAAGAGCTCATGCGGGGGAACGCGAGCTAAAATGATTTATATTACAAATTGAAACCTCGAGAATCTAATGTATGACCACAGGCATCACGATCAAGCTGGTGGCTGTGGAGTTCGAGATGAACAAAGGCCAATAGGATGCAGGTCCGTGGGAAACCGATCTTCATTGCTATCGCCGACAATCGCCGATGCCCTCCTATTCGTTGATTTCATTGGAAGGGTCGCTGGGATAGCAGGTGATGATACCACCTCGGGATGTTGGCAGGTGGAGTATGAGAGGTTATGTATTTCTTCAAGTTATTCTGGGTATTCATAAGCATTCTGGATGAGTGCGTGAATCATTCGAACCTCCAGCTATCTACGCAAAGTGCATCCGAGTCTAGGCTGCTAAGAAGCCAGCATCGGCCAAAATCATCACTACCTAGGTATGTCATGGCACGAATTACCCGACTATAGTCTACGTCCTCGATGGAAGGAAATATTGAATCAGGTATCGTAATTCATGTCCATTTATGTCGTTCTATATACATATCGAATCCAGCGCGTTCCAGGGGGTAGTCGAACGAATGAAAAGTAAAGGAAACCGGACCACTAACGACCATTCCGAAATCCGTCATTCCAAAAAAAGAATTTTGCCCGAACCTTTTGAGTGATCCTATTCCCCATGCCAAGGGAGATCACAGGGCTATCAAAAATTATGCGCTTCCTAACACCGGTATGCGTGAGGTTGAGCAAATGAGGTACAAGAGAGAAGAAGGTGGAGGTGGCGAGATGGGGGAAAAGTGAGGACGAGGTGAATAAAGTGGGTATCAAAAGGTAAGGAGTGCGCTCAAAGCATCGCATCATCATTATCTTCCATGTCGCTAACAGAAGTGGCAGGAGACGCAAGACCCGAGATGACAGAAGAGGAGCCCGCGCCGTGCGTAGCCTCAGCCTCAGCCATGGCATCATCATACGTGCCCGCGAAAGAAACACGGGGAGCCTGCTTCTGCGAAGCCATGAGTTCGTCGATATTCGGCTTTGCGGGAACATGCTTGTCAAAAGCGGTCGCATTGTCAAGACTCTCCAGGGCAAAGCTCATGAACTCGGCATTCTTGTGGCTAACGCTCAGAGTCCAGCGGTACTCGCACAAACGTACGCGGTAGAAATCCGCCTCCTCGTTGGTCGGCGCGGTAATGCGAAGTAGCATACCGAAGGAGCCGATGAGAGAGAAATTGGTGCGTGCGGATGCGGGCCAGAATGAGCGGAGATGGGCGGGACGAAGGCGGTTGACGAAGTCCATGGCGGAGATTAAACGAGTCTTTGCTGCACCGCGACAGATGTGCGCGAGGTACGAGTCTGAGCCATCTGTGGCGAGGGAGCGCACGATGCAGCGGTGAAGAGTAATTTCCGTGGCGAAATAGGCGAGGTGGAGGGCGCCGTTGCGGGCGTGTTCGTCGGTGATTGTCTCGACGAGCTCGCCGGTCGATGATTCCATCTTCAATGAGGCGGGGAGAGATGAGAACCACTCCTTCAGTCGAATCTGTGCTGGCTTAGCCTTTTCGAGGATGATGCGGGTTCTCTGATTGCCTGCGGCTGTGAAATCCTCGATGGCTTTAAGGGTATAAAAGCGGTCCAGAATATCAGAGAGAATGGTGGTGAGGGCCACCATATGGCAGAATAGAAGAGGGCCGTGGCCAACAGCTGCCGAGTCGTGCGCCGAGTCGGTACCGGAGAGGAAAGCATCAGAGAAGTCGTCTTCCACGAGATCCTTGACAGTCCAATTGAACGCAAAGATCTGTGATGGACGACCGTGTACTAAGGAAGACCATTTATCCTGCATATACAGCGCCCAGGCAAGACGCTTCCGCAGACCCTTCTCCCACGTCTTCATACGCCAGTTCGAACAGTCTTGATGCAGACCCAGCTCGAAGCAGGCAGTCACCAACTGGCCATTCAGCGAGGCCGTAGCCAATGTCGACTTTTGCGTCAAGAGCAAACCGGCCTGGATGGTGGAGATACTGGGGAAGGGCAAAGACTCAATCAGCAGTTTCAACGCGGTGCTCTCTAACCGGGCCGCATCTGGACGGCGGGCCGTTTGAGAGGAGGCGCCCACGTCGACGAACTTCAGAGTAAGTACATAGACCGCGGCGAGGAGTAACGGGGACAATTGGCGGCGTTCCCGGTATGACTGGCGGAACGCATCCTCCATGAGAATGGGGAAGGAGGGGTGAACATGATCGAAGAACTTCTCGATCAAGGTTGCGCCGTACGGAGCAACCAGGCTCTCAATGGCGTCAAGTGACACGGCCTGCGAGTCACCAATAGGGAGGGTATCGACGACGCGCATAAAAGTGCAGTCGTCGGCACATCTTCGGATGCGGGAGTTGGAAACATTGCATTCGTCGTATTCGTCTAGTGGCAGATACTCAAGGAGGGCGGGTTCCAACTCGGTGGTCATACCAATGTGTTGAGTGGATTGATTGAAGAAGCCAGGGCGGATCATAGCGCCTTGATGGAGGCGTGCGGCCTCGGGGGGGAGGTTGGACTGTGGCGAGGGTGTTGGATTGTATTGAGGGTCTTTTGCATGAAGAAGATGTTTAGCTCACATTCCACATCCAAGATCAACCACATCCATTCCTCTTCACTCCTAAGACATACCGTTTGACAGACTCAAGCTCTCGTGGGGAATCCTCAAGCTTGCGCTTCTTGATTGGGGACTCGGTGGTGAGGGTAAATGTGCACTCCTGGCGATGAAAGTCACAGGAGTAGCACTTGTTGACGAGGTCATTCATTGCGCAGCGGCTCTTTCGGCGAAGGCAGGCGTCACAACTAGCTCCATCCCTACTCCCTAAACGGGGTGGTAGTGTCGAGTGAATGGAGATGGGGGAGGGCGAGAGAGTGTTGGAGTTGGAGGGATGTCGACGATGGAGGGAAGGGGAGTGTGAGGTTGGAACAGCCGAAGAAGGCTGAATGGTGATAACGGTAGCCATGGATACCTAAGTACCTAGGTATTGACCTGGAGTTTACTCTGTAGATTCTGGGGATCTCCAGGGTTCAACGGTCTCCACGGGGGAAGTAGGAAGGTAAAGCCGGGTAATGTGGAGGGCAAATGATAAGGGTTGTCGAATGTCGAATCGTATAGGACTCCGAGTACTCCGAGGACGAGGGAGTATGTCAGATCAAGCTTATCACGAAAAAAAAAAAAGATGTAAGGTTATCTTTGATAATCTCGATAATATCATAGGTAGATTGTAGATCTGTATAGGTCTCACATATACCTATACCACAGTATTGTACTAGGTATCCTAATCCGCACCAGCTAAGGACTGCAGCAGGATGAGATGTCGAATCGTCTGCTCGGTCATTCCTGTTAGGAATGACAGAAAAGATTATACGCGGAATATGAGAGAGCACGGGGTAAACGAAAGGTGAACCTGGCATGGAATTCAAAAATGGAATCTGATGACGATATAACTCAACCGGAAGCAGACGATCTTTCTTTTTGCTCTCGTAACAGAAAAGCCCCAATTAGCACGGTGAAATTGTCAAGCCAGATAAGAAGGTGAGAGATGATTGGTCGAGATGCTTTGTTACGTACTTTGAACTGGACTGCGCCTATGAGAGCTCTGCTTATGTCATTCGTTGTAGGTAATCGAGCGGCTCGGAGGAGACCCGCCCGTAGCAGAAGAGTATACCACTAGAGTATACCACTAGAGTATACCACGTATACTCTATATACTATAGAGTATCTTTCCAACATAATAGTCTATAGTATCTAGTACAGTATCTATAGATACTATTGATAGATCCTATAGATACTATAGTATACCACTGCGTGGTATACTCCGCTCTATATGTACAGGATACACTACGGAGTACTGTACAATACTACAGTATTATCCAGATATCCCCATACACCGCTATCCACCCTTAGAGTTAACCAATCGGTTGCCTATGATAACGCTTAACAGAGCCAATCACTCTCTCCACTTCCTGCAAGTTTAACGAGTTTGAACGAGTTTATCCCGCCCCACGGTGGAGTCCGGACTTCCTCATCTTCATCCCCGGCATGTGCTCGCCTACTCGATGTAAAAACGCTGACCCGGTGGCAAAGGAGATTCTCGGATCGGCACTGACTTTGACTAATAGTAACCACACGAATGGCCTGACGGAACGGAGACCTCCAGACTTCCTTGACTCATGTTACTATGTACACAGTGCTGTCCTGTCCAGCACTGTCCTGTCCAGCAGACAACCATGAATTGGCCCACCCCCCACCCCCATTGGTTCATTCAATCCAGCTCCCTCGGATTTCCTTAACTCCGTAATCTAACCAGCAAGACGCCCAAACTCCATGCTCCCAAATTCCACCTGCAGTGGCCCTTCCAATATGGTAAGATCGGATCTATCACTCCGTAAAATTACGCAGCTTGGTCAGCTCGTCCAGCAATTCCTGCAGATCCCCATCCCCAATCTTATTCTGTAGACTGGGGATCAGAGACTTGGCCTCCTCCGCATTATCACAGCACAAACTGCCTATATTTCAATCAGCCGAGGTCGGGTCCTTTTGGAGTCATACATAGTAAGTAGCCTTGGGGTTGGGGTTATTCGGGGTCCAGGGGGAAGTCCGATACGCCCTTTCCGACGCCAACGCCACCGCCGCAGTGGAGATGGAGAGAGAAGAGAATATCGGAGATGGAAAAACGGAGACCCTTGCCAATTTGCCCCGGGCCCCAAACCCGAACTCTGGTTCCTGGTTCGGGGAAATGGATCAAAGGTAACACAAGCGGAAGAAAGCACGGCACTTGACTTGACTTGACATGACTTGACATGACTTGACGAGAGTTCACTTACCCAACTGTGATCGCTCAAACATCTCCAATTCCGTGTGCGAGTTCAATAGTCGCTCCACCGCCTTGATATTCTCCTCGTCCTTGAACCGCGCAAACACATCCAGGTATACGAGTGTTTTATCGAGGGTTCTGTGAAGTGAAGCAATCCGTTAATATCCATCAATTCATCTCAATCGCCATGCCATGCCCCTCCCCTCCTCTCCAATCTTGTTCCGCCGTTTGATCTGCGGCTAGCTAGCTAAGCAGACAAAACAAAGCCACCATGTAGCTATAGCATATCAAGCTCACGAGGTCGGGGAGCTGGCCAGGCTAGTCAGGCTAGGTACCCAGGAAAGGAAACATACTCAGGCTCTTCATATTTATTCCCACCGCGCCGCTTATTCTCCAAAACCTTGTGGATGACGAGTCGTGCCTCGGACAGCGAGAGGGTATGTGTATGCTGGTCCGCGCCAAGTCTCAGCGTCGAGGCTGCCTCCAGCTCGCCCTGGGGCAGCACGCGCTTGCGGTTCGTCGGCGGGGGGAGTACGATGCGGTCCATGTTGTGGCGGATGGAGAGGCGGGGAATCGGGGCTGTCGCGTCGATGAATTGATCTGTTGCTGGAGGTATGATTTCGAGGTTGAATCTGCTTGTTCGTTGGGCAGTTCGGGGCGGTGAGCGCACCGCCTTGCGGGGCGTCATTTTGGTTGGTTGATGGATGGGATGAGGGAGTGAGTACGAGTGAGCACAAAGGTTGGATTGAGTTGGAGTAATCAGGATGAGAGTGATGTAGAAGGAAGTCGCAAGTGGAAGTTGAAGTGAAACTGAAGCTGTAGAGAAGAGAGCAGAGCAAACAGAAGGCACACGGTGGGAGCCTGGTCCTCCTTCTGTTGTATACTACTACTACTACTACTACTACTACTACTACTACTACTACTACTACTACTACTACTACTACTCTTTCCAACTTATATCAGGGTATCAGTTTATTTTGGTTTTATCTATCCCATCTCCATATATGCAACCATGCGCCCAATAACTATACCTACTTCCGAAAAGCAGCCTCAGGCGGAATCCGGAAACTAGCGCAGAACATTTGCTTCTTCGGGCTAACCAGTCTCACATTAAAGATGGCAAGTTCAATCGCCGCATTCCCGCTTCCATCCACACGATCCTCCGGTGTGATCGTATACCCAATACGCTCGGAGATGCGCTCGCAGATGTCCACATGGTCATCGACCTCGTTCTCCGAGTGTCCAGAGAAACAGTACACGTGCACCATGGGCAGCTTTTGCTCCGTGTGAGGCGCAAACTGGGATTCCTGTCCTGCGTAAACACCCTGGAAAGCGTCGAGGAATTCAATTGCTGTCGCGGGAAGGTTCATCACGTAATGATCCACAACTGAGGGGCGCTTGTAGACCTGGGCTGGAGGCTGAGGCTGAGACTGAGGCTCTTGGCTGCCGTCTGCCTTTCTTTTCTTGTCCCTTCGTCCACCCTTGGGCTGGATCGTAACAGTAACGGGCTCGGCATCGAGAAGGCGTTTCGCTGAATCGCGGATAAATTCCCGTCCGTCCATGTTGTGCGGTGTGACAAAGTCCTTGACCTTGTTGCGCTGGACAGCGTCCGTCATAGCTTCATATCCGTGTGGGTTCAAATCATTCGCCCACACGAAGATTCTCTTCTTACCGGCTGGCACGGCGAAGGGTCCAACGCCAGCCATAACATCGCAGACCATCTGTCCAGGTCGGAACTTCTCCACGAGTCGGCGGTGCTCGGTCTCCAGGCGGCTGTTCCAGTATACGCGGGCGTAGTCGAAGTGGAATTCGCAGTCTTGTTCATGCTGGACAACGTTCAAGTCGTTCTCGCCGGCGAGGAGTTCGAAGGGGAATGTGCGGAATTGGCTGTGCGAACCGACATCTTCGGTCTTGTTGATGACGGTTCGGACGGTGGGATTTTTGTCTTTGAGGACCTCGGCGATGAGGGTCTTGAATGGGAGCCAGTGTTCGCGGAGGTTCAAATGTACTGCTCTCTCTGATTAGTATTCATATACAATCGCGGGGAAACCAGACCACTGGCTGATGTTGGGCAGAAACATACAAACATGCCCCACTTGCGTGAAGCCCTGAGGGACCTCTGCGTTTTCCTGCTCGGGGAGAATAGCGCTCATGATTTCAGCTAGAATATATTAGCGAGGTCGGATTGGCATGCCACTCGTCCGAAATTATGCGCAATTGATCATACCATAGCTCCAATAATCATATTCCAATGCCAACTCGAACGGTCCCACGGCCACAGTTCCCTTCTCAACGAGTTCAGTAATTTTGGGCGACCACGTTGACTTGTCTGCGCAGAGCAATTATCAGTCTATATCCATTTGCCAGAAGGAAGAGAGTCCACTCCACTCCACGGACAAACATACCATCATGTTTAACCGTCTCCCTTAACAAAAGCGCCTTCCGCACCGACCCATCCTGCTCCGTAATCTCCTGCACACTCGACAGTCGCGGCAGAGCAAGAAGATCCTTCGTGTTGGACAATTCCTTGCGCACGCGCGAGATCTCGGAATTCTGGAAGATCCGAGCTGAGGTGAGGGGCACGGTTTTGCGGAAGAATGATCGGTCGAGCGTCCGCATCGCCCGGTTCACGGGTGGGCGGAACATGGCGGGCAGTTCGCGGGGGACCTGGGTGCGCGGGTCGTCGGTGTTCGCCAGCTTCGACATCGAGAGGAGGATTGGGGTCTGGGGTTCAGGAGGATTGCGCGGGCCACGGGCCTGGTTGTGAACTGTGCCTGTGTAAAGTGCTTCGAGTCATGCGCTGGTGGATCTCCGACAAATTGCGCCTCTTATCGGCACGTGATGTTATCGTGATTGATCGTGCAGGACATTTCTGATTGGGTGAGCATCCATGGATGGACAAGCATTTGGGGTACTCATTGGGTGGTACATATTACCATGGGCTTATATCAGCATTGACTAGACTATGCGACTATGTCTAGACTTCATCGGAAAAGTTTATTCTAGTTTAATTTTCAAAATTCTCGTTTCTACCTGGTCTGGAGTATCGATCGGAGTAGCTGCGATGTGTACTCCTAGTTTACCGTGACCCCAGTAACCAAGGTGTGCCATAGTGAGAAGTGCTATTAATGATATACTAACAGTATGAATCATTTATGCCAAAACCGTCGTGATATGTGTCGTAAAATCGTTAATAAACATCCACTACCTTTCAAACCAGAGCATGTGGATATCAACCCATCCTCAACGGGCACTACGTACTCATAGAATCAATGATACTCTGATCCATCTCCTTCTGCGCTTGGAGACTGGTAATCTTTTCCTGAAGCCGCCTAATTTCCCCATCCTTCTTCGCAAGTTCATCCTCTTTCTTCTTCAAGGCCTGCCGAGTGACCTCACGACCTTTATTCACGCCCTGCAACTTTAAACTATGTCGATTAAGCAGCTCAACCAGATCGTCTCGGGCCTTGTTCGGAAGCACCACATCATATTGCTCCATGATTGCACTTGCCTCCGCCGCTAAATCGGACATGTCGGGCATATTGGCGGAGCTAATGACGTCTCGGTACTTTGTTGGTGTTGGGGTCATACAAAGCTCTGCTGACGACGGTGGAATGCGACTTGAGCCGATCGAACGGTTTGATCGGGTAGATGATGGAGTGGCGAGGATGGAAGAGTTGCTAGTCGAGGAGTTATGGTCGTTGTAGCTGTCAAATAGCTTGCGCTTTCCTGGCGATGAACTTGTTGGAGTGCGGGCCGCTTTGTTGTATGGCGGGTCTGGGTTCCAATTTGGTTGGGTGAGAAAGGGCTCTGTTGACTGGCTTGTGGAGAGCTCCGTCAATTCACTCAATTCGTTATTGTCGTCTGTATTATCATCCCAACCGAATTCGTCGGTATCCTCGGCCATCATCCGTGCCTTTGCGCTCTGTGGGGTTGAATAGGTGTGCGCATGGCGTGGTGGGATGTCGATCAAGCGGCGCTCGGTTTGTGGAGTGAGGAGACCACTGCGTCTGGGTGTTGTGGGCGTGGATGGGAGGGTAGGATAGTGCAGGTCGTCTTCGGATCGCGAGTTGGAGAGGACGACGGCTTGTTCGCGGGGTTCGGCCTCCTCTTTCCACAAGAAGAAGCCACATTGTTGCGCGCGGGGTTTCTGGCAGGTATAGACTGATGGGTTGGTTTAGTTAATTGGGTAAGATAAGGTGGGAGTATGTCACATACAGTAGCGGCCGTGATTTCTGCCCTCCTTCTTAACTTGAAGCTTGATAGCGGGAGCCCGCTCCTGGCAGTCGCAATACCATGAGCCCTCTTTGAAGAGGCCTTTCAAGCGAACGGAGGAGGGGGACTTTGGTGGTTTGTTGGGGGAGTACATGTTGTATATGCAGTGGTCCCCAGTCACTACCGGTCAAACCCAGTAGCTACTGGAAAGAGGGAGTAGAGAATGGAGTGGAGTGTGAACAATGGAGAGTTCCAATTCCGTCGATGAACTTGAGATCTCCGGGGAAACCGTATCTTATCGGTGACAATACCATACATCAATACACTATCATTTGGTAATTTATGATACATACATATCCACTGTACTGTATGCATAGATGCACGTGATACATAAAGTTATACTTCCACACATCCTGGGATAGCTAGTAGAGACAGATATGATTATATTTAGCATAGCTCAATATACTCCATATATAATATTACAATACCCCTGCACAGCCTCAATCTATGCAGCTGCCTACCATTGCGACAGGTCTGAAACTCGCCAGTGTCTCGTTTCGCCGCAATTCCAAGGGTTCCCCACATCCATGGGACATGCGTCGATCTCTCCAACTGCACAACTCCACAACTCTCCCTTCGCACACCTTATCCTTTTTCAACATGGCCCCGTCGGATACTCCCGAGTCCGTGGATGCATTAGCGCCAGCATTAGCACCATCACTGTCACTGACACCAACACCGACTCTCCCATCATCATCGCCATCGCCATCGCCATCGCATCTCCACGCATGAACCCACCCTCCACGCACCGCCCCCCGCCCTAATTTTCAGCTTCACCTCCAGCATCGCCGTGCCACAATCCTTCATAACCACCCTCTCACACCATCCAATGCTCCCAAATCCCCCCATCCACCATGGATGACCCAGAAACACTGGGGCCCTGCAGCCTCTCCCACCTCCCCTCAGAGATCCTCCTCCAAATCTCAAGCTACCTCGACCTCCCCGCCCTAAACGCCCTAACCCAACTAAACCACTCAACAACCTCCCTCCTCCAACCCTCCCTCTACAAACTCGACGCCCGCCAATCCTCACAAGCCCTCTGCTGGGCCGCAATCCACAACAATCCCCAAATAGCCCAATCCTCCCTCTCCGCCGGCGCAAACCCAACAACCGTCACCGACCAAGACACCCTAATAAAAGGCTGCACCCCCCTCATGCTAGCCGCCTACCATGGCAGTCTCCCCGTTCTTTCCCTCCTCCTCACCCACCCAGAAACAAACCCCAACTCTCGAGACAGGAAATACATCAGACCACCCATAACATGGGCAATCAAGCACCGCCACGCAGCCATCGTGCGCGCCCTCCTAAAAGACGACCGCACAGACCCCAATCTCCAAGATAAATTCGGCGATACAGCCCTCATGATCGCCGTCACGCTCCGCCCAGATATGATCCCCGTCCTACTGGGGGGGCTCGCGCGTTGATCCGCGCGTCTCGAACACGCAGGGCGCGACGGCGTTGTCGAGGGCGTCTCAGCGGGGCGTGGAGGTTGATCTTATCCTCGCGACGCATTTGAGGTTCATTCTCGATGGGGACGAGAGCGCGGCGCATTGTCAGCATGTTTTCTTCTATGCGGCTATTTCGGGACATGTTGAGATTGTGGAGTATTTGGTTGAATACTTTGGTGATCGGCTGGATCCTAATGGGGTAAGTTTGGGGACGGGGATGGCGATGGCGATGGGTGCGGGGAATGGGGTTGCTAATGGTGTCGGGGCGGGGCATAATAATGGACACACCAATGGCAATGGTCATGGTCATGGTCATGGTCATGGTCATGGTTATAGCCATAGCCATAGCCGTAGTAACAGTGGGGCCGGACACCACGGTCGAGGCGCATTCTCCATTGCTGTCGAGCGCGGCCACATCTCTGTCGTGAGGTATCTACTTGGATGGGAAAAGACGGATCCGAATCTCAGCGATTCATGGAAACATCAGTGTCCGCTTCTTCTGGCTGCTATAGCCGGTGACGAGAGCATGGTGTCTGCACTTGTCGAGTGTGAAAGGGTGGATCTATTGAATCCTGATGTCTCGGGTACCACGCCTTTACATGCGGCCGTTGAGCGGAATCACGTGGATGTTGTGAAACTTCTACTTCAGACGCTGCGGTCTAGATCTGACTTGGGTACAACGTCAGGGCCAGGCCGGGGTGGAACCCGAATCGCGGATGTCAATGCGAGAAATAGTTCCGGCCAGACGCCGCTTCATATTGCTGTTTTGCAGGACTATGATGATCTTGTTATGCTGCTTCTGGAGGCGGGTGCCGATCCGCAACTTACTTGTGCGGAGGGATTGACTGCGTTGGATCAGGGGGATCAGTGGTGTCGGGATGGGAGGGCGATGGGGGTGTTACGGGAGTACATGAGGAAACTATGATCTGATTTGGCTGGTTCTTTTCGGTTCATTCATAGTTAGATTCCGATTCTATTACCCTTGCGCCCTCTCCTTCTATCTGGTATATTGTTGGGGATTTCGGGTGGGTTGTCACTGCTAGTCTTTCAATCTCTCCCGTTTATTTCACAAGTCCTGACCCAGCGATGGAGCGGGACGGCAAAGCATGCACAGCGAAGAGAATAGTTAATAGAAAATAGTGAATAACACAACGGGGAATCAATTCAAACATGCGATGTATCAAGTGATGTGGATTGAACAGACAGCTATGGATGTTGAGTGCAGATGGACAGGCTATAGCGAGACGGCGAGACGCAAATGGGGAATTGCAGAGTAGAGGCAGAAGCAAAAGTAGAAGCAGACTGTTGACCTCGCCTGACTTAATCTGCCAACACATAGCGCAGCATCACGACGAACGGATCGGTCAACTTGAGAATCTCCGTTACCTCCGGCTTGACGGGTTCGCCAGCAGTGCGGCGCAGCTGATCTTGTTTCTTAGAACGACGGCGACGCTCGACGGCAATTGGGTCGTCCAATTCCTCCTGGTCAGCAGCTTCATCTTCATCAGAGTCGGATGCGTCGGAGATGGCGAGATCTTCAATATCGGCCTGGGTTGGGTTAGATATACATGTTATTTCCAAGGCCGGTCTTGCAGCACATACCTCGTCCAGACCAAAGTCGCTGCTCTTGATCCTGGCACTCCCCGGAATTGATTCACTGCCAGTTCCCTCAGCAGCCATCTTTTGGCGCGTCTTGTTCAAATGCCACCTCTTGCGGTCTTCTTGCCACTTGATGAGCGCGTTGATTTCCACAAGCGCAATGTCTCTGTCGATCTGGCCAACGCCAACAGCGCCTTGGAACAGAGCGTTCATGTCGAGGCGGCCGCCCTCGCCAGCCTTCGGGCCCTTGCGCAGGAATTCCAGGATCTCCTCGATCCAACCCATAAGTGACTGGAACAGACCGTTGTCGTGGATGTGAACCTCGTGGATGAACTTGTAGAAGTTGTCCTCGTGGCGAGCACACAGGTCGATAAAGGCCTGGACGGTCTGGTTAGGATCCGCCGAAGCATCCTGGCGTTGGGCACTCTCGATAACGGCGATGGCATCGTTAGCAAATAGGGCGAAATCGGTGATACTGCTGTACACGTTGGCGGATTTGTATACCCGGACCAGCGGCTCGTAGAAGATGGTGAAGAGATCGCGGAACAGTTGAAGCGTGGTTGGTTCCTCGACGATGCTCATCATCATCGCCTTGTCGCGTTGGCGAGTGTACAACTTGAGAAGCTGCTTCATATCGGCGAACCATTGGGCTCCTTGCTGCATTTCCACGTCGACATTGTCTACAGCATTGTTCCAGGCGACCCACCCGTTGAAGACCTTGCCGATTTGCTCAGCGTTGAGCTCTGGAGAGATCAGTTCGGAGCGGAGAATAGCAACGATGATATCAGCATCCTCTGATTCGGCCTCCTCTCGAATCTCGTTCTTGATGCTCTCGTCCGCATCCACAAAGTTCTTCAGCTTCTCTGCGAGAACGGTATCGTCGACCTTGCCTGTCAGCGAGGTTATCGACTTTTGGAAATCCTTGATGCTGTCGTTGAGAGTCAGGGAGAAGATTCGTTGCAGTAATGACCTTGAGCCAAAGGGCTGAGCGCAGAAGAGGTCCAAAACGCCAGACATGACCGCAGCGGGATTGGCGATGCGAATAACATTCTTCATGAGAGTGTATGGAACAAGACCGTGGATCCGCTTGGCCTGTGCAAAGAGTTCTGGGGAATTATCCTCCGCGAGGAACAGATGATAGACGGTTGCGGCAACCTCAATTCGAAGCCATTCGGCGAATTTCTGGTATTGTGGGCTGAGCTCTGCAATGCATGACTTTTCGCGAATTTCGGAGAAAAGCTTTGTCAAACCATCTGCGAGTGGTTAGGTTAGTTGGGTGTGTCTATTTGGAGCGCAATTTTGCACTTGTCGGAGGAGAGAAAACTTACTGCTCTCAACAATATCCCGGCGGAATTTCTCCATATACACATCTAGCTCTGCAGCGCGCTGCCGCGCAATCTCGTAGAATCTCCTTCCTTCCTCGATTCTGACTGCATCCATTGCCTTGCGTCTGTCCACATCCAGCAGTTCCTCCTCATTCAGCGAGACTGGCTTGGCAGTCAAGAACTCCTCCATGGATTTGGACTCGGCAATGCGCTTATTCTGCAACAGGGTGCGAATGAATGCACGTAAGGAGACACGCTGCTCCTCACGATACAAGACGGTCTCCCGTGATACGTCTGTTGATGAACCCCGTGGAGATTTAGTAGATCGCGTCGATCCTCGCGAGATTGATCGCCGATGACCGCCGGGGGCCAATGTTCGGCCTGAGAATGAACTTGCGGGGGCCTCGTCGGCGACGCTGGCGTCCTGCGTGGAGAGGGATGATACGGAAGAAGCGTCGTCTTCTCCATTACTGCCGAACCAGCTGGAACTTGTCGAGGTCTTATTCTTGCGGGGAGAGGAGGGAGATGTTTGCCGGGGAATTCGGTGCGCAATCTTCGGTGCAGCTTGACGAATTCGCCATATCTTCTGCCGATGTGGATCTCGTCTTGACTGCCGCGACGTACTCGAAGAATGAATTCCTAAACCGCTGGGTTAGCCTATGTGCCGAATACTCACTGGTCGTACACTTGTCAAAGGTTAGACATGAAACTCACTGCATGCTGGTGGTACCGAACGGTCCGCTTGACAGATGTCACTCGGACCGCAGCCACATTCACGTCCCATCCATTGATCGCATGACCTTCAGGCATGTTCACCAGTAACCCATTGTCATTGGCCCCACGCTCGACCACCTCCATCTCAGAGAACTGAATACGCTCCTCATATCCGGACGCAGTCGGTACACCGGATACCATCATCAGCTCAACGAGCTTCTCGCACTTGCGCGCAAGTTTCCGGCGCTTTGTCTCCTCCAAACGGTCTTCCGAGGATGAGACATGTTTATTGGCAAATGATTCCAGGAACTGTACCATCCATTGCCGTCAGTCAGTTAACCAATCACTCAACCAGCTTGTCTGTACCCGCTGACAAGGGACAACGTACCACTTGTAGCTTATCCTGCCAGAACTCCTTCTCCTTGGCCTGGTCGAGAAAGGGGAAGTTGCGAACATGGTTAACGAAGATGTAGCGAAGGATAGGCAGTTCGGAGTCAATGGGTGCGACCTCGCCGAGTTCCGATCGAAATGGGGCACCGAATCGTTGCAATGCGGTGGGGGAGTTGAGTTCGGTGATTTCACTCCGCACCTGTAGGGCGATAAGTTCGCGCTTGAGGTCTAGGGATCACACCGATGGGGTTAGTCATGGTTAAAAGGGCACTGCGCACATTGTGCAGAAGTAGTACAGGTTGATTGAAGGGTCGAACTAGACGGGGCGAATCTCACAGTGCTCCTGCTTGCCAGTCAGGATCTGACCGGGGGCCGGGCCGGACTCGGACTGTTTCTCGTCGCGGTCTCCGCTTGGGATCGCGGGATCGGACTGCATCTTGCCGATTTTGGAGTGATCGCCGATATAGACGTAGATGTAGGTGCAAATGCAGGCGTGGGTTGAAAAAAGGGAAGAAAAGGAGTCGCCAAGGGTAGCTACTAGTAGGTGGAGGGTAAACTTAAGGCTGCGGGGCGGAATCCGTCTGCCTGCGGAGATCCGACTCAGCCCTGGGAAAAGACCAAGGAAGTGGAGAGAAAGGAGGGGAAAAAATGAAGAATCGCGACAGAGAGTGACCACGAAATCAACAGGGTAGTGATGCTAAATAGAGAAGGAAAAGCAAGCAGAAAAAGAAAAGAGTTGAGGAAAAGAGAAGGAATTAAAGGAAGGCGGGGAGGGAAAGCACCTGATGTCGTCACCCGTTGGGACGCGCTCACTTTGATACTCTCGGATCCCTCTCTGATACTCACTCTGACTCTTGACACTGGTACTCTGACGATACCTACAGTATTCCTGGCTGATTCTATTTCTATTTCTATTTCTATTTCTATTTCTATTTCTATTTCTATTCTATCAGTCACACAACCCACCACGTCCTACCTCGTCTTCCCTGTCCCACCTTGGCAGCCCATTAGCACCGCCACCGAGATCATCAGCCTCGTCTCCCTTCCCCTCCAAGAAGAAGGCTAAGAATCTTCGAAACTGTTGCCTATATTGGCATGCGCCAAGGGGTGTTATGAGCAACATCCCCACCGTGATCAGCAAATCAAATGTCTTGCGCCGAGATCTCCACCAGGTTCGCCGAGTGGAGATACGTAGATGGTCGGATGTCACTGGCATAGCCATCGCTTTCTATTGGCGAGGTAAAATCCTGGGAAGCGCCAGCCCTATAGCCCTACGAAGTAAGAATAGCGAGTCACTACTGCAGCTAAGAAGGTCAAGTTTTCAATGCGCCGCGTCATTGTTCTCGGATCGGCGTGAATGATTGACAATCATTTCTGGTGCTAATTGACGGATTGAGTCACACGGGTGATTGTCAATACCAGTATCCAATAAATACGTGTATTCACTCCAGACACATCTATCTACTACTCTACTTCGCATTGTCTTCGGCTAGGGTTGTTCTACAATGATGTTTCGGCCATGCGATCTACTTGGATGTGCGAATACGAGTTCGAGCTGATCTGCTTCGTTCATCTTATAGATAAGGCTAATGATAAGAGAGCAGAAATATCAAGGAAAAGAAGTTTGAAATGTATGAAACTGTTCTCCACTAGATCAACATTACACCTGCCTTCCTCATCCACACTGGATAGCAGCGGACCGTTACCACACATTCGGCTTTTCATAGATTCGAAGAAAGGAGTGTTGGGGAAAAAGGAACAGCGGTTGAAATCGAAGACAATTAAATCAGATAGCTCGCTTGCTTGGAGAAGGGAAAGAAAGACGTAGTGATAGATTGCAATAAAATTCGAAAGGTTTCGGGCAAGGCACAGCCGTGCCCTAGTTTGCTTGCGTAGATGTTGTCAAGTAAATCGGACAGATAATGATAAAGGTTGAGAAGGACCACTCGTCTATTTCTTGTACTCTGCCTCCTGCATCAGCCAGGTATCGTTGCTCATGTCTTGTGATTCCCAGCCGGGAATGCCGCGAAACAGATCCGGCTCCACGAGCGGAGGGAACATTGACTCGGAAGTCGGCACGTAGCCCATTGAGGCCATTTGTTGGGGGGTAGGGAGGTGCTGGTGTTGCTGCTGCTGTTGCTGCTGGTGCGGCTGGGCCTGTTGGGGGCGAGCCACGTAACGGTTGTTCGGATGCATCATGTTGTTCATCATGTTGGTGTTGTCATAAAGGGGGAAATCGGTATTTCCCTGCTGGCCAGCAGACTTGTAGAGGCTCTGAATGTGTTCATCCGCACCGGTAGAGTCGGGTGAGTACAGCATCAGATTTCCCTGGGCGTTGGGGGAAAGCCCAGAGACATTGCCGTGGGTGGCAAAGTTGTAGTTCTGGGCCATGTTCATGTCACCCGTTGCGGGCTTCAACCCACTGTTGTCAGAGTAAACGGGGGTGGGAAGCTGCATGTTGGGCGCCGAATAGTCCTCTTGCATGTTGGATGCTTCAAGGCGATTCCATTCGTAGTCGAAGCTCATGGCGTGATCCGTGTTGCTCGCGAGAGGGGAGCCATCGAAGGACATGGATGGGGCCATCAGGTCAGGAACGGATCCTGCGGAAGGCACGGACATCGAGTTCATGGATTGTCGGTGCATCGACAAGGAGGAGATGAGCCCGTTTGGATCACCGGCACCGAACTGGTTCTCCATGGCATCGAGATTGGCCGAGGTAAACAGACTGAAGTCGTTGCCCATACTGCTCGAAGTATTGGTCCCGGAGAAGGGAGAATTCTCGAAGAGAGGGGGGAAGTCCTCGCTGCGAGCCTGCGCAGGAGGGTCGTTGAAGTTAAACGGAATATGATCTGGCCACGCCGAGGGTTCGCAGGGTGATGCGCTGGGTCCCGAGACAGGCGTAGCGAAATCGCTGGGCCGGGAACCGGGAGTAGAAGCACCCACACTCGGAGTACGAGGTGTGGCCTGTAGAGACGAGCCACGTTTGCTGCCGCCACGGGCATTATTCTTGGAGCGAACATAAACCCAGCCGTGGGCCTTCTCCATGTGCTGTTTGCAGTTGCTCTCGCGCTTGGAGGCATATGTGCAAGGCTGGAAACTGCACTTGAAGAGAGCAGGGGTGTCCGAGTGCTTGTCGTTCATGTGGCGATCGCGCTCCTTCTCGGTGGGCCACCCAAGCGATTCATACTTGCAACCGGCAAATGCACACTTCCAGGGACGAGAATGGGTCTTCTCGTGCTTGGTCAAATCGCAAGGACGCTTGAAGACCTTGTCACAGTCCTTGCATTTCTGGTTGATATCCATCGGAGGCGCATTTTTCTTGCGACGGGCCATTGAACGTTGAACGCCTTCGTCGGTCGATTGATCGAAGCTGATGGCACGCTTGAAGATAAATGGGCTGTCCGCACTGATCGGCTTCCCTGTGCGCATGGAGATGGGCTTTCCGTTCTGGGTCACAATTATCTCCGCGGGCTTGCCATTGATCGATAGACCACCTTCGAGAGCCGCTTCAGAGACACTATATCCGTCGTTAGTACATGCTTCGGGTTCCTGGAGAAATATCGGATGACACATACATCGAGACCTTCTTCTTTTCTTCCCCCTGGGCGGCCTGCACCCGTGCTTGGGAGGCGCGAATCATGGCGGCGTAGCGGCGAACCTGGGAAACGAGATCGACGAAATATCCGTTAGTGTATGGGCGATCGGTTGGTAATCGCTGGTCGCGGTCGTTGAGATGCGAGGCTGAAGTGTGCAAACACTGGATCGTAAACTCGGCGAAGTTGAGATAGGCATGTCGAGAGGAAGTCGACTTCTATCGGCGAAAAAGAAAAAAAAAGATGAGCCAAGGAGGAGTCCTCGAGGGCGTGAATACGAGACAATTGAGAGTGGGTACTTACCGGTGCGAGCCACAGAAGAGTCTTTTCAAGATCTCGTAGGCAGACAATCTGCTTTTTGACAATGCGAGAGGGGATGCTCCGAGCCAGAGCATGGAAGGGTTGGAGTTTGGGCTCCTTGAGAATGGGGATCAATACGAATTTCTCAATGTGCTTGCAGGCAGCAAGGCCCAATTGTCTTCTGGGGGTTGACCCGCTCTCAAAAGACTCAGCCGTTGTTGTGATTGCTGATTGATCGTGAATGTTCTCATTCACTAAGAGTCGAATGTTAGAAAATAGTCCGAAAACAATAACGAAAATTCATTGATCCCGTTTCTTCCACAGTCTTTGGTCAACTTACTCGCTTTGGTCAGGGGCGATGAGCTCTCCACACTACTGATTGACGAACCTAGCCCACTATCAGAGTCATGTGCCTCTTCGGAGGAAACTTCCTTGTTTTCTGAGGAAGACTGGTTCTTTCCATCGTCATTTGATGGCTTTTTAGTATCAGTGTCATTTGCACCGGCTGCGGAATTAGCACGCGAGCGGGCAAGGTCAGCCTTGGATTTGGTCGATGGCTTCTCCTCCGAGGAGTCTGCCAGGGTCAGGCGGTCCAAGATGGAAGCCATGCGCTGATCATTAGTAGTGATAGCGTCCAGCGAGGTGGGGGCACGACGAGGCAGAGAGCGGATGCTCAGGACAGGGTCTTGATCACTGGATGGTGGACTGGTGGGAGTGTTGAAGGTTTCTCCTTTCCGCAGAGGCATCTTGGAAGGACCGGAGGGGGATTCGGTCTTCAGAGAAGGGAGATTGGAGTTTAAGTTGGGCCGGCGGCGCGGGTGCATGCGGCCAGTGTCAACTTGAGAGGCAGTCATGATGGGCTTGTTCTGGATGGGGGCCAAGCGTTAGCAGCCAGGCAACAAGCACCGTGTGGGACAATATGTGTCCCGATGATTGGATCTATCTTGCGGTGACTCACCGGAGGATTTCGCGTTCCAGCTGATTCGAGAAGTCACTTGCGGTCGAGTCAGAGACTAACGAGTTGATCCAGAGCTGAGGCTCCGCCGTGGGCGTTATATAAAAGAGAGAGCGGATAGCCCTTTCAACGTCGAAGGGAAGCAACAGGATGGAAGATCTCAACAGCTAAGAGTCTCAAGTGAAGCAAAGAGTCAATGAGAAGATGGGATATCACGGCGCTCACGGCAGACGAAGAGTTCGAAGCCGGATAGGCCGGTATTGCGATCAGAGCGATCAGGGCAATCTCGATTGCGCCCGTTCGGGAGGGGTTGGACCTGGGGATGAAGGCAAAAATGAGAGATGCAAAACGAAGCGAAACAACGGGTGATAGCAGCAATATGGGTATAAATCAATAGCGTATTGATGATGAACAAGAATCTGAATGAAGAACAGACCAGACAACTGGAGATGGGAAAGATGACGGCGACCGCGTTGGACGATGTCTGCCTGATAGACGAAGGCCCGCTAGTCTCGATTGGGTTGAGGGGGGGCGAAGGTGGGTTGATTAGGCGGTGAGAGAAATGGTACCATACAATACATTATAAAATACACTTTATAGTACTATCGCCCGGCCCCCGCGGGTCCATTACAAGTACCATACTAGGCCCCCCCGTCATTTATTCCAAAATTGGAACATCGGAACAAAAGGCCACAGGTTTCCGAGAGCCGCATCTCCCGTACGGAGTACTCCCTTTACCCACTGCTGGACCCCTGGAAAAAAAAAAGTTAGAAAACTCCGAAAAGTCACTGCCTATCGTGGTCGTCGTCAGCACAAAATTTGGCGCCCGGTATATTCGGTGTATTCTTTTACCACAGAGTGACCCTCGAGCCATCCCAGAACTATCCCATCCCAAGGTAGCCAAATTTTTCTGGCCCTCCCTGCACGGCGTACTCCGTACTCTGAAAAGTTCTCAGAAAGTCAGCCTTGCCGCCCCAACATTCAGCGATCTGGTCCACATTTCCCACATTTCCCACATTTCCGCACTCTCCAGTGGGACTGGAACATTCCCACCTGCCACATTCTAACAGGGCCTTGGCACGTGATTTTTGAGGCTCCCCGTGGATGCCAGTTCGTAACTTTCTCGTATCCGATTTCATTTAACAGGGGAGTCATCCTGGTATCCTTGTCCGTCGGCAGCCTAGATTGCTCCGTGTCCGTTGGTGTTGCAGATCCCTGGGATGTGTCCACTTGATGCTTGACAAGTGGCATGCTCCGCCACCGTTGTGAGGCTTAGTCCTCCCGACTGGGACCGCGCACCTCTGCTGCCTAGAACTGATGATACCTGCCAAGACATGCACCTTCAAAACAAACCTAAAATGGTAGCCCGTGGAATCTAGACACGGATGAAGCGTGATCAGCTCAGCTATGTAAAAACAGTAAAGATCTGTGGTAAGTTACTAAGTTCAGGGCATATGCACCTGGGCATCCATGGATGTCACGGAGTACGGAGTAGGGCAACCTGAAGTACATACTGTAGGTACGTACTACTAATATTGCAGCCTGCATTTACCCATTGGGGTTCCTGCTTGGATTGGGATCCATGGATGTTCTGTGCCTTGCAGCACGTTCCTTGCCGGAAAATTTTGGAGCCTCTCTTCAGCACCACCAAAATAAACAACTTGAACCATTTCCCTCCGACCGTTCGTCTCGGAATACAGGTGTTCGAGTCAATCCATGCCTGGTGGACCGAGACCACCATCAGATTCCATACCCGGGCGGACTCCAATGATGAGATTGGATAGTACTCCAGGGCTACTACTAGCGACTTGAAGCTATAAAAATCACTGGCTATTGCAGTGGTTGTCACTTCAATCAGTGATGGCCAACCTCACGGAATACCCCAAGTCCAGTTCAAAATCGAAATCGTTCCGAAGACCGGGTCATCCTTTTCCTTGCCAGAGGCTCCCGATGAACTTTGGGCATCAACACATTCCTGTACTTTCAAGGTTTGGGCGCCGCTTTATTTATTGCCTTCGCTTTCTTTCTACCAGCTGACAACCCAAACAAAATTTCGAAAGTGGTACTACTAGAAGCCTTGATATAAAACAGATAATTTACTCAACCCCCTCCCCGGGTGTAGAGCCCTGGAACTAAATGGTTCGATGGGACACGGACTGCTACCTACCTAGGTAGTACTATAAATGACTCGAAGGTACTACTAGTACGCCCCTTGCAAATTTGGCCCTGCCCATGTGCCGAATAGTAAGGAATCTAGGCTTGAGACTGCCAGTGAGATCATCATGCCAGTGATGATCCCGACTCGGACTCGGACCTGGATGCGGGATACCTATATATTAATAATACTAGCATCAGTATCTCAGGGTGTGATAACCTCAAGTTGGAGCCACGCTAGTGATCCCAAGGTCTCAACTAAGGTTTACAATTTGAAACCATTGAGTATTATCTAGGCAGTGGTAATATTATTCATGAATGGTGAAGTACTAGTACTCTTGAGATATTCTACTAGATCTAGTATACCTAGGTAATCAACACATGTCGGCCTAGCCGGGGCCGACTGCGGAAGCTCAGGGCAGTACTCAACCTGGATCAGTCTACAGTAGTAGTAGTACCTAGGTATTTACTAGTAGTAGTTATACTACAGCTTGGATAGTTTTTAAAGTAGAATGACTGATATTACATTGGGCAGTATATAAAGATCAGAATATATTACTATATTCGATATTCATACTCCATACTAGTATCACGCTGGACCTCGGCTCTCCGGGAACTGGCAGAACGCCGAAGGCGGGCGGTGCCGAGTGTTGACTGGACTTCCCCCGGATTCTGCTCCGGCGCATTACCTTCTCCCCGCGATTCTCTTTGCTTGCGAGCTCTCTTGATTGTCCGATGAGCTCGGTGGCCTGGTGATCACTCAATAACCACCCTTTCTCCATTTCCTTTCTTTCTTCAACCTCTCCGCAGTTTCCCGACGGCAATTGGAAGTGGAAGTCCTTCCCCCGCGCTCGCTATGGAGTTCGAGCACTACGGGCAGGCCTCTCAGCAGCCCAAGCAGCGCCGGAAGAGAGTCGCAAAGCGAAGGCAACGTAATAAGCCCCCAGTTGCTGCGCGCCTGGCGCTGGATTCTCAGCTACGCGGCAATGTCGGCGTCTTGTCCGAGGATCTCGCGACCGACCTCTTCCCCAACAAGCTATTCAGGGTGAGTGATTCCGACCTCGGTAAATGAGCCGATATATTCACCAATGGATTGAAAATTGACTCGATTTATCTTTTGACCCATAGGTGCCGCGACCAATGATGGAATCTTGTATGTCGCCGTTTCCCCGCATTCCGCAACCTCGTCAGCGGTAGAGGATCAGACATGGACGATTCTCCCAGTGCGTATCCAGTCGATTGAGAGGACACACGCCCCGATATCGCATTCGACCGTTCTATTTCCCGACTCCGCAGACTCTCTTCAACCGTTCCTGCAGGCCCTCGGCAAACTGGACTCATCCCGGAACTCACTGCAGACGCACCGGGCCGTGGAGATCCGCATCCTCGACGTAGCCCCCTTGCATCTCGATACAATCTTCGTAACGGTCGAGCGCCATTTACTCCGCAACCACGATGACGTACAAAACAAATTTGGTGGTGGCTTTCCCGGCAACGTACATGGGCCCAATGGGGTGTGGCCGAAAGGAAAGGTCGCTGATACGAAGAAGCTCTCCAAGAAGGCCGCTGCTGATGCGGAGATGCGCCTGACGGCGGCAGTACGCGAGGCACTGGCGGCGCAGCGCATTGTTCATGTCGGCGATGTACTTCCTCTCCCTCTCCCTCCTCACCCCATCACCTATGCTCCTGCCCCGCCAGCGAGGATCTCATTCTGTGAGCCGGTATCACAGGGTCTTTTGATGCCTACAACCAAAGTCGTTCTTGTGCAAGCTCGCCCTCAAGGTCATCGGGCACCACAGGCTCTCCCACCGCGGTCTGCTCTTCTCAAGCAAGTGGCCGAAGATGAGGCCGATGATACATCTAATGAACAGTTCTATTCCGCCGCCGAAGATAAGCCTGGAGAGAGCGGGACCGAAATGGAGACAACTTCTGCTGCCGAGGAGTCTGAGACAGAGGGATCAGTGGGCTCTGTCAGCGATTCATCCGATGATTCTCTCGAAGACATGATTTCGCTGTCCGCACCCGAGCTTCCCCAACCACCCTCAGGTGTTATGTCGTCTATGACCTCGGCAACTCCCCGAGCGGGTGGACGACGGATGGATGGGATCCATACTCCTGGCTCGGTCGCGTCCAATTTCACATCGGCTACTATGCGGCCTGGTCGTGGTGGCGGCAAAGTGTTCAAGGTTGAAGGGCTTCTACAGCAAGTACCAAATGAAGTGCTGCACCCCCGTCCTCGTGACGATGAAGATGTTGACTCCTTCATCTTTGTGGATATTAGCACTCTAGCTAAGATTGGATGCTTCTCCGGAGACTGGGTGCGAATTGAAGCAGCCGAAGAACCGCAGGTGAACATGTTCGCTTCACTCAAATTCGGCAGCTTCAACGACTCCCCAGAGGACTCGGGCGAATGGCGTCCTGTCAAGGTGTTTGGTCTACCGGGTCTTCCTTCACCGAAGCCTCGATATGCGATTAATCCCTCTGGTGATCGTCGTTCCAGTTTCTCCCAGCGTGCTCCCACGCGTCTCACACCATCCGTGTTCGTTCCTCCTTTGCTCCTCAGCAACATTGAAAACCCCAAGCATCTCAGAATCTCCCCCTATGTTATTTACGGCTGCCAATGGTTCCTCGAAGCCAGGTCTCCTCCATCAAATGAAGAACAGTGCGGCGAAGAACCCGCCATTGGCCAAGGAAGTCACACTCCTGAAGGTCTCGACTCCCCTTTCCTTGGACAGAGTGCTTCAACCGGCCCTCTTTGCAGGACTCAAACAATATTTCGAGTCGCGGCGACGGATCTTGAAAAGCGGCGATCTTGTCGGTATCAGTGTGGATGAAGGACTCGGCAGGGCGGTCTTCTCTGGAACCTCTGGTGGCGATAGTGCCCAAGAGGATGATATTACTTCCAGACTAGGCCAGGGATCTAACTCCAATGGCTCGGAAGCCCGCAAGGTTGGTGTTGCCTGGTTCCGTGTGGGCCAGGTAGCTCCAACTGCCGTTGAAGAGCTCGAAGAGACCGAGGAGGATCAATGGGGCGGAGTGGCTGTCATTGACCCAACAAGCACTCGCATGGTCCAAGCCGGCAGCGATGTCAGCCGAGTACCCGGAAACCTGGGCAATGGATGGGAGTATTGGCTTGGAGTCAAGACGATTCCCAAGGCTGTCGGCGAGACTCCAGCACCCCATGGAATTGTTGCAGAACCACCTCAGGCCTTCATCCCACCTCTACAGCAGCGAATCCGAGAGTTGATGGCTGCGGCGACAAGTCCCCGAGCAATTCAACTAGGAATGAAGCCCGTCGTCATTCTGCTGAAGTCCCAGCAAAGACACAATGGCAAAGCGACCGTCGCAACGCGTGCTTGTGCAGACATTGGCCTACATACCTTTCCTCTTGATGCATACGACATTCTGACTGAAGGTGGTGCTAATGGCGGTGACGTGAAGACAGAAGCGTACCTCAAGGCACGAGCGGAGCGAGCTTTCCACTGTGGTGCAAATTGTACTGCATTATTGATCAAGCATATCGAAGTGTTGACTGCCGATCGTATGGTGACGGCGATGGCCGATGTTGTGAGTGATGCTCGAGTCATAATTGCCACTACCAGTGATGTGGAACAAATCCCAGAAGGCATCCGCAGCATGTTCACCCACGAGTTTGAGATGGGCGCCCCCGAGGAGAAAGAGCGTGAGGGTATTCTCCGCAACTGCGTCGCTGAACGAGGAATCAAGCTGTCTGCCGACGTGGATCTGGGTACTGTTGCATTGAAGACCGCCGCGCTGGTGGCTGGTGATCTGGTCGACGTTGTGGAACGTGCTTCTGGAGCTCGGACAGCCCGTCTTGAGAACCTGGTCGAGACTGCCAGCAAGCAAAGCCCAGAATCACAGGTCTGTGTTCGAGACGTTCTTCTTGCCGGCGGAGATGGTGCGCGCGCTGTCACGAAAGCGGACTTCGATTTCGCTGTCGAAGCCGCGCGAAAGAACTTTGCTGACTCGATCGGTGCACCCAAGATTCCTAACGTCGGTTGGAACGATGTTGGTGGTTTGACAAATGTCAAGGATGCCCTGATCGAAACTATTCAGCTGCCGCTTGAGCGTCCTGAGCTGTTTGCCAAGGGTATGAAGAAGCGCAGTGGTATCCTGTTCTATGGTCCTCCTGGTACCGGAAAGACTCTGCTTGCCAAAGCCATCGCCACCGAGTTCTCTCTTAACTTCTTCTCCGTCAAGGGTCCAGAGTTGCTTAACATGTATATTGGTGAATCCGAAGCCAACGTGAGACGTGTCTTCCAACGTGCCCGCGATGCCCGTCCCTGCGTCGTCTTCTTCGATGAACTGGACTCTGTTGCACCGAAGCGTGGTAACCAGGGAGATAGCGGCGGTGTGATGGATCGTATTGTCAGTCAGTTGCTCGCCGAGCTGGATGGAATGAATGGTGGCGAGGAGAACAGCGGCGGCGTCTTTGTCATCGGCGCGACTAATCGTCCTGATCTATTGGATACCGCCCTTCTTCGACCTGGTCGATTCGATAAGATGCTCTACCTGGGCGTGTCGGATACCCACCGCAAACAAGCTACGATCATGGAGGCACTTACGAGGAAGTTCGCTCTGCACCCGGAATTGTCCCTAGATCGAGTTTCCGAGCACCTGCCTCTGACATATACTGGTGCTGATTTGTACGCTTTGTGCTCGGATGCGATGCTCAAGGCTATTACGCGAAAATCTACAGCTGTTGACGATAAGATCAAGCAACTGCCCGGCGGGCCGGTCAGTACGGCCTACTTCTTCGATTACCTCGCGACTCCGGATGACGTGGCGGTGATGGTGACCGAGGAGGACTTCTTGTCGGCTCAGAGTGAAATGGTTCCTAGTGTTAGGTAAGTTGTTCCTCTAAATAGAGGAAGAAAGGAAGAGGATCATAGTATGATACTGATGACAACCACAGTGCCAAGGAATTAGAACATTTCGAACGAATCCGCCAAACCTTTGAATCCGTCGATAAGTCCAAGCAGGACTCTTCCGGCACCGGTGGCCAGACAATCGCCGAGGCTATGGAGGCTTTTAGTATGGGAGAATCGACAGAAATCCCTATTGTTAATGGGGACGCCTCGTTTCCAGGAGGCCCCGGAGGCATACATGGCCGCATTAAGGGTCTAAAGCAGTGGCCTGGAGGCATTGTTCGGAGCCCAAGTGGTAGCTCAATCAGCAGTAGTAAGGGCAAAGGCAAGGCTACTGCTAGCAAGAAGGGCAAGGGTGCCCGAACTGGAGGGAATTCCGATACCTCTCTAGACGGTGATGATGAGACTATGGCTGATGGGGTAGTTGAGGATGATGAGGATGACTATATTGTTCGCACGGATCATCTTGCGAATCCCATGGAGGAAGTGGAGTAAAGAGTTGAGCACTGGAATGGTTGAATGGCCTCCAGCAATGTATTATGTGGATCTTTGAATATTATTATAACATGATGATAATAAAGTAGACTCTATAGTAGTAGTATACCTAGATAGGTATAGTAGAAGAGGAGGAGGATCGCTCCTTCCTCGAGTGCTGCCTCGTGCCTCGTGCCTTCCCACTGGGAATCCTCTTGTGTTTCTTCCCATCCTTTCCTACTCTTCATTCCATCTTCATCCTATTTTCTAGTTTTCATCTTCTGCACCTTCATCAACAACCCCTAGGGCCTCTCTTGTCCTTCTATCCCACAATTGACTCGGACCCATTTACCTTTATCAACAATGACCGACTCTTCAAATGCTTGGGACGCCGCGAACTTTGACGAGTGGATGGACGATTCTGACTGGGACGAGTTCACCGACATCGAATATTGGAAGGATGAAGAGGTTATCGCGCATCTGACTAGGGATCCGATGGTGAGGGATCTTCATCTCCAATCCGCTACGTCAAGACTTCGGCGCCATGTCCTTGTACAACCTCCATATATTCTCGGGATTCTCAACATGTTTCCACCCGAACTCATCGACCACATCCTCGGCTTGTTGGATCCCACCTCGCTCCAAAACTTTGGCAGGACATCTTTTCATGCCCTCTTTGTGGCCGCCCAACAATCGGAGTATCGCCTATTGCAGAGAGTGGCACCTACCATCCTCCCACTGCTTGAAGTCACCGGTCTCTCGTATCTACACTCAGTTCACACCGTCTGTCAAGAGCTTCGGTTCCAATATTGCCGTTCCTGCGGTGACAGAGGAACGCTTCTTTCCCTACCAACCTGCGAACGACTCTGCGAGAATTGTGCTGAGCTCAATCAAGCATACTGGGGCCTCCACCTTTCCGAAGCAAAGGCGGCCTTTGCCCTCGAAGACGTCGATCTCGATCCTCTACCCATTCTCCTCACAAACGCGCGCGTCTGGAGAGGAAGAGAACCCGATCCAACCCAGCCAGAGACCGAATTCATTACAGTGAAGAGTGCTATCATGGCCGCCATGCAGAAATGGGGCTCTGCCCAGAACTTCGTCGCGGCAGCAGAGTTGATCTCTCCCGATCGTCATGCTGATGCTAGCATCGTAGACATATCCTATGCCCGGCTGTATCGATATCTGAGAACAGCCGAGCTGCTCCCGTTGACTTTGGACCCGTCACAGATCGCCCAACGCGCGCCGAATCCTCCTCCCTCGAAACATCCAGGCATGATCACTACCCTCTTTCCCACCGTGCCGTTGGGTCGGAGTAGACCTCTGCCCTTATACCGCTGTAATGGTTGCTGGATTATCTGTCAGGCACCTTATCAAATAACGGACTACCACTTTGCCCTCATGGGTATCGATCCGGTTGATAGTAGCGAGGAAGACAAGGCACGGATCATTCGAGGTCGAATGCTTACTGCGCAGACGCTTGATGAGCTGAGGGGGTCATATCGAAGGGGAATGTCTGGGTGCTAAATTGTTGATGTTTCGAAGACACAAAATGCGCAGAGATACCGAGGCGAAAAAAGCATAATGATGTCTTGACAGTCGGGGTCTGGAACATTGACTGAGATTACTAGTATGTTATGAGCCACGTGCTCTTCCTTTTGCGATTTCGGACAATTTGATCATCTTTTCGTCGTGTCGTTGAGCCTAAGGGAGTGAACGGTGTGGACGAGAGATCAGAATGAGAACTAGTACTGGGGACGTGATAAGCCACCTAGGGATGAAGTTGAATCTAATCCACTTCGGAGATATCCGGTGCCACGTGGGATACCGGTAATCTCCCGAACTATGCCCCGAGATCTATACTACCTTACTCGTACAACTAGGTGGTTCTTCACTGTGTTACATTGATGAGTTCTTTCTTTTAATGATTTTTTTACTTTGATTATTTCTTTGCTTCTTTTAATGCCTGATCTTGTGACCTTTCCATCTTTCATGTTTTTCACTTGTAATTCCGAGTGCCCGTTGTTATGGCAGCCGATAGCGGCCACGGGGACGAAATTATTCTGGCTGGGCAGAATCCTGGTCCTACCTTTTGCATACAAAATATTGATCGATGGCTACTAAGTAGGCAAGAGCTACTTTTTATAAGCTACTAGGTAGTACCTAGGTAGCTACGAGTAACTAACTAACTACTACCTAGTAGGTACGCGTAGGCAATGGCCACCAGTTAGTATACAAACCTCGGAAAATTACAACCACACCGCCACAGGAATTGAAGTGACCGTGTCCAAGCAGAAAAAGTAGTTGTAATTACTAGAGAACTCTATTAGGAGGAGAAAGAGTGGGTTCAAATATAGATATAGGAGAAGGCGGTGTAGGCCGTTCATTATTTCATAATTTCGTCCCCCTTGGCAGCTATCGGCTGTCATGTACCAGGTCTTGAAAAGTCCTAATCCGAGTCTTAAATCGTGCAGTGAGCTGATTATTACGTTGTACTGAAAATGAAAAAAATATAATGATACAGATACGATTCGATTAATATAGTAATTAGTACACAATGATTCCAACCTCGTGGATCCACCATTTTACTGTATAATTTTCAGCGCCCACGACGTAACCCGATTAGCCTCGGAATAAACATCCCTCAGATTCGCCATGATCTCAAGACCGAGCTGGAAATTTCGTGTAGCCTGATCCTTTTGTATTGAAGGCGGGGCCTTCATTTCAGAAATATGAATTACTAGCGCGACCAGGATACCCGTTACTCCGACAATAGGCAAACGACTGTGCAAGCCCCTCCGGTATAAATCGAAGGCCACACTCGTGATTTGTTGGGAGGCGTGCTGGACGCAGAAATTTGAGGACGGGAACAGTCGTGATTGGTGGAAGACTGCGATGGTTGTATAGAAGGTTATGTGGAGGAGACTGCGCTGCACAGTCAGGGCGGGTTCTTCGTCGATGGCTTGCGGCTCGGAAGGATTCGTCTGGCAGGATTTTGGGAGCGCGTTGGCCCACTCTGATAGCATTCGCTCGGAGATGTAGATGCTGTTGCTGTAGTCTGAGTCGTCGCTTGTGGATGATGTTGGTGTTGTTGGTGAGACTGAAGAGCGGAGTTGGCTTTCTTTACATTGAATGTCGAGCACGTTCCGGATGCAGACTGATAGTCTAGCGTTCGCGATGAAGATGAGAGCTAGTTCCCTTTGTGCAGAGAAATTTCGGGAGAGGGTTGTGTCCGGGGGTATTCCTGGGCTTTGTGTGGCGAGATTTTGGAGATGGTCAAAGTCGGTTTCTAAGACCATTTGGTGACAGAAGTCGGCGCGTTGGATAATTGGTCGGCGGCGGAGCCGGAGGGCTATTTGGCAGTCCAGTATGTGGCAGGACCAGGCGATTCTTCTCCAGAGAGTTGGTCGATATGGGTGGTTTATGGTTTGTGAAATGTCGTGGAAAAGGCCGATGGATAGTGCTGTTGAAATTGCAATTCCGATCAGACTGCGGCTGTCATCTCCGTCTGTTGTGTTGAGTCGGTATGTCATTAATAAGAATGCTTGGATAATAGTCAAGGGATCTGTCTCGGTATTGGCTTGATAGAGGAGCTATGTAAACAAGTCAGTAGGGGTTCGGCTTTTGAATGTGCTTCTTCAGACTTACCCTAGCCTTTTGGAAGAATGATTCTTGAGCTTCCTGTCTGGTCGTGTACCCGGCGTCAAGAATATAGCGTATATCAACGAAAGTTGCCGCCGAGACCATAATGGCATGATATAGAAGTAGGCTTATCGAGCCATGGCTTCCATGTGCTCCATGGAGGGCTTGGACGAGAGGCTGCCACTCAACGATTGGCATGGAAGGAAGAACACACTCTGCAAATGCCTGTAGGAGAGCATCCTGGAGTGGAACATTTGGTAGCGCAAATGTGCCATTTATGTGGAGACACTCGATAGTATCTTGGTTCATTATTACTGGGAGAGGCTTGATGAAGCTTGGTAGAAAGCCTTCTGGATTCACAGCTCCTGGAGGTGTAGACTGCTCAGAGTGAAGGTTTGTAAAGGCGTCCCACACATGTTCCTCTGGAGAGCCAATTAAAGTTATAGGGTTGAAGGAATCGGAATGCAAGTCTGCGGTTATAGAGATGTCAGTCGGACTGGGCCAGGTGGGAATGAGTGATTGGTGCTGTTGAGACGACTTACGGGCTGGGTCCATAGTAGTTCCAGGCCATTTGGCCGCCGCGTGTCCTGTGAAGGACATATTGCCGTTATCGAGTCCCAAATGCCGGACATTAGTGTTAATTGGATAGAGATTGCCCGAGGGACTCCCATGTGCCCACTGCTGGGGGGGCCACAGGTGGAGTCGACGGCGAACACTGATAGTCCATTCTTCGTCTAGAATAGTTAGATCAGAAAGCGGGCTTCTACAGGATCGAATGGGCATACCTTTTGGACTGTCTTTGATCCATAGTAAGACTTTGTTGTTGCTAGCTCTTGTTCCTTTCTTTACTCCGGGGATTATTCGTCTCACTCAGCTACCTTCCTTGCGATGAGTAGCAGCGTCCCAGGTCAGATGCTTGAGGGTCTTTCTGCACCGAATGTGATCAATCCATAGAGGATAGCAGCGGTATAGGCATTCAGGCTGTGCTGAACTTGAATAAGATCAACTTGGAAACCCTCAGGTACACTGTATGACACGAAAAGTAATTGGCGAGAAAAGGATGAAAGACACCCCGCGTTATTTTATTTAATTTTTGGGTTCAACCCCGCGAAATCTGAATGAGGGGAGACAGGGATAATAAAGCTTTGACAAGCATGGTCTAGAATGGTCGCTTCTTGCATCAACAAGAGTCAAAAATCCTGTAGAAATCCGGACAGTTCCTGCTCAAAAAGGTTAGACGCAGCCATAGGCAAGCCGTCGCGCACGGGCAGCGCACATCAAGATCGCTCGGAGTGGAGAGCCCGGCATTTTGCTACCCGTTTTGGGCATCTCCGGGACAGCCGAAGGTTTGACATAACGTTGTCCCGGACAGATCCTCCCTCTTTAGTCTCCTTTAGCGTCCGATGATCACACGATGGATAACTCGGTCGCTGTCTCCGAGTACTAGTGGAAGAACTAGCAGGCTCTGTTTGGCTACTTTAATATCCGGTTCTATCCAGAATTTGGCGGGCAGCCCCATATGACCTCATGTTCAGGCTGACATCGATTAATGGAGATTAAAATAGTATTTATCTTGGCGGAGCCCTCCTTGACATTTAAGGGGGCATTGCCACATGCAGTTGACTATCGACCAACTCAAACCAGATACCCCCATAACCCGACTGTCGCGCTGTTCGGACCTGGTTCACAAACCCTCGAAGCCTGACTGCACTCATATTCTGAACAGTAAAGGCAGCCAGCTTGTCCAGCAACTCTTCACCAGGGCCTTCCACCTCAAACATTGCTAGCGTTATGGGAAAGACGATGGGCAAGGCCGTCGACTTCATCGCGTCGTTCTTCACAAAATATGACAATTCGGAAAATATGCTGTTGGCAAGGAAATGTGCGGCTTCATCTTCAACTCCAAGGGGGTATCGCAACCTATGAACCACTAATAGAGCTGCTAATCGATATGTGTTTGCCTGTGTAACCATCGCTAGAACCTCATTTTGTCCAAAATCAGTGTACAGATGAGGTGGCGATGGAGGTCTCCATTGTTGTATGCGTTCCTCAATTTCCGCGAGCTGTTCATAAGCCTGTGAGGGTGAATCAGAGGCGGTATCGCGGACTTCTCGCTTTTGCGTATGGCTCCATGCGCAGAGATCATATAGGTGAGTAAGGAGTGTGGCGCATAGACCAGCATAGCGATCGATGATCACGCGACCGGTGTCTAGTGGCAGTCGTATTATGGGAATCTCGCGATGTGCTAGACATTCGACCGTATCGATCAGGATCGGTGTCATCGTGATAGTGTCCATGATGGGAAATTGGATCAATCGGGGTATCCATTGTTTTGTTGACATGAGCGCACTTCGCACAATGGAGTGGGCAGAGGAGGAATAGGGGGCGGTGAGTACGTTGAAAACGTACATGGTCTGCCCCAGGAAGAGGGCGCAGGCCGCATCGTAATCATGCGAGATGGTTACGCTTCGTAAGCGTTGTAGGCCCATGGCGGCCTTTGACATGTCTGGCTCATCTTGTCGCATTACCAGGGATCTCTGATAGCGCGTCATCAGGCCCAGAAATGCAAGATACCCCTCGGTTAATGTCGGGCCGGACATGGAGAGAATGGTATAAATGGCCTTTTGACCACTTGGAATAAAGCTGGGACCCCACATGAAGGGCATATGTATGACCGCGAACTGTTCAACATTGCTCACAGTGCGGAGCGCATCGGACATGGTGCGCAGACTGGTCGGTGAGGCGAGTAATTTTTCGGGCCCTAATGACATGCCATCGTCATGAACAGGCGTCCAAGCCACATCCGAGGCACTCGATGGTGATCGAGACTTGAAGCTAACACTGGGGGTGCTGGGGGCCAAGCTGTCGCGATTATCGCTGGACTCGGACGACTCATCCTGATGTCCAGGAATCTCGGCGCTCCAGACCTGCATCTGCCCATGTGGAAAGGCCTTTGCCGCGGGCCGTCGTCCGATGCGTCTGTTGCGCCGAGATATGGAGCACGATAGCTTTAAGCGTCGACATCGCGTGCATTGTGGGCTATCGTCAGCGAAGGTGCATTTTTCTTTCGCGGAGTGGCACCGGTCGCACGCCTTGAGGACCATGTCCACGACCAGGAAAGGAGTGACAGAGAAGGAAAGAGGCAGCCGAGGTCTGAGTAGCAGATTCACGCCGATGGCACAGGGCGATCGTGACGTGAGGAGTTCGGGTTGACGCGTGAGACCAGGAGGGGACTGGCCGTGTCGTCTCCATCTACCGAGAGTTTCCCCGCTTTTCCGGGGGATGTCCGTGGGGGCCAATCGCGGGGAGCGAGATCCGTTACTTTGACTGTGATGGCCACTCAGGTTGTCCGGAGGTGGCCGGAAATCGTATGAGCTAAGTTTATAGACTCTAGTCACAATGCAGGAGTTTCATATCAATTTCATCTCTTAAATGGTCGATGCCGACGCCGTCATGAGTTTCCCGGTTATCGGGCCGAGACCCTAAGGATTACCACAACGCGCTCTTAGGATCCCCATACACGTTGTTTCAGATTACTATCAAGATGTTGCCTTCTCTTGAGTAACGGAAGAGGTTGAGCCGTATTTAGAAAGGTCATGTGTGATTCTTGGGGTAATCAACACTGGTCTTTCCTGTCTGCTTGCCTGTTCTCCGGTGGAGATGAGAGTTTCAGGGGTAACACTCCTCGGCCAAACTTTGGGTTCTGACGACCTCGCTCCTTGGATTTCCTGACAGAAGTTCCAAGGTTCCTGGCTATGTCTTTGATATTCTTCAGTCTGGCCTACAGAGAGGGCCGTGACAGCAGAAAACACAAGCTAGCCATAGTGTGGTTGGTACATTTGGCATGATTATGATCGCTATTCTTTACAATATTCTGAGGACTAGGACGGTTCACACGGGACCAGTCGATGAATTGTAGCGTGATAAGTGCTAGTATCTGCTGAATTATTTTTCTGGTGTCTTGGCCGCGGATTCCAAATGAACCTGGCAAAGGCAGATATAATCGACCGATGCAGCGTTCCTGCATTATAGAACGACTACTTAAACTAGCCAGACGATGCGAAAAAGTTTATTATAGGAAGAACACATCTCCTATCAAAGGCTTTTATTCCAAAAAAAAGTCATATTTACCCACCTGTGCACCACAACCTGGTCGGAGCAGATGGGCCACCCGGGCGTGAGTTTTCTCGAAATATGTACTCCGCTGCTACTAGTAGTTTTGCTTCGGCCGAAAAGTTGCGATACTTTCTGTGGCTTTCAATTGTAAACCCTATTTTCCCCCTTCATTCCAAGGTTCAAGTTGTCTAACTCCGTTTAACTGGCACATAAAACGTGTAATGATGCTACGCCGATCAACTGCCATTCACTTCATTTCAGAACACCTTCACGACCAAATTCAAGGAAGAGTTTAATTCATTCGTCTCAGAAATTGACCAACTGTCAAATACTAATAGTAAACATTATTATCTTCATTCAAAAGGAGTACTTATGAGCGGGGAAATACAGGACATTGGTCTAGAGCAGCTGCCAAGGCGAGTTTCACTGTCTAATGAGCGGAATTTCTTGTCGCACCAATGAAAGATCTGACTCTCCGCTTACTTCAGTTAGAATACTTACGAACGAAAGTCTTACAGAACAGAGCGGGGCTAAGTGACAATACTGTTTTGCAGTATTTTGTCACTTTCGCAGCTCCACTCAATGATGCAAAAGAATAATAGCTTTCATTTTCCGTGCTCTGCAAGGCGGGTCCCATGAAACACAGCCTGTCAAAACTCGTAGGCCAAACCGATAAGTGCCCTTGATGATTTTCAAGCATAAAGCCCGAAAATACCAATGATTATCAATTAAGTGGTCGGAGAACCCTTAGTCTCCCCACTTGAACGTTGAAAATCACCGGCACGCCAGTCGGTAGAAGCGGATCCGCATCATGCCCCACACCCCACATAGTTATGTGAGACGACTTGTTTGATACCCCAGACCTAGAAGACCAGCATCGAGTATTGCCTAGAAAGGTATCTCAGTAACGGTACACTAAGTCTACTTTGAGATGATTGGTGTTCGATCAAGTTTTGTAGTATGTTCCCTCGCAAGGTTCCCCGCTTTACTTGGGGCCTACGAGAGCTATGGAATAAGAAGAGCCACGATAGACTCCTAGACAAGGAGATATAGAAACGTGATATCAAAATTCGTGGATCATATGGGAGCATGAAAATTGGTAGAATCAATACTCAGTGACATTGCATATCATTCATCTATCAAATAGCACCCGTGGACCTCGATGTCAAAAAGCGCTCTGTCCGGAAAAATCGGTTTACCCCAAATGCAGCGATTAATGGAAAACCCGAGAGTGCTAGTGGAAGGCGCATATGGAACCTTGTAAGAAATACTTTTCTATGTATATTATTTATTCTTCCGTTATCTAAATTTATATTGTTCCTACCCAAGCCCAGTATTATCCAGGCAGTCATCAACTAGTTTTTAAAAGAACGGAAGTAAACAGGCTTAGTATTGGTCAATTTGTGCCTACTAGTATGCACCCCAAATGGTGGCAAATGCAGTCCCCGCAATGGATCCCCTAATTAATGAGCTCAGGTACTTACTGTGGGGAAAAGTCCTTGATACAGGAAGGCGAAACGAAAAGAAGTATTGTCAGGTATAAGTCGAAGTATTACGGGTGCCAAAAACCGATGAAAAATCTAGTTTCTATATATACATAGGTATCACTCCAGATAATTGATTGACGATGGAATATTGTATTATTAATAGCTTCAGCAACTTTGAGATGATTTTTCACATACCTAGGGCCGATTGATACAAACCTTCCAAGGTTCCTTTTGAATTCACCTTCGGGACTTTTCAAAATGCGAACGGGGCATGTGCTGACGCCCTCTTGAACTTCAAATTGTCTTGCCACGTCGCCGAGACTTGACCCCCGCATGAGGGGTATATGTATTCTCTTGGTTACCAATGAGTTAGATCTAGAGGGTCGTTTTGCCCTTTTGACTTTGCATGAAGCGGGGTATATGGTGATATAAAGGGAGCAGAAAGACCCCAGGATCTTCCTTGCTTCCGTCAGTTTATATCCTAGTCATTGGCCTCATAGATTTATCTCAATTATACTAGTACCGAACCGTGGAAACTTTTCATCAAAAGGCTTATCACCATGACCATCCCCGAAGAAGTTGATATCATCATCTGTGGAGGCGGAAGTTCAGGATGTGTACCTGCGGGCCGCCTCGCCAATCTGGACCATAATCTCTCGGTTTTGTTGATTGAAGCTGGAGAGGACAACTTGAACAACCAATGGTTTGTCTATCACAAGTCTTCAAGTTATGTTTGTTCAGTGACTAACACAGATCTCATCATGTGTACAGGGTGTATCGGCCTGGTATATACCCCAGAAACATGAAGCTTGACTCAAAGACCGCATCCTTCTATCATTCACGCCCATCTGAGCATTTGGATGGACGCCGGGCTATCGTACCTTGTGCTAATATCCTTGGTGGGGGAAGCTCAATCAATTTCATGGTAATTTACCCCCAGTCCTGACCATTACAGAAAGCATTTACTTACTGTTTCAAACTTGAAGATGTACACCAGAGCTTCTGCCTCCGATTATGATGATTTTCAGGCAAAAGGCTGGACGACCAAGGAGCTTTTACCTCTCATGAGAAAGCATGAAACCTATCAGAGAGCCAGCAACAACCGGGATATTCACGGATTTGAGGGTCCCATTAAGGTATCATTTGGTAATTACACCTATCCTATTGCACAGGACTTTCTCCGTGCCGCAGAATCGCAGGATATTCCGATCACGGATGATCTACAAGATTTAAAAACTGCGTAAGAACTCCGGGATATGTACACTGTATTCAATTACTAATTGGAATAATGATAGGCACGGTGCTGAGCACTGGTTGAAATGGATCAACCGAGACACTGGTCGACGAAGCGATGCTGCCCATGCTTATGTGCACAGTACGCGAGCACAACATAGCAACTTGCACTTGAAATGCAATACAAAGGTTGCGAGGGTCATTATTGAAAATGGCCGAGCAGTTGGAGTTGAAACAGTGCCGACTAAGCCTCTTAGCGGCGAAAAGCCCGTTCGTAAAGTCTTCCGGGCGCGCAAGCAAATTATTGTGTGTGGTGGTACACTCAGCTCGCCATTGATTCTCCAGAGATCTGGAATTGGTCATCCGGAGACGCTTCGCCAAGCTGGCGTTGAGCCACTTGTGAATCTTCCCGGAGTAGGTCGAAACTTCCAAGATCACTATCTCACCTTCTCTGTTTTCCGAGCGAAGCCAGAAGTTGAGACCTTTGATGATTTCATTCGTGGGGACCCCAAGGTCCAGAAAAAGGTATTTGAGGAGTGGAACCTCAAGGGTACTGGTCCTTTAGCAACAAATGGAATTGATGCCGGTGTCAAGATTCGCCCCACTCAGAAGGAGCTGGACGAAATGAAGAAATGGCCAACCCCAGAGTTCAATAGCGGGTGGGAGTCATACTTCAAGAACAAGCCCGATAAACCAGTCATGCATTACTCAGTTATATCTGGGTAAGTTGACGAAAGAGAGAATCTTGCTTTTGATGGTATCACTAATAAGCTGCAGATGGTTCGGTGACCATATGCTCATGCCCCCGGGCAAATTTTTCACCATGTTCCACTTCCTAGTATGGATTTCCATCTTACAGCACAATGTAAAATTATCTTTGACATCGAAATACTAATTGGGAACCCCAGGAATATCCATTCTCACGTGGCTCAACCCACATCAAGTCCTCGGACCCCTACGATACCCCAGACTTCGATGCGGGCTTCATGAACGACAAACGCGACATGGCGCCCATGGTATGGGGATACATCAAGTCTCGCGAAACAGCGAGGCGAATGGGGTCGTACGCCGGAGAAGTGACGGGCATGCATCCTCAGTTTGCCTACAACTCGGCCGCTCGAGCCTATGACCTCGATCTCGCAACTACCAAGGCATATGCGGGGCCAAATCATATCTCTGCTGGAATACAACACGGTAAGCTCATAAAATACCTCCCTACTCATTGAACTCCAATACTCATAAAATTTACATTAGGCTCTTGGTCGCAGCCTCTGGAATCTGGAAAGCCGGCCACCTCAACTCATCTGAACTCAAATCAACACGAGGCCCGCGATGAGATTGAATATAGCAAGGAGGATATTGCGCACATTGAGAAATGGGGTAAGATCTACTTATAAGTTCCTGAATTTTAATTTGCTGATGATCTCCTTAGTCCAACGTCATGTTGAAACGACATGGCACTCACTCGGGACTTGCAGCATGGCTCCACGTGAGGGTAGCTCTATTGCGCCACACGGTGGCGTGGTTGATGAGCGTTTGAATGTGCACGGAGTGAAGGGTCTCAAGGTCTGCGACCTATCTATCTGCCCTGATAATGTGGGCTGCAACACTTTCAGCGTAAGTCTTCTATCGGTCGCTTCATAAGAACATTCTAACATGAAAACTTCCTTTGATAGACGGCCCTTCTTATTGGAGAGAAATGTGCTGTTTTAACTGCCGAGGACCTTGGATATTCGGGTGCAGCCTTGGACATGAAAGTCCCTGCGTACCATGCCCCAGGAGAATTTGTTAACCTATCTCGCCTTTAAGGCATGAAAGAGATTACGGCAAGATTCCAGAAATCATGCGGCGGTTGGGCATATTAAATGGAGGCCAAACGATATTGTGTCACATGTCGCCTCACCAAGGTTTACTTTACTCTATTTTCCCTTTTCATTTCATGTAAATAGCCTGGCCTTTCTCACTAGGTATTGATGAAAATCTGCAGCAATCTAAATATGAAAGTCAGGTTTTGCGTTATTTATGCCTCGTATCCAGTACACTACTACTAGTAATCCCATTATTGCTCATAACGAACATGCTGACATTGCATGAGAGGCATGGATTTTGTAGTTGATTTGGCATTTACGAGTCCTTCGCATTGCTCTCTCTTACTGATATTTGACGCCCCGAGGTTATCTTTCACCTCCGAGTCCCAAGATCTGTTGCAGGAATGGCCAACATAGTGATAATTCAAACTTCAAGTTGAATGCCTCCAGGGCTCTTCCGAGTCAAAGTCCAAAGTAGTTGAAAACCTTGGAAAGTACCTACTAAATACGTGTAGTCGCTGTAGTACCTAGGTACCTAGGTAGGAAGCCTCATGTTATTCCAGGAATATTTAATTACCTTCGTAGGTCTTTGGGCTATAGACACTTTTTTCGAATCATCAATAATCTTTCATACTGAATTCCCGATCCATTGACTATAAATTCTCGGCATCTCTAACTCTTTGACTCCGAACTCGGAGCTGTTTGGTCTGAGTTTCGTGACCAGGACAACAAGAAAATCTTAGACTTTAGGCCTACTCTTGAGCAAATCAACATGGGCTTAAGGGCCTATGCGAAATGACTTGGATAGCGGAATGGGGCCGAAATTGGTTGGGTCTTCTCACTCTCATGAGTGGGCGATTCGAAGCATGGTGGGTCGCTGAATTTCCACTTCTATAACCTTGGGAGGAAAAGCTTGGTGGTGCCGACAAAAATGGACGGTGGTGACTAAAAGATTTGAAAAAGGCTTAGCTTTGAGGCGTATACTATCACTAGCACTAGTAGCAATTGCTCTTAGCTTCTTTTCAAAGGGTCACTAGGTGTTAATTTGAAAAAAAAAAGAAAAAAATATCCCTCACCAAATTATTGGGTTTGGACCCCAAATTGGCCCACCTGAAAGTAAGACAACTGCAGTCAGATTTCGGCCAGAACGGATATAGCGGCCCCAAGGGGCAAATACGACCTTCCAAAGTTTTAATTCCCGATCCGATTCCGGCCTAAAAGATGATCTGATCTGATAAGATTGATTTGTATTCGATACTACCTTGAGCCCCGGAAGGTATAAATAAATTGGTTTTGTCGACCGAAACCTGACTTCTTTTGTCAGACAAGACTTCAACCTTCTTCAACTCCCAACCTCAAGCCCTTGCGAATACATATCCAGATTTCATCATGAAGTTTATCGGTGCTGTTACCATTGCAATCCTTGCGGCTGTCGCAAATGCGAGCCCTGCTCCGGCTCCGGCTCCGGCCCCGGCTGCGAATGCCTGTGCCGTTGGTGAGTACTACCTGTCCAACCAGTGAAATGTAACATCCGAGGCTTATTATTTACAATACAGTTGGCCAAGGCTGTTCTTTTGTGAACTGTTGCAGTGGATATCACTGCATGAACAAGAACCACATCATGCAGTGCGTGAAGAACTAGATCATACAGGGATTGTGCACCTGTTCGGTCATCGACCATCCCATGTGAAACAATGCACTCACTCTACTCTCCTATTTTCACAAACTCTTACTTGATTTTTTTTTCAAACAATGCGTCCCGAGTTCTTTAGTACAAATTTCAAAATCTAGATCTGGCAATTCAAGATTGCAGTATTCACTTGCCCAGGTGGATAGTAAAAACAAATTGACCAGATCGTAGTTTGTGAGTAATACCACGATAGTATAACAGTGGCCTTGTATTAACGTAAGTCACCGCCGAGTCGGCCGCTTCAACAACACATAGAAATATGATAAATTACAAATTTAACTATCTCAACAACCAAATGTTATTTTGAATTGTTACTTAGGATATAGGTTTTCTTTGCTAGGGAGAATAAGAAAAGAAGAACTCTTTCTAATTTGAATGATTATTCCATGAAATCACAACCTTGGTAAACTTCAAGTTAAAAATACTTTGTTATTTTTACTATATTATAAAGACAAATATATACTATTAGGTACTATCTTCCCGAGTCGTGAAAGAGATGATTTTTTCTAATTTTTCAATTTCCAATGTTCAAAACTTGATATAACTTGCTACTAACTAGGTACTAATATTAGGTATCTGGAACATAGTACCCTAAGATAGTCTTTTAAACATCAATAGTTGTTGAGGTAGTGGTAATTTAACATATTCCAAGGCTTATTATATGTATTGGAGCGGCCGTCTCGGTGGTGAGTTACGTTAGTACACAGATATGAACTTGAACACAACTCACCTAGGTAGAATTATCTTTGATCGCCAACGAGCCTTGGAAAGTATCCATAAACCTCCAGAATAAAAACCTGCCATTTACCACTACCTAACTAGTAGGATTTTGTTTATTGAAAAGTCCGAAAAAAGACTCGGACCTTCCCTCTTGTTTCTCAAACCTTGGAAGAAGGCTCTTAAAAAGATTTCTCATAGGGGATATCGTTTCAAGTCAGATTAATATTCTTTGACTGAATTGATACATAGTACAAAACAATTTGGAAGATTCCAAAGTTCATGAACTTGGAGTAGTATTGTAATAGCTAATATCTGCGCGTGCGTAGGTGCCTCAGGCCCTCTTATCTAGGTATCTTAGGCACTAAGGCCATACTAATGCCATGCCTTCCAAGGTTCCCTCTTTTGCTTCGCTCTCCTATCTGGTCACCACTTCCCAAGGTTTGATACCTCTCATCTTCGCAGTGTTCTCAGCAAAATCTGACATATGACCATCTGACCAGAATGACTTCACCACAAAGCTTTGTCAGACTTGTGATATAAGCGTTTCACCTTGGAAAGGAGGTTAAAAACGGGTTCAGAGTCGTAGAGAGGCCTCAATAGAGAAGTTAGCTTATTGAGGCGGTCTCAACCGTCCGCTATACTTCAACCAAACGATAGGGTGGTAGGACTGAGAGTCAGCATCTTGTGAATTTCTTTGTCTCGGCGGATGACGGTGGAAAGTCCCAAACATTTCGCTCCAATAGAAGTGGGTCTTGAAAGAAAAGACAAAGGATCAGAGAGAGCGATGATGGATTTTAAGTTCAAGCCTTACCTTAAGCTCCTCTCAATTGAAGTATTTCGGCTTTCGCTCTGATTCGCTAGGAATCCCATCTCTCCTCAACATAAAGCTCTCTACTTTCCGTCGAGGCGCATATATTGCTCTGTACTACTAGGAACTTGCAGCAAAATGAGGTCAACTCACTTAACTCTCATGATTATTTTCTATGCTCTTATTGCCATAATTGCAGTTGCTTTGCCCACTGATGGCCTTCCAGACTGCTATCCTAAATGGGATACCAAACTAGGAAAGAATTGTCCACACAAGGGTCATTAGATCACTACCGTTTTCAACAACACCCAAAATTGAGTTGGACAAAAGAAATTGAAATATCATTCATATTCATGAGTTGAGAGCAGTAAGTAAGTCCCTTCCGCCTTTTGAGCTTGCACATACTTAATTGGTTCAGCCTACTGCAAACATTTTGCGAGTATCAATCCTCAACGTTCGCTTTTGCACAAACTCCAAGCACCTTTTCTGCCAGTGAAAAAAGAGAAAACTGCAAAGCTATTTGGAAATTTTAATTCGATCATCTTCGTGTGAAATTGATAACTCTTTGAATCCATTTTCGATCATTCTTTGACTATCAATCTTCTCCCCCCTCCTTTTCTTAAATAGCCAGGGCCGTCTATTGACTGGGAGTAGTACTAGTAAGAGGAGATGGATAAAAAGAAAGGTTTTACGTGGGGGCGACAGAGGATCGTGGACAATGCGCCCGGGCATATGTTGGATTAAGCTATTTGCTGACTGCGCATAGCTATGGCCAATTGAGTAGATAGACCAATTTGTTTCTAGTAAATTTATTCAGGCATGTCATTAAAAAGACCAACAATAACTCTAGAAGGCGAACCTCGGGATTCGTATTCCCAATTAACACGAATCAATTGAAATGTCGGATAAGAATGCATCCTAGCGGGACTCCAAGGTTGGAGAACCGTATTATAGTACAGAAAAGTCATAAAAATCAGTTGTGCAAGCGAAGTTCATGCTTGTTTTCCAACCACCGGTTATCACTCCAAGGTTGAACCTTTACTCTTCATCGTGCTTTTCCAGTTTCATCTGCCTCCATTTATCACCCGCCGCCTCGCAATTCCAATTCTTGTCACGACAGTTCTCCTTCGCCTCGGCTAGCCATCCCTTCCGATTTTTGGTTGCTGGGGCGGCCTGCGTCTTTTTAACCCAGCCGACCTTCTCCGTAGTTTGGATAGCATCCCACAAAACCTGGGTGAAGTTATCGTTGGGTTGGACTTCAAGCCTTTCCACCACATATCGCTCATCCATATTCCACATTTCTGATGGCTCTGTCAGGAGTGCCATGGCCCAATAAGCGAGATTGAGAATGATGTAGGCCAGGCCAACAGCAATCTGAATCCTCCAGCCAGCGTTACTGAAGAAAATAATAGCAGCCATGAGCAGGATCGTGCTGGTAGCGATAAGGACCTGGTGATAACGCCCACATGCGGCCCCCGAGGAAGGGCTTACTGAGTATTGGCACCAATTTACTACCGATAAAAAGGCACGCTACTATGCGCCTAGCCTGATTGCTGATGCCCTCAAAAGTACGGATCAAATGGAAGCCATGGTTATCCCAGTTACGTCTGCATTTTTCCGGTTTTTGGCAAGAGCTTTCGAGGGATCCGAGTCACAATCAGGAGTTTCAGGTGGTATGATTGAACACGATTTGAGCTTCGTGCAGAACATTATCAAAAGTTCCGGTTTTCAAGATGATCCTACGACATTGGATAATATTTCACTACCTTGGAAGTAGCCACAATGACTGTGAAAGTCGATTTAATCCTTACTATTGGAGACAATTTTCGATTACATGTCTAGTGAATGATCTAACTGTGAAGATATCCAGAAATGTTGTGCTCTAATGTTGAAGTTTCACTTTGTCTATACATGCATGCCTTTAGCTCCTATATGATATTTATTCATGCTTCTTAACATTCTCCAAAACAACCCTGGAACAAAGGAAGTACTCAATCTACGTTGAACATATTTTCTTCATAGACTCCAATTTATGCCAGGAATGGAGGTCACATAGTTAGTTACTCCTAAGTACTCCCAGCACGATCAGCATCCCTGTAAATTTTGAATTTCCAAAAGACTAAAGTCGAAGGTGATTCAAGCCCTAATTCAACCTAATTCCAGACAAAAAGATCTCGCCTATAAAGCCCCAAAGTCAATTAAAATTAAAAGACCCACGAAGTCGATTGTCCACACGTGACTTGGTGTTTGTGAAGCCAAGAAAAACTCGGAAAGATCGAACATCAAACATCTTCCGCAGGTTCATCACCAGGATTCGAGACTTCTTTTTGGAAAGCGACACTGCCAAGGGTCTAACTCTCGGCACCTCCTTCGAACGAATCAGTCATTCTCATGGTTCCACCCGATGCTATGGCCGCTCCCTCTGCAGCCAAGACCAACCAAGACATCGTCCCACCCAGCATGGACTCCAAGGAATCGATGATCAACCAGGACGATCGTGAACTGCTAGATCTTGGCTACAAAGCAGTTCTGGCGCGCAGTTGGGGCTCCTTCGACAATTTCGCGTGCTCCTTCTCCGCGTTATACTGCATTGGTGGAATTCGCGTGTCGTTTTACATCGCACTCAGTGCCGGTGGACCTGCAGCAATGTATGTACACCCGATTCGCATCGCATCGCATGCAGAACCTTTGTTCAGTACCTAACGATATCTATACAGGTGGAGCTCTTGGCTTTCCGGTAGCATTCTCGCAATCATCACCGCCGCATGTCTCGCCGAGGCTTGTTCCGCATACCCCGCCGCGGGATCGATCTACTACTGGGCATTCCGATCGTGGGGTGGTGGACAACTCGGTCGCTTCATCTCATTCCTCGTCGCGGCGTGGACACTTGTCGCTTGGACGGCTTTCTTGGCGAGTGACTCTTTTGGAGTTGCCAATTACCTGGTTTCCGAGGTACTGGTCTTTGATCCAAACACGTCATTCCCGACTGATGCATCTGACGTGCGCGCGAGAGCCGTCGCGTGGGCATTCTCATTGCTATTTTTGGCCATTGCGACGTCGCTGAACTTCTTACCTTCGCGCATGTACTCTTGGGTTTTCCGTGCTGGTGTCATCGTCATCATCATTGATATGTTGCTGAATTTTATCTGGCTTCCCATTGGTGTGGCTCAAACATACGGATTTCAATCTGCCGAGTATGTTTTCACGTCCACCTATAACGGCGGCGAGACAAGTCCCGGCCTCAACTGGGTCCTCTCATGGTATCTCGTCTCGAGCTGTCTGGTTGGACAAGACGCCTCCGGTCACGTCGCTGAGGAGACTATCTCGGCAAAGAAGGCAGCTGCTCAGGGTGTGTTCTGGGCAACCGTCGCATCTGCTGTTTGTGGTTTCCCGATCATTATTTTGTTCCTGTTCTGCATGCCATCCATCGAGACCTTCTACGACACCAGCGCACCCCAGCCATTCATCAACATGTACGCCCTTGCATTGGGACCCCGAGCACATGTGGTAATGACCATCATCTCTATGTTCGGCTCAATCCTCAACACTTCCATTTCCCTGGTAGCGGTTTCGCGACTTGTCTTTGCCGTCGCTCGCGATGGTGTTTTCCCGTTCAGTGATGTCCTCTCGCGTGTGTCCAAGTCCAAGCAGCCACACAACGCGGTAATTTTCATTTCGACTATTGCCGCGCTTCTCCTTTGCACCCAATTGCCCTCTCAGGTCGCATTCTCCAGTCTGATTTCCACCTCGGCGGCAGGCTCCATCGCAGCATATGGCCTAGTTGGTATCGGTCGCACTTTCATCACGCGCAAATCTTTCCGACCTGGCTTCTGGGACCTGGGTTGGTTTGGCGTCGTCGCTGCTGTCGTCACATTTATCTGGAACGGATTCTCCTTTGCGGTCCTCTGCGCACCGCAGTACTCGAACAGCGCAATCGACGGCGATTCCAGCCTATTCAACTATGCGATTGTCATCATGGGAGGCGTCACTATCATTGCGCTCTTAGAGTGGTGGCGCAAATCTAACTCCGATTGGTTCCAACACCTGGAGTCTGGCGCCACGACATCTACGATTGATGGCTCGGCGACCCCCGAGAGAAAGCCCGACTCAACCTTTGAAGCTGTGGCTGTCTAGTCTTCCGCAAAAGACTTGTTATTCTCCTCAACTTTTCTGACCAGATCAGAATATCAAATAACCTCACGGTGAGGTGTGGCTTGGCTTTAGGATTTTAGAATCCTAGCCAGAGCCCAGGGTAAGTTAATCATTAGCTAGAAACACGCATGACGGGTGTTCGAGGGCCGACTCGGAGGAGTGGCCCCGTTCTGAGAAATTACCGTTAAAACTTGATCTGGACAATACCAGCGAAAGGACATGCCTGTTTACCCTCTCCCTTTTCTCCATTTTGGTCGTTGCATCCGCGCTCGTGTGTGATGAGTCCCCCTCTCAACCTGCGGAGTGGATGCTACTAACGGCTTGGTCTCTGTAGGCGCGGCTTACGACTGTGTGGCCTTGTCAGTGCTCCGAGGCATATCAGGGCCACTCATACTCTTGCATGCTAGCTGGTCTCGTTGCGGAGGTACGGATCTGAGGACCCGCCGATTGATGGATGCAGCAGGCAGGCCAGTATTTCAATTGTGAAGTCTGTCCGGTCTAGCTCCTCATTCCCAGTGCTGAGGTTCATCAGACATATGTCCTGTTGAAACCTTTGATCACTGGGAATCGATCACTCCTGGTCTTTTGATCCGTGTCTTGGTGGTGGGATGCACCGAGCAAGCGAGCAACGAAGCCGCGCTTCGTAGTCCCGTAGGTGTCAGTCGTAGAGCTTGATCATACCTGACACAATCATGATTGCCTGTTTGGTCTTTTGTAAGTCCCCATCCAAGCTGTAAATGAGCCACGCTATCCTATTCTCGGAAGTTGCATGGATTAAGTATTACTGGAGAATGAATGGGTTGGCTTGGTTTGGATTCTGTGAACGTTGCTAATATTAATTTTCAAGCTTGGGCGTAAAATCCAAGGGCAATACACACTTGTATTCGAAATGTGCAAAGAAGGAGCGATAGATTACAGCGAATGGTATATGTACTCGTAACTTGAAAAAAGAAAATTAAACAATCCGCCGAATTGAAAGCAAATGCTACCCACCCGCATAATTTAGCAAAAGCAAAGAAAACGAGCCTCCCACTCTGGCCACAGGAATCAGGCCATTTTAGACCCCCAACATAGAGATAACAACAAAGTCGAACTTAGGATTTGATGTACTCGAAGTTCTTCGGCAACGCTGTACCTTCTCTGCAGAACCAGTGTTAGTATTCATAATCACAACTTCGCAAAGAGAAATCGTACCTCTGATACGTCCTCTTGAGATTTCTCGCCCTATCCTTCAGATTAACCTGGGTCCGACCCTGCAATTTCGGTCCCCCTTCCGCCCTCGGACAAATGTCATCTTGCGCCTTAATTTTCGCCCAGGAGTTGCCATATCGACCGATGAGTGAAATGAGACGTTCGTTTTCATCTGCGGTCCACCTTCTTCTCATATTCGGTGCTGGAGCGGACAACACGGGATCATTTACTTGGCTCCAGCGAGACTGGCTTGGTGACGTGTTCACGGCTTCGCTCCGAGCACGGGCAACGTGGGACGACTGGGCTTCGGGTGATTGGACTTGAGTGGATGCTGGCTGAACCGCCGTTTGTCTCTGATTCTGGGTCTGGCGGGTATCACGAGTCGCCCTCAGGTCATCGTGGAGCTGACCCGCCGCGCTAGAATCTTCATCCGTGGTGTTTGTACGCTGCCTCTTGTTGGCTGTTTGGAGAAGTTTTCGGGCTCCGTTGGAAACGACGTCCACATTGGACTCCGGTGGGTCGAACGCATCATCAGAATCATCATTTTCGGAGCCATTCTCTATCTCATCGTGTGTTCTCTTTGATGTGTCTTGTCGTGCCCGGCTTGTTTGGTTCATACGTCTTTCTGTAAGCTGGCTCTCATCTTCGGAGGAAAAGTTGATTCGGGTACGGTGCTCTTGCTGGTCGAGAAGTGTACGCCGCTCATTGATTGCAGTGAATTGGTTCCGCGGTGGGGAATCGAAGAAGCGGCCCCGGTTGTAATTTTGACGAGCTCGTTCAGACCCAGGAGGACTGGTGGACTGCATGAGTTCGTTCCGCCTGTAATTGCTCAGGTCCAGTTCCTCGCCATCGTTAAGCAGGGTGTCATCGTTATCATGGGTTGGGTATTGCAAATCTTCATCCGGTGTTTGGGCAATCTCTCGAGGCACGGTGACACCTTCGGGGTCTCGAATAAGCTCTCCGGGAGAAGGAAATGATGCATCGCCCGAGCTTGGTTGTTGGGGACTAGCTTCTGCCACGCGCATGTCTGAGGAAACAGCAGCTGTATCCCTTTCCGGTGCTCTGGTCGTCTCTTGTTGCTGGCGCGCTTCCCGGCGCTTCTGGAGATAATCGAGATGCCGAGCGAGGTCGTTGCTAGAGTGAAGTCAGTCATTGGCAGAAATCTCGATGGGGGCAATCAACATACTGCTTAGACGATTGTCGTCTGTGTGTGCTTTTGGGTGTCGGTTGCCTGGCTTGGCTGCCTGGTGAACTCTGTTCAATCGACGGCTGGGATGGCTGCTGGGGTGGAGTGGGAGGAGAGAGAGGAACGAAAATTCCGTCGTCAGAATGTCCATCTTCATCGTGATGACTTTCCATCCTCGAGGAGGAGCGATCCTCTGCGCTTGGGCTGGGCGTCTGTTCCTTCCCCGACTCGTCCTGGTCATCAGATCCGCCCCCACCCTCAATCATCTTCTCGACGTAGTCCTTGACATCTTCAAGTTTTGGCTGGAACTCCAAGTCTCGTCGGAGTTCTTTGTCGCGACTTTGTACAAAGCGAGCGGTACAGACAAGGAATCTGCTCCAGAAAGTGGCTTTCAGGCCTTTGATGTTAGGATTTCCATCATCATCATGCAGAGAATAGTCAAGTTCACTATAGCGATCGCTGACTCTATCCTGAAATCGATCTGGAAGACAACCATTCTCGTCCGCGAAAATCCCCGGGAGATTGAAACCGCGCAGAGAGCCGGTATCCGAGGTGTGCCCATTGCCGTAGAACACGTTATCTAGAAGAGAACGGGCGTCAAAGCGCTTCTCCTTTTCATGCCTTTCTAGTTCCACGAGCGCATATTGCGTTCGAATTTCAAGAGCCATTTCAAAGGTTGGCCCTGCGGCAGTACTACCTCCAATCGGAACATGCTCCTTGCCGTTGACTATTTGGCTCAGGAAGGGCGCGGGGAACTGGCTCTCGAGAGTTTCAATCGTTTCACCGAGAGAATTTGACCCCATGCTTACCAAGAGTACGTCCAGTGCAAGACGAGCACAATTGGCCCTGTGTAGGGCAGGAGATGGACTCCATGGTCGAGCCGCACCCTTGGGCTGCACGGTTGGAATGAGGCCCTGGGCCTCGGCGACATTGATGAAAGGCTCGGATCCAAAGGGTTTCATCTGGGAGAGTAATTTGCGGATTGCTGGTTTAAGGCGCTTGTTTTCAGTGTTTCGTGGATTGGCGAGCCTTTTAGCCGCATCAACAACCTGTCTGGCATCAGGGGCGTTCGTTTTGAGCAGATTTAAGAAGCGATCGGAGGCTTCTTGCAATCCCGGGAGCTCATCAATCATGATAATGGGCTCAAGGTCAGCATCTTCCGGATCGGAATCCTCCTGAGGCAAGAATGTTGTGCCCGAGATATTACCCTCGGGGGACTCAGGTACTACTGAAGTGCCATTCGCGAAATTTGATTTTCGGCGAGCTTTGGAAGGTGAGCTCTCAGCCACGGTGCTCAAGCCTAGGAAGGTCAGAAATTTTTCATATTTGTAGAGTGTCTCGGGAGGATGAAAGCGTGAAGAAAGAGAAGTATAGTAAACAACAGGATAGCAAAGCAGAGCCCGGGTGTGCATAGGGTACATAAGGCAGATACGAATTGTCAGAGGATGATTACTCACGGTGGGCGCTGGCAGCTCCTTTTCCGGCAACTTGACTCCATTTTGTAGATCGATCATGAACCGGATCATCAAGTTCACGACTCTGGCTCCTCGTGACCCGGCTAGGCTGGGGGACTCCCCCTGCACTGCGCACCATCCCGAGGGCGGTGGGCCAAACGCGTCCGATAAACAATCACCAGATGCAGACCCACTGATTGTGGGTGGAATAATGTTGCGAAATAGATATGTCAGACGATATACAGAGTTTTAGGAGTTATTTCGGATGAGAAATGATGTAAAAACCCGAGGGGATGATGATGTTTAAGGCTTGGAGTGACGCGATGAGGGTTTTCGGGGCAGCGAAACCTTCGGTGCCGGATTATCATATTGTTCCGGGGTATGAAGCCGGTACGCAAAAATGAAGATTATGAGATCTCACTCACTAGAAGGGCGATTTGAATGATCACACCGGGTTGAGCAGACAAAATCACGCGTTCATTTACTCTTTCAAGGGGGAAAAGAAATTTCGACCGGGCGCCGCGCTAAGGTGTTGGCCAGTACTAAAGTGTCGGCCCGGCCTGAGAGGTTGGCCGTACAGGGTCTAGGGTTCAGGGTTTAGGGTTTTGCCTGAATATTAGGGTGTCGATATTTCCAGCCAATCGGAACCAGTTTGCAGCTGGTTTATTTGAACAAAACTGAGATACAATTTGCAGAGTAGCACTTGGAAAAACCCTCCAGTGTACTCGTAGATTCACTACCAATCATACTGGTAGATGTGAGAATCATAAGCTCTATGGTTCAAGTTGAGTTGTTGCCTTCCAAGGTTGATGTGTTGCACCCGCGGCCAATGAAATTAATAATTGCACCCTGGGGGTATGGCCAACCTCTTAGTCCCGGCCGACACTTTAGCATTGCCTAGGACTATTCAGTATATACCATCTCGATCTTCCTCATATACAAACTCTCCACTGGCACAGCCTCCAGGGCTCGAAGTTGGAATTACCTTGTAGGAATGCCATCGCTTCGATTACCCCAACCACGGAAATATATGCACGAATCGAAACACACGACTCTAATCCAGTACTAGTACCTACCTAGGTAGGTAGGTAGTATTGGACATCTCGGCCATGGTAAATTATATCATTAATTAAAATATGTCACAGAACGTCAAATGATGACTTTTACACCTATGCAAGCCCCCCAAATACCCAACCGAGTTACAACCGCCCAGATGATTTTCAGAAAAGGCCTTCAATGAGATAGATGACGCCGAATACAAGGAATGCCGCGGCACCGCCGAGGGTAACTGCAAGTTAAAAATATTAGTATTGACGCGGAAACAGAACAGAAGGAAAGAATGAAGAGTGAAGAGTGACTTACCAACACGCATGCTGACACGGCCCGCAATCGCACGCCCACCGATAACGGCAGCGGCTGTGCAAATACCGTGCCCAGTGATAGCACCAATTGTGACCCACCAGTAGTCCTGACCGGCGGCCATAGCGATGGTGGCGATCTGACTACGATCCCCCCCATTCACCGAGAAATGTCATAACAAAAGTTTGGACCCACGCGGGGCTGAGAAGAAGAGATAGGAGGTTGCTCACGCCTGACATGCATTCCTTTAGGCGAGGCTGAGGAGATGAGCCACGAGACGAAGATGAGGAGATACTCTCCGGGGGCGAAGGCAGACGGTTTCCACGAGATTTGGGACGACCGCCAGCGCGACCGGCTTCCAGGTTATGGGGGGTAACGGAAGAGCGGCGACGACCCATACGGATCTGCTCCTGTTCTTTCTCCTCCAGCTCCTGTTCCACCTCCCGCATCTCCTCGCCGACGCCCTCGTCGGGGGACATCTCGCGGCCCTCCTTGAGCATCTTTGCGCCGAAAACAAGGAAGAGGATGGCCGCCATGAACTTGGTGACGGACTTGGGGATCAGTGTGGGGACGGCGTGGCCGAGGACAGCGGAAAGAACGGTCATGGCGATGAGAGCAGAGAATGCGGAGGTGAAAACGACCAGACGTGGGTGTCTCATAGCCATCAGCGCAGCAACGAGGAAGGTCTTGTCTCCAATTTCAGAAACGATGATCATAGTGAACGCGAATAGAAGCGAGTGGAGTCCGTCATTCTCCTCTGCAAGGCCAGTGTTCTTGTCGTATGTCTTTGACGAGCTAGCGTACGAGCCCGATCCGTGCTCAATGGCCAACGGATCATTGTTGACTTGAGAGGGGGGTTTGGGGTGAGGGATATCATGAGGCTTGCTGGGTAGATCGGCCGGTTTCTAGATAACGGTTGTCAATTATGCGCAGGGTAATGGAGTAGACAGACATGGCGTACCTCCAACATCCCAAGTGTGCCAGCTTCATCAGCTGTGCGGCCACCACTTCCGGATGCGCTGTCACTGTCTGACGAAAACTTCTGTTTCTCGCCGTGCGGTAAAGGAGGGGCCTCTTTGGGGCTTCCGGGCACTTTCTCTGCATACTGGTTCTCTTTTTCTTTCGCCGATACGCCACCCTCGGTGCCTCGCGTGCCCTCCTTCGGTCCCGCTCGATTCGGGTCGTTCATGACGCCGCCATTGGAATGCGGAATAACTTTTCCGCCATCAGTGTTAAGGTGGTCCGAAGAAGGAATCTTCGTATCGAGTCTGGAAGGTGCAAGTTCGTAATCATCACTCCCGACAATGGTGTTCCCGGTGATCTTTCGGTCGCGTTCTGCACCAGTCTCTACCCACGGGCCCGCGTGTGGTTTGCCATCCTTCCCATCTACAGGGACATCCGAGGATCCCTTGGCGACATTGCCCGAAGCATAAGAGTCGGTATCAGCGTAGCGAGCATCAAGTCCGGAAGAGCCATATGAGGCACGAACGGTCGGCTGGGCGTTTGGCTTGACGTCTGCCAAGGCAGTCGAAATGGCGGGGAGGAGAAAGAGGATGAAAGGCGATGAAATGTTCAGTTTCATGATGAAAGGCGGCAATGACCGCGAAATGAGCGACTAGAGGGCGATTGCGATCGGAGGTTTTGAGAAGGACAGTTGTAAGATGCTGCAAGGACAATCAATGCCGAGTCGAGTTTCGAGGATAAGCCCGGGTTCGGAAATAAGGAAGTCGTAGAATAGGGCGAAGGCGAAGGAATAAAAGGAAAGAAGCAATGGCAAGACAGAGAGGGATCGCGAAGGAATGAAAATGAACTGAACTGAATGTTTTGAGGCCGCAGCTGCAACTCGCCTGCAAAGGGGTGAGTTCACGTGACCACCGGAAGCGGTGGACGAGTTACTAATGAGTTACTTCTAGTTAGTTAGTAATAATAATAGAATAGTAGAGTATTGATCAATGAAAATATTGGAATTCCTGGTGATTGAGACTGCTCGCGCCTATTCGTAGCAGCAGTTGTAGGATTGAGAGGTAGCGCAAGGGTATCAAGATAGAAGTCATTACCTCCGTAACTAATGTACCTACCATGTGACCAATCACGGGTTTGCCTAGCCCTGGATTTGGAGCCTGAGGCACAAACGGGTATCTACTGTAGCTACACTACGCCCTCTTCTTCTCTCTCCCAATACTGACTATTCTGGGTGAGGACTATTACGCTCGATGGAATTTCATCATCACGAAGCTTGGCTTTCGCACCTAGCATGGGGTCCATCTCGAGATGCCTCACCATGTTTGACGATTGATAATGCTGGAAGGTGGCATAGCTGTCCTATGCGAAGGGAAGGAGAGCTAGTACAACACGAACATGAGGCCGAAAGAACCCCGAGATCCGCTCAACGCGACGAGGAAAAGCCCATGGCATACGAAAATTTGATCATCCACTAATACAAAACAAATAGGGCACATGGATTGGGCCATTCGGCGGACAGAGTTAACGTCATTGATATGCAGATCGGCTTTAGTTCCGAATTTCATACGGCCCCAACCTAGTAACCGCTCGGAATCGGGCCAGACCCCATTAATTCTTGGGCTTCTAACTGGCGCCTCAATCTTCTACTCTCAGAGTCTCACTATACTAACTCTTCACAGATCAATTCGAACCTTTCATGGTCAAATTTGGTATAAGATCAGCCGCGATGCGGTGCAAAAATAGCACGGCCCCCACTCGTTTGTCGGGGCCAGGGGTCACCAATTGGCCCCAATCCCAGGGCCACCTGGGAATCAGAGCATATATGATGAAGAGTGCGAAACCCATGTTATTATTACTCGAATTGAAGTGGGCCGAGCCCCGAGCGAGGTACACTCCCTGGGGCCAAAATCATGATGGCACATTCTATGCCACCATACTATGGATACTGCGATACGAATCTGGGAAGAGCGCCGTGAATCTTGTCTGGGGGCCGAGAAGAATCGGACTCAAATACGAAGTTATATAGAGTGATGAATTCGCAGTTCTTCCTTTCTTTTGCTCACTTACCTCAGTCACATACGAGCGAGCTGGTCTCTGTTAACTGGGATTTTCGTCCAAGTGACGCTAGGATTTCAAAGATTCTATCATTTGCATATTCCGAATCAAATTAAATCTAAATTTCTGACATCATGACCGGGGTGAAGAGCTTGCTATACTCGGCGGCCCTTCTTGCTTCGCTGCAAGGAGTCGCCGCAAGCGTGTTCAATAATGGAACAAAAATGGTCGCAACCTACTGGGGTGAACTAAGACCATCTCGACTATAATGGTATTAACTGACTCTTTTTTTTTCATTTTCTTAGATGGCAGTGGTAGCCTATCTTCTTTCTGTTCAAGTAAGTGTATTGGGTTTTATACATGATAGTCAGTTCGCTAACCGTTCTATAGACAAGGATATTGACGCATGTCTACTCTCTTCCAGAATAGCCCAGCTCAAGAAAAGTCTAACTCACGAGTGCAGATATTCCAATTGTCATTCGTCACCTCCTTGAAGGGTACGCCACAGGTCACATTTGGTCATCCAGTTACCGGGTAAGCTGCCCTGCCATCATCTTGCCAACATCAAACTTCTCATGGTATCTCTAGCGCGGAAATCAAGCATTGCCAGGACCAAGGTAAAACCATCTTGTTATCTTTCGGCGGGCAAACCTATCGAGAAGGTGGATGGGACACAGCTGAAGAAGCCCGAAATATGGCCCAAAAGGTGTGGAACATGTATGGACCTGGCGGTGCAACCTACTTCGGCGGCACTGCGGTCAATGGATTTGACTTTGACTTCGAGATGGCGATAGAAAATCTGCTCCCATTCACGAAGAAGCTCAACGAGCTGAAGAAGAGCCACCCTGGATTCCTCTTGACAGCTGCACCGCAATGCCAATATCCGGACAAGAATCTTGCCAGTGTTCTAACGCACCATTTGGGCTGGTTTGATGCGCTTTTCGTGCAATTCTACAACAACCCAGAATGTGGTATCCCTGGTGGTTATGCCCGCAGATCTACTGAAAGACCTTCCAATCCTCTCTTGGGCGGCCCGTCGGCTCGTCGGTCCAATCTTGCGAAACGTGAATTCAACTTGGGTACATGGCTTGAACAGGCCAGCCAGGCAACTCCCAAATCGCCAAAGATATTCGTGGGCGTCCCAGGGAATGCAGCAGGTACCCCGTCCGCGAGGATGGGCTATGTGGTTCCGGCTCTGCTCAAAACAGCTCTGCTACCTTTCATGAAGCATGCGAATATGGGAGGAGTGTCGATTTGGGAAGTTGGCTATGCTACCAGTAATGGTGATTTCCTTCCGCGAGTTCGTGGACTTTTGGGATCATAATTGATTACCGGATACCCCAAGTGAATTCAGCTCAAGCATATACATATTTTTCATATTATACTAGTCGCACCGGGGAGATCCTCTAGTAGTAACCTTAGCAGTAAATATTTGGCGTGCTTCTTGTTGAACCTTGGACATACCTAGGTACTCTCCATGGCAGCTGCAGAAAATCAGTTTTTTACTCCAAAGTTAGGTATGACAATAATGTCTTCATTAAGCAATTAAGTATATCAAAACATCAAATATATGATACCTTTTTCACATTGTGCATCTTTTTTTTTTTCGGATAATGAGCGAGCTCAAGGCGTACCTTGGACCCCTAGAAATGAGTCTCCCGCCCTTTGACCCCGCATCGTCGTAAACTGCGGGCTCTTCCGATTCCTAGCTTCTCAGGCAAAATGGTATGGCCACTTCCACCAGAGATCACTGGCCATATTGTGTCCTTTCTTGCCAACCCGTTGACACGTATAGACAGCAAGCTTCAATTGGCTCAATATGCTTCAGTGAATCGCGACTGGCAGGCCATTGTCGAGGAGCGAATCTGGAGGACACTGCGAGTCAAGACAGGAACTCCTTTGAACCTAAATCAGTTTGAGAGATTGATAAACAAACCACGACGACAGTCATATATTCGGAACATCGAGTTCATCGTGGAGCTAGAGCCTTACGATGAAGCCGCCCGGGCGAATTTAGAGACTAAGTCTGAGCATGAGCGCAATAACCAAATCTTCTCCGAAGCAATCCGCTTAATCCTTCATATCATATCGAAATGGCAAGCCAATAAACCTGGAGCTTCACTCCAAGGGATCTCGCTCTCCATTCAAGCCCAGTCGCCTAGCGATCTGTTTGCTAGCCCAAAAACTAGGCTCAAACGAAGAAAGGCCGCCCGTGCCGACCGGACTAAAGATATTTTGAACCGCAGATTTGAGAACAACTATCTTCGGCTTGATGAATTTGAGAGCCAGATAGAGCAGCTCAAGATTGTGCACACTCTCGAAATCGAGGCGGTACTCGCCGGACGGGAAATCGAGGCGGCTTCGTGCGCTCGTCTTGCCTCTCAGTTTCCTTGCCTGCACACACTCAACTTGTCGTTAAATGACACTTGCAAAAGCGACAAGGGCCTGAGAAAGCGAAACCGTGACGGTATGTTCCATCTAGGGGCTCATGCATTAATTTCCACTGCATATTAATGGACTATTTAGAACTCGCTGCTCATATTCACCTTTTGCCATCGAGCATAAAAGTCTTCAACTTCGCTTTTTGTGATCAACCGCCTCTGGATCATAACTTCTCCCCAGACAACATCACAGACCAAGGCGTGGATGCTTTGAGCTCACAACTACATAAATTTTCTCAAAAGTTAGAGAGACTCAGTCTTCGTGGGATCACAATTGGAAATGAACTTTTTTGCCCACCAGGCTCAAGCGACAAGCACGCGTCATGGCCCGATCTGACAGAAATCGACATTCAATACAGCCCCTCAACTCCCTCCGGGAAATGGCTCTTTGTTGACCGCTCTGATCGCGACGAGGATGATTACTTTTTGTCCTCAGATTCCGATCCACATGATGAATTTCCGGAATATGTGAGAACCGTACTCGAAGATCGCAGCCCCAAGCCTTTCCGAGAAGTCAGTGTACCAGGTCTCTTCAATGAGTTGTATATGGCTATGGGCCAGGCAGCATTATGTATGCCAAAACTGAAGTTCATGATCATGGAAACGGAGTCGGGAAGATCTCATCATCGGTTCAGATATTCCTCGAAAGACGAGCCATACGCAAAATGGTCTGACCGTCTCGGATTCCACCCCGAAGAAAGGGTTCTGGACCTGTGGAAGCAAGTGGGTTTCAAACATACTGGTGGAGATCTCACAGTAGAATTGTGCAATGATTAAGACACCTGGACAGCCTCTCCCCTCCAAGATGATTGTAGTAAACAACATGTCAACGAGAAGCAATTTTTGCGTAGACAGTCTCTAATTTGCCACGTATACCGTAGTTCTGCTGAAATCTAGATTTTCGATTACTCTTTACTATTATTGATTTGTTACTAGTACCTGTGACGCACGATGATTAGGGAAACGTTTATGACCTAGAGGATAGGAAATTCATACTCCATTCTTACCCGCCTATTGAAGTAGCGTCTTTGCCATGCCCGCTCTAAGCACAAATATCCCAGATCATAACACCTGGGCAACCCCCCAATCCCTACAGCTTGGCCTTTTCCTCAGTGTCCAATTCTCGTCTAGCCGGTCCTCCGCGGCTGCCATCGCCTAGAAATGTGTCGGTCTGCGATGCGTACTCCTCTCGGAAGCGCCATTTTTGCGCAAGCTGTTCAGGTAGCTTCTTCTTCAGGGCAAGTGACATGTATTTCCCAAGTACAGGAAGAAATTTGAACGCACTGTGATAGGACTGTCAGTAAGTGTACTGATGCAGGAATATAAGATAACGTACTGTCCACTGCCAGCTCCTCCGACAAATAGGTTGGCATAATCTGGATGATAGTCCATGATGAAGTTGCCACTTGGGGTATCCGTGTACCAGCAGAGTGCAAGTTTATGGAATGGCCTGTCAGCCAGTTCTGGAAGAATCTCGCGCAGACCTTCTCGTAAACGGGCCTCACCGTCCCGCGGGACAAAGTTTCGTCGTTCTCGAGGCGGAATAAGTGGCGGAGACGAAATATTGGATCGAACAGCAGTAAGATCTTCTTTTCTAGGGGTACGTGTGTATCCCCATCCATGGATTGCCATCTTTAGCATGCCGGTATCTCGGTGGGAGGGGGAAGTTAAACCATCCAGTCGAGAAGTTTGCATAGATAGGAAGACTTTCGTACTTCTGAATCTCTTCTGGGGTTAGCTTAACATATCCGATGACATGTCCTGTCGATAAGACAGAGTTATACATAGAAACTAGGCCCGAAGTCCAGGCCCCGGTCGACAAAATAAAATGGTCACCTATTACTCGATTACCATCAAGTGTCAGAGCAGCCTTAATAGATTTTTTCGAATCAGTTTCGAAATCAATCACAGTTCCGCTTCGACCAGCGATGAAGGAAACACCAAGTTCGAAACAATCATCTCGAAGCTGGCTAACTGCTTTGGCGGCGTCCGCCCACCCAGCCTGTTGATTGTGATAACCGAAAAACCCTGGGGTCGCAAGCTCTCCTGATAGCATAGGATATTCTTTTTTCGCCGCTGCAGCATTTTCAAGCTTTTTCCATGGCAAATTCTTCTTTTTAAGTGCAGACATCGTCTTGGTAATCCATTCCTGGCCATTAGTCTCGCCGGCAAGGATATATCCAGCGCGTTCAAAGATGCCTTTGTATTTAACATCGTCCCGCCACTTCACATAGGCCTCATAGGCAAGGTCAAGGTAGTCGTCATCGGCATAATCAAAGCGAACAACCCTCGAGATATCAGAGCTAGATCCATCCGGTACCTGATGATGAGCTATATTCAGCCTGGAAGAATAAGGGGATTGAAGAGTTGACTCACTGGTGGCATGTGCCGGTCGAGAACGACGATGTTTTGGTGACCTTCAGACGCAAGCTGATAGGCTGTAGAGAGCCCAAATATTCCGGCCCCGATGATGACAATTTTAGCGTTCTTCTCCATTTTCTTTTTGTGATGATGAACTTGAATTTCAAGAGAAAATACCGAAGCAGATCAGCAAATGTTCGGACTATAAGGCTACTTATTAAATATGGGATGTGGACCCCACGTTATCAAATTCCTACTCAAACCCCCGCTCCAGGAATAACGGATACTTCCTGATATCCCCGTTCACGTGGTCGGGGAATAGCCTAAACTTTCCGTCGCTCACGGAATTCCCTTATCGGGATAGAGCCAATAAGCCCTCTGTGGACCAATGAAATGGAAATTAGAACAGTAGCAGTAAATTGAAGGATCTAATTACGATCAACAAAGAGTATTGCGTATGAATAGAAATTCCATTCCAGTTCGAATAATAGAGATACTCATTCAAGTTGCACTCCATTTTTGGCAAGATTACCTTGTTGCTCTACCGCATCCTGGCCTACCAATATCACGGTCCATTCTAGCACCGGTTCATTTACATCTTTACATCTTTACATCTTGATGATGGCAGCCCTGTGATCACTACAGAAGTATACCTAGGTGCCCAGGTGCCATATCTGTCCATGAAGTTAAATAATTAGTTTCCCAACACTTAAAATGGGGCCAAGGAAGCCTATTTCAGAGTCTTTTCCTAGAAGTTGTCCGGAAGAAAGTTCAACAAACACTCGTTGTAATAAAAGTAGTATATAAAGGACCTTTTGGAGGTCAAAAATAGACGGGTTCTGTACATTTCAAGTTCCGTCCCCCAACTAGTCTCAAACCTGAATCACCTCCTCGCTGGAGGTATGATCCGCAACAGGGGCGCTTTCCATTGATCTCTTACTGCTTCTCTAAGAATACCACTTTGCTCCCATAGTCCGTAGCAATGGGGAACTGCAAGCCAATCTTCATCAAAACTGAGCCAGAGTATGTGGAATTTCCATCGACACTGTAAGTAGCTTTTGAGTCCAGGCCTTGCATCTTGATCCACGGAATAGCATGGTTAATGTTGGGATTAATCTGGAAGTAGAAGAGGACGGCCTTGTTGCCATCTTCGGAGATGAAGAGAACAGCTGGCCAGTTAGAGTCCTCCGGGAGACTGAGTCGGTACATATCACCAGTCAGGATGATTGGGTTGACTTTCTCCGCAAGTGCAATCAGTGCAGGCAGAGCAGCCTTATCATCCTCTGGCATATCAGATGGATCAAGCTCCAGACCAAACGACCCACCCATCATTGCCACATGCCCGCGGAAATCAACAGGCAAGGTGCGGCCCGTTTGCTGGTTTGGAACGGCAGACAAGTGAGCACCCATAGCGCTAGGGGGGGTACGCAAGCGAGGTACCCATCTGAATAGTGATTCGCTCCACGGCGTCGGTATCATCTGACGTCCAGATCTGGGGGAAGTACTGTAGCACGCCAGGGTCAAAACGACCGCCACCGGAGGCACATCCTTCCCAAAGCACATCTGGGAATCGAGTAGTCAGAACATCGAATACCCGGTACATTCCCAGCATATACTCGTGGTCTGTGGACGGGGAGGGTGTTTCGTGAATTCCTCTGTTATTGTCCCATTTGACATAGCTGATATCGGAGCTGTTCAAAATATTTGACACGGCATCAATGATAAAGTCTTGAACCTCCGGGAGCGCAACGTTCAAAACAAGCTGGTTACGCGTCAAAGTGCGAGGATAGGATCCTGCGTGTAACGCCCAGTCAGGGTGCTCGTGATAGAGAGTAGAATTGGGGTTCACCATCTCAGGCTCAAACCAAAGACCAAAGCGTAGATTCGTTGAAGTGTTCGCAGCTTTGAGGGCAGTGATGCTATCCACTGCATGCGTCAAGCCGTCAGGGAACCGCTCAGGGTTAGGAATCCAATCACCCAGACCGGCATCATCCGAGGTTCGGGGATACTTGTCACCAAACCAACCATCATCTAGAACGAAGAGCTTAATCCCTAGAGCAGCAGATTCCTTGGCGAGCTGGTAGATTGTAGATTCGTTGAAGGTGAATCCTAGTCCCTCCCAGCTGTTCAATAGAGCAGGTCGATCTGCTGTTGCAAATTTGCTTTTGATGAGATTTTTCCGGTAGAGGTTATGGAGCGAGCGGGACATCCCACCAACTCCATTTTCTGAGTAGACAGCAACACACTCTGGCGAGGTGAGAGATTCACCGGGTCCCAATGACCAGGAGAGCTGATTGGGGTTGAGGCCGACCAGAGCACGGGTGTTTCCCTGGGAGCCCTTCTCAACGTCAACAGAAAAAGAGCCTGAATAAACGAGAGAAAATCCCCAAACTTCGCCATTTGATTCCGTGCTTGCGGGGTCCATGACAGCAAGGAATGGGTTGTGAAGGTGGGAGGAGTAGCCTGTTGCGCTCTCGAAGCTAACAAAATCACATACTGTTAGCGGGCCTCTGGAGGTTGACATAGCCAGGTTGAACAGACGGGGCTCACTTACCCCTGTTTGCCATATTCAATCTTTCGTCGCTCACGGTGTGCCTCTCTTGCCCAATCACCGCGCAGGCTAATCATGTCCAAGTTTTCGTATGGGAAATCCACACTCATACTTGCAAGCGACTCGATTGTGATGTTCCCCTTGCCCTGGTTGGTGATGTTTGCACTGCGGACGATTGCGTTGTGCTTCGGGAAGATCGAGTAAGAGAGATCAGCTGCAACGGAGCTATAGTTGTCGTACATATGGACGATCAAGGTTGACACCTCATCATCCGTGCCGAAGGTCGCCGGTAAGCCAGGCAGATCAGGCTTGCCCTGTTTAACAGTATAGGATTGATACCGCAGGTCAGAAACAGTGTACCCTTCCGATTGTCGGATTCTGATCGCTGGCTGGCGGAAATCTCCTCGGCCTTGGTCAGGAAATTCGCGTCGGACGCGTCCAATGGTGTTGACCCAGCCATTCACCGCACCCGTGACTTCTATAGGGATATCTCCTGACACGCTGGCACCAAAGTGATCTGAAATCAGGTCACCGGTGCTATTATCGACGTGAAATCGGTAGGATACATCGTCACCGTTCAGAGCGAACGAGCTGCCATCCGCAACGATAGCTAAATTATTTTGTCAGCGCTTTCCTCAGCGGATGCCGAGAAGGGTTGAGACATACCGCTTGAAGAACCTGCAGCCATGACTGGACTTAAAAGGGCGACTAGACTGGCAACAGTCACCATCTTGGGTGAAAGGAGAGACATTATGTATTCCAAGGTTCTCTTTGCCCTTTTCAGTCTTCGAATTGCCCAGGTAGGTTGGAGAACAATAGCACCTGGCACCGGAGGTAAAGTCCTGAGGGTCTGAGGAATTTATATCCCAAGCCCCGTGGAGGATGCGGTAAGGAGCATGCAACCACGGAGAAAATTGACCAATAGCCGAGTTCGGTTAATATTTGACTCCATTGCAGCAACTTCTTCACCCGCAAAATCATGACGATTTGGGGAGCTTGCGGGGTGTGCGGAGACACTCCGGGGACATCGCGGCGTCGGACCCGGCGAAATGCACAACTAGGGGCGGTTTTGACGTTCTCTCATTGGTCCGTATATCTTCAATCCCGCCTCGCAATGCCAAGACACACCGGATTCACAATGGAATAATGCAGATCAGATCAAGTCCTTCATGGCCGTGCTCAATGTCACCCCATGGTCAAAGATCGGCCACATTTTGAGCACGGCCAGGTGATGGGAAAGCTATCTGCCGGGGCATCTCCGATCAGGGATGTTTCAACCCTCAACTCAACTGCCGGGCTGGACCGAACTTGCAATCTAATTCATCCGAGGAGTCGCCAAGAAATTTAGAAAAAGAGCGTACTGCTTGTCCATGATTAGACGATATCAAAATTCAGAGACACATGAGTTTTACGAGTCTGCGCCCTTCTTAGCCTGGGGTCAGGAACAAGATTCTTGATTGATGGCCGAACGGGACAGCAATATCCATGGATCTATCGGCCGCCCCACCACAACATTTAGAACCTTGGAACTTGAATAAATAGGGAGCCGAACAGAAAATTTTAAGTACAATAGACATTCAATCCTATAAAAATGCAGACATGATACCAGAGGCTGAGTGGGGTATCAGAATGATCGAGTCACTCCGAGTCGCTAGTAACGATCTTGAAGATAGATGGAATCATTTTCTTTCCCATCTTGAAAGGTTCGCGCGTTTCTAACCAGCGAGTGCCAGGTGCCAGGTGCCAGGTGTGTTCCGGAAAGACTCACGGCTGAAGTACCTGTATTCTGCAAACGCTAATCATTCCCTACCGCGCGTAGAAAGCCACTGTTAAGCTGCCATATCTAGTTTTTTCTTTATTAGTTTTCCGACCGTTCTCATTGCGGTTTCTAATATGTTTGACATCACTCACAGTGCAACCAACATTGCTCCATGAATGTAAGCATATTGCCCATCGCGAAGCAGATGATTGACGACCAGTACGGCCAAAAACATGATACCCGACTGGAAAGGATCAAAATAAAGAGACATGGGTTCTCCTATGCACCAGCCTATCATAACAAGAAGAGGTATCACGAAAAGACCTATCTGAAGAAGGCTGTCCACGATTACCCGAATTGCGGAATCAGTGTCACCACTTCGGGCCGAAGCTATAACCGTCGTGCCCTCCGTGCTGTTACTTGCGATCGGTATCAGAATCACTGCGATGAACATGCGGCTAAAGCCCAATGTCTCCACGATATCGTCCACCCCTTCGAAAATCAACTCTGTGGAGAAAATCGTCGCGGCAACTGCGGCGGCAAGTCGCATGGATGGGGCAAAGATCGCGGACGTGTCAGGCTGCTCGGATGGTGTTTTGGTGCCTTCAGAACCTCCCAGTCCATTTGTCTGGGTCGGTTCTTGTTCTTCTTCTTCTTCTTCTTCGTCCGATAAGAAAAGGTGTTTGTGGGTCTTCATATGGAAGTAGAGATATCCTGCATAGAGGAGGAATAAAACAAATGAGGTACCGCGAGAAAATGCCAGGACACTGTTATCAATTTGTGAAACGGGAAAGGTCGAGTAGAGTGCAGTTGGTAGTAGCATTGTGACGGCTGTGATCATCATCAAGGACGACAAGGTCTTGGCTAGATGACCGTTGAACTCAAGAACATGCTTATTATAAGACGCTGTCACAATGCAGAACCCGAATATCTAATTTGGATTGAGTCAGTCGGGAATTGATGAATCAACTTGGAAAGAGCGACATGTTCTCACTAGTAATATATCGGATAAAATACTACCGACCATGACAGATTGAGCGAAAACAATGTCCCCATGCAACAGGGCGAGGACACCGGACTATACGTTGATATGCAGTCAGTAATCAGAGTTCCGATCTTCTGCAAACGTGTGGATACGCACGGTCAACTCGACGGTATTGCCAAGTGTCGCACCTATGAGTGCACCTTGCAAATGGCCCAAAGAGTCTGCAAGTTCATCAGACGCGGATGAAATGACATCCGAAAGGAATATAATTGCAACCAGGTTGACGACCAGGACAATTGCTGCACTCCAGTGGAAGAGACGCGCTAAGCCTGCGATCGGGAGGAGCAACATGATCGGTCGCAGTCTATTGGCATCATTTCCGGCCTGCATAGGTAGTTGGACCAACTCTAAGAGTCGATTCCGCGCGTCGCCGGTCGCCATTGTGCTGAACTTCTTGCTCTCGGAGGGGAGTAGGGAGCCAGCTCGACCGTGGGAGAAAGAATAGGTACTTGCAATGACAGATTGCGGAGGCAGTTAGTTCCAGAGGGGCATGCGATACAGGAACCAACGAGAATGTTTCAGGGAGGTAAATCTGTATGTAAATGTTTACAGCCCGGTCGTTCAGCCTTATTACTAGTCTGATACGCGACCCACCATGACGGAGTTTGTTTGGTAGGGCTGACCCCCCCTCCCCCGACTGAATCCACATTTCGATCCAGGCAACGAAATTTCGAGATAAAATAGACCGGTGCACAGATGCTTGCACGGTAAGAAACCCCAGGTTCGAAGAAAAATAGACCAGTTCCTCAGGGACGGTCAAAAATAGTTCCACCGATTTCATTAGCCAGAATCCCAAACTGTACACCCACGTTCCATGAATAGCATAAGCCGCGCATTCTTTTTTGTTTTGTTGCTGCATGTACACTAGTTGTGATCGTTCCACGCTAAGAAATGGGCCACATCCCACCCTTGGCAGATGTCACTTAATCCTTCGTTCCCTCGGTCCTGGCCATTCTTTCACCAAAGTCCCCTCCGAGCCTGTGACTGAAACACCTACTCCCACCCATCTCCAACAGATCAGAGCTATCTCGGCAATCTCCACCTTAGTTCAGTGAATCGGACACTGCACCCCAGCCTCTTCCTGGTCACCAAAGACGATTCCGTTTTCCCCACCGAGCGCATCTCCCTGCCGGATAACGATACATGGACGAACCCTCAGATTCCGTTCGGTCACTGAGGCACACTATCAATAATCTTGCAGAGACGTACCAAGCCAGAGGATGGAATGAGGCTGCTGTGGAGCTGCAAGGGATAGTGCCTTTGATAGACACAAGACCAGTGGAATCGAGTTCTCAGTTTAAACCGTCATCTGATCCACTCGACCAACTGGAGACGTTGGTCAAACAACATCTCAATTCTCGAAAATGGACCTGCGCATTCGAAATTGCATCTGCCTTGCTTGGGTATTATGAACCCCTGAATGGTGAGGAGGATCTGAAGACGATGAGTGCAATGCACAACCTAGCCTCAGCATACTGGGGCCTAGGCGAGTTTGATGCAGCAGCCAGCCTCGGTCTGCGTGTGACGAATCTCCGAAAGAAAGTCCTGGGTGAGAGAGATCCTCAGACCTTAGCATCTATGTCAAATCTTGCATCCGCATACAGAAACCAAGGGCGGCTGGAGGATGCTCAGCGGCTCGACGCTCGGGTTGTGGAGTTGAAATCCCAAGCCATGGGCATGAAAGACCGCTCTACATTGATTTCGATGATAAATTTAGCAACGTCATATTCAGAGCAAGGCAAATTCAAGGAGGCAGAAGAGTTGAACCGATCGTTGGTGGAGAGGGCAGAAAGTCTCCTAGACGCAACGGATCCCTCCATGTTGACAATAAAAACAAATTTAGCGGCGGCCTACCGTGACGATGGGCAATTTTCACTGGCCCAGCAACTTGATCAAGAAGTTCTTAGGGCGAGGCGCAAGTCTTTGGGCTCACGTCATGAGTTGACCTTGATTTCGATTGCCAATTTGGCATCTACGTACCGTTGCCAGGGGAGTTGGATGGAGGCGGAAGGTCTAGATCGTGAATTGGTTGAGGCTAGTGAAGCTGTACTTGGCAAGAAGCATCCACAGACACTAATGTCGATGAGCAATCTTGCGTCCACGTGTCGCGGCTTAGGGTGTCTGGAAGAAGCGAAGGAGCTTGGTGAAAAGTCATCAAACGCTATGAGAGAGGTACTAGGCGACGAAAGTCCCCAAACCTTAGTAGCTCTGGCAGACCTAGCGAGTACATATCAAATGGATGGAAAGATGGAGGACGCGGCTCAATTGATGGCACGAGTTGCAGAGTCGATGAAGAATTCGCTGGGCGAAGAGCATCCATATACACTAAGTGTCATATCCAACCTTGGCTTTATCTACCAGTCACAGGGGAAATGGGACCGAGCTGGTGATCTTGCCGAGACTGTCTATTCTCGGCGTCAGGAAATACTCGGTGGGGAACACCCAGATACTATTGCAGCTTTTGAAGATGTCAGACGAATCTCCTGGGTTGAGGCAGCGGATCGGAATACCACAGCAATGATGTCCAAATAGAGTTGTGGCCCTGGAGAGGCCCTTTCGCTTTTCAAAATAATTCAAATAATCAATTATGGGTCTGGTCATCTTTTGCTCCCGGTAAAAGTAGATTGAACCAGTCAACGAACGCGCTCTGCTCCCCTTCTTCCTTGCACAGCCTCCTTGCCAAGGAATCTATACTAGACAGGTCCGGTGACACAAATCTTTCTTATTATCTGATCAAAGAATCAAGAAATAAGTCCATATATGATCACTTTGATTTGAAAAATAAATCAATATGCCAGCCGGAATATTTGATCTCTTTTGGCGCGGTCTCCTGGGAGACTACTAGATATCGTGTGACCTTTTCTAGTATTCTAGCATCGCCTCGACCCAAGTTATAAGACTTCCAAGTTCTTTGAAAAGCTTCAAATAGTATGAACTTCTTATATTCTACTATATTATTCCTGCCAGATATCCTCCGCCCTTGCTGAGATTCTTGCTGCGGGTGTGTCCGGGCGGACATAAAATGAAAAGACCATGATGATGTATCTAGAATAAACGATCCATCAGTAAATTCACATCTTGGGAGAGCTGGCATGGAAAGCACCTACGTTCCAATCAACATCAAACCTTCAAAATAATTGCTCCTGCCATCCGAAATAAGATAGGTCATGACAACGATACTGAGTAGTAAAGTGGTAGCCTCGAATTCATCAAATTTAAGAATCAAAGGCTGATCTAACGCCCAACCGACCATCACAATGATGGGCGCGACTAGCATGGTGAGCCTCAATATTCCATTGATAATCGCTCGAATACCACGCTCTATCTGCTGTGCTGCTCGAGACGCCTCCACGATCATGCGATGCTTTGTGATATTCCCCACCAAAGGAATTATAGCGAGAGCAGCGAAAGATGGGTTGGTACCCAGGGTTTTACCTATGCTGCTGACACTGTCAACAAGCTGGAAGGCACAAGCCAGCGCACACAAAGACGCAACCAAAAGTACAAGTAACGAGCGCCATGGTCCAGCCAGAGGTTGTAAATCTTGCACTATCGTTCTGCTGTGGGAGCTTTGAACATCTGAGCTTCCGTGTTGAATTGGGGTGCTAGCGAACATGTCGGCGTGAGTATTGAGTCTGAAGAAGAGGAATATTCCAAGAAGAGCGATCAAATTGACAGCAGTTGCCTGCTGCGTTAAAATTGCCTCCTCAGCCGATACATCGTGCCGCGATGACAAGGCTTCCAGGGCAGTTGGAGTAGCCAGCATAATGAAAACAACCATCATCAATGATGACAAGGTGGTCGTAAGATGACGATCAAATCGGAGTCGATTCTTGTCGTATCCCGCGAAGAAAAGTGAGCCACCGAGCACGAGAAGCAAGTTGCAGAGAATACTGCCCAAAAGAATCGACCGGGTGATATGAGGGGCTCCACGAATCACAGAGCTTATTCCGATCTGCCCATGAACCAGAGGCAAATCCCCTTCCGTCAGTTCAATGATCTCCGACCGTGAAATAGAAGGGGAGAGTTTTTACCATAAGCTCAACAGCATTTCCAAGGGTCCCTTTTAGTAACTCATTGGTGAGACGCCCCGTATTCACGGATATCGCGTTGACAGACCGATTGATCCAGTCGACGAGGACACTCAAGGCAAGAAGATTTATCGTGAACACAATAATCTGTGGAAGATTTAGAATACCTACCACAATGCCTGCGAGGGGCAGCAGAGTGAGGATCTTGGTGTGCAGAATGTGTCTCGCCATGGCCAAACAGCCGATGAGGTACTCCAAGGAACGCTTAGAGGTGTGAAGGAACAACCCAAACAATTTCGTCGGGTCGGGGTGTGATTCTTAGGGACCCCAATTTTAAAAGGTTTCTTTCAACGTTTTTCGATCGTGGAAATGGGCTTGCTGACAATCGTAACAAGGAAGGATTCACATTACGCGTTGGAGCGAGGACCCGCTCTACGATGTACGGAGTATGATCAGCGGGGATGACGGTAAATTAGGCACCGAGTATTGACAAGTGCTGAGCTGCGCCGTGTCTTAGCCGTCTCCTTTTCGCCTTTCGCTGGCTGGGATTGCATCAACTGTACGACCTGAAGGCGTATTGCCCCGCCCATACGCTGTTTTACGATTTCCTTGTTTGGGGGCTGATTTGTATTGTATTTATCAGTTATTTTTAATTTCAACACTTTGGCCAGCTTCTCTCCTAATACGATCTTCCTCCACTTGATTAACTAGTGAATACTCGCATCCGCTCTGGTCACATACTGATATGTCCTCCAGCTTTCTTCTCCTTTCCTAAAAGCCATGGAAACCCCAACCACCCGTTTACGGAAGTCCGCGAAAACCGAACACGATAGCATGCCTGTCTCTCAAAATCAATACCTCCCACTGGCAGACGGAAACAAGCCTCCTTTGGCGAACGAGACGCCGGCCCCGCAAGCCTCCAGACCAAGCAATGAACGAACGCCAACGATAACGCGACCTTTGGACGTGGCAAAGTCCGGTTTTGCTACTCTGAAGATGGTACTTGGAGAGAGCTACACGAGCTATCTTCTCCCCTTTGTGTTTTTGGGAATCATCGCGGGGAAACAACATTGGGATGATTCGCTGGTCTTTCTACTGAACTTTCTGGCGATTCTTCCTCTTGCATCATTGCTCTCGTTTGCGACCGAAGAATTGGCAAAAAGTGTGGGCCAATTGCTTGGAGGATTAATTAATGCGACATTCGGCAATGCGGTGGAAATGATTGTACGCCAAAGCATAACTGCCTGTTCCTTTTCACAGAACACGTCTGACGTTGCTATCTTTAGGTTGGAATCACTGCTGTCGGTCGCGGCGAAATGAACATCGTTCAGTCAAGTATGGTTGGAAGTATTCTTTCTGGGAGTCTTCTGGTAAGAATGTACTGCCCTACTTAGCTTCAAATTCGTCCTGGACTCGACTAATATATGGGCTATCAAGATCCTAGGATGCTGCCTTACTGCAGGCGGTTTGTCAAAAGACACAGTCACCTTCAACGTCGACGTCAGTGGAATTTTATCATCGTTGATGGTTGTCGCTTCGGCATCACTGATCATTCCATCCATTCTGGATGCAACTACACCTTCCAAATCGGACGCAGTACATGATAGCGTTTTGAGCTTATCACGAGCCACCTCGGTTGTCTTGCTCCTATTTTATCTCGTCTATCTCCTCTTTCAGCTAAAGACTCACGCTGATCTTTTCGTTGATGGGTCTGGAACGGAGGAAGAGGAAGAAGAGATCAAGCTTGGTCCTTGGTCTGCGAGTGCTGTGTTGATCACAGCTACTCTGGGGGTTACTGCCTGCTCCGACTACCTCGTCGATAGCGTCGACGGCTTCGTTGAGGTTTGGGGGGTGAGCCGAGCTTTCATCGGACTCATTGTTGTGCCAGTGATTGGAAACGCAGGGGAGTTTAACACCGCTATAACCGCAGCTATGAAGGATGGCATGGATCTGGCAATAGGTGTCATAGTTGGGAGCACACTCCAGATTGCACTGTTTGTCAGTCCATTCTTGGTGATATGCGGCTGGATTATCGGGCAACCCATGTCTCTTCGTTATAGCACATTCGAGACGGTGGTGTTCTTCCTATCAGTGATCGTGATGGACTGCTTGATTCGTGGCGGACGATCTAACTACTATGAGGGATTCCTATTAATTGGAACGTAAGTTAAAAACTGTCTGCCATGCTTACCCTCGGCCAATGCTAACACAAGAACACACAGCTACCTGATTATAGCGATCGCATTCTACATACATCCAGACTCGGTCGACACGATAGCCTGATCATGATCTATGTCATAATATGAGACAACCTCCCCTTGTTCAACGAATTTCATTTCCATTCGTACTCTCGCATCAATTGAGACCCAGGCGTACCACGTTGAGATGATAGAATTCGGAAAAAAACTACAAATTAGTGATCATCTAAAAAGGGTTGTGTTTTGAATTTGCCATGTTCAGCAGAAATATCATCCGCTACTTCGTACTTTACTAATCCAACTCCTCTCACCCAAACCAAGGTTCATCCATGGATATCTACGGCTCCAGGTTTTCCCGCTGTGGGGTTGGTCAGCGGGGGAGGAGCTCGGAATCCCCCCTGCCTCCCCATTAAATCATCTTTTAAACACCAATGAGAAGAGCAAAAGCCTGCAGAGCTTGTCGGTAAGTCGTAAATTACTACACTGTTGGCCCTGTTGATTAAACAGTCCCGAGATCTAACAATGAACACAGCGAACGCCGTCGGAGGTGTGAGATCCGGGCGCCCGGGGCGCCATGTACCTACTGCCACGATCGGAGACTTTCTTGCTCAAGTAGTGAACAGTCAAGGGCCGCACCTCAATTGGTTGACCATACACAGTTTTACAGTATATCCCGACCCAGTTTCGATGCTTCAACACCCATTTCCTTCTCACGGGAGGAGGCCGGTCTACCAGATAAATCTCTGTGCACGGAGCTAGTCCAGCTCTACTTTGACTATGTGCATGATCAATTCCACACATTATTTCATCCTCCAAGCTTCATGGAGAGTCTGTTGCAAGGAAAGGCTCCTCCGATTTTAGTCTATGGCATGATGGCCCTCTCGGCACGGTGCGTCGAATTCTTCAAAGCCGGAAGGTGAATTATGCTCATCCATTGTTTAGATTCTCCAATCATCCCACTCTATCCCAAATTGACGCAAGGGAGAGAGGGAGAATCTATGGAAAGCAATGCGAGCGTCTACTTGATTGGAATGAGATTTCTTTGAGCACCATACAAGCTTGTGTCTTACTTGGTGCCATTGCTATTACGGATGGGAAGGCGGCTGCGGAAAATGTCCATTATGCAGTGGCGTGTCGGATGGCGCAGCTTTTGGATCTTCCAAAATGCAAAACTGATAGTGTATTGCAGCATGAAGTGAATATTCGCGGTATCCTCACTTCCCTCACGTCTAATATGACACCAGCTAATCAGACTCAGTATGGTGGACTCTCTGCATGATAGATGTCTGGTCTTCTTCAGGAGTCCGGCTTCCAAGACTCCTCACGCCCCGGGATGATGTACCACTCCCGATCGACGAGGTACTATTTTGCAAAATGAGTCCGGAAAAGGAACATGATATCCTCGTTGAGAATAATCCGAAGTCATCCATTCTAGCAGAAATGGTCCGCCTGAATCGAATACTCCTTCAAATCAATCAATTCAATATCAGAGCATCGGAAAACAACCTCGACTCGCAGTCAATAATGAGCGATGTCGGAGACCTATCGCAACAACTCGACATTTGGTTTGAAGAGCTTCCTGACCACATGCGAGATAACCGAGAAAACCTCACTCGCTACTCCGAACAAGGACTAGGCCGACTTCTTGTTGCTCTGTACCTAGGGTACTACAACTATGGTCAAATGCTTTTCTACCGATTTCTACACGAAGACTCACGGACCTTCGACAGCCGCACGCGTTACTATGCGAACAAATGCAAGTATCACGCGAGTAAGCTGTGCGAGATCGTCTACGCTTCGGAGGAAGTTCCCGGCTGTGATACCAAATATAATATGGTGGGGCATGTGTTGATGATTGCTTCAACAATCCAAATCCACACCTTGTTATTTGAAGAAAACGCGGATATGTTGGCGACGGCGAGAAAGCGCTTAGAGAGAAACTTTTGTATTCTGACCCATTTGGTGAGCCTCTGGCCTACTCTGGATGTCTGTATGGATCGTCTTATGACGTTCCACGCATCCTGTAGAGAGTCTGCAGAGACAAGCTTCTGCATGGATCAATGGATGGTACGATTTCTGGTTGAGTTTGCCAAACCAGTGAGTGGAAAGGGCACTGAGGCCCAGCATAAAAGTTCATGGTCCCTATCTAGTCTGGGTATCATTTCTCATTAGAAATGTTGCTCAATTTGAACTATTAATGTATAACACTGCGATAGTCGAGTTGAATCGCTCTCCAATGTTAAACCTCACTCGATTACTGAGTCATGTTCCTCGTTGCGGTCCTGTTGTGTAGCCTTCCTAGCCAGGATAGTGCTGTCCATCTGCGAATCCGCTTACCCCAAACGAGAAACACGATAACCATGAGGTTATTGACAAGGAGAACCCCGCCAAATATCCCCGATATCACGACAGCGTAACCCCTCGATAAGATCCAATCAAGCAGATAGGATCCCATGCCAAATGAAATAGCCTGCTTGCCCAGATTCATTGCGATCAGCATTTCTGATGTGTTAGCATAATACGAGTCGACTGCATAGGCAAGCGTGAACGTGAAATAGAAGTATGATCCAAACTGATTCATCGCAACACCAGCGAAATATCCAGTCCAGTGAAGGTCGCGTTGGGCTGTGAAACCGTAGACTAAGAGACCAGCTGGTGGCAGAAGGAGAACCGGAAAGAGAGCTGGGAGTCGCATTTCGGCCTCGCGAATGCCGTTGTTGCGCTTCGTGCGATATGCAGCTAGTCGATCCGAGGTCGATGTAAGAGGGAGAGCAAGGAAGTAGCCAATGAAGCTTGCGACCGCGATGAGGCCGGAATTTGTCTGAGATGGTTATTCGATTTTGATCAACTCTAAACTCAATGGAACAAGACACTCACCTCGCTCCAGTTATATGGAGGTGCTGTTATTTTGATCGGAAAGGTATAGTTGAATGCGAGGGCGCCCAGTCCAATATATAGACCGTATGTGGCGATGACCCAAAACACAACGGGCACGCAGAAATAAGTAAACGAACGCAAGATTGTCATGAAGAACTCCGGTTCATGATCGATTCCACCCCAGGGTTTTAATGTTTCCAAGAATGATTTTCGTTGTGGTACTGGCATTGAAGATAGAGTCTCCAATTGGACAGGCTGCTGTGATTTCTCACTCGCGATCTCTTTGGCATGAAGAGAATCAGTTGAGAGATTGTGAGGTGTTGGCTGGGGGCGATGATAAGTAGATTCCTCGACGAACAAGCATGCCATGATCAATAATGCGCCAGCAAAAGCAGCTTCGACGTAAAAGAACAATCGCCATGAATAGCCACCAGCCAGCATATAGCCAGCGTAAAGAGGACCAGTCGACCCGAGACAAAGGCAGACTGTACAGTCTTAGTTAAGAACACTTCCTCGGCTTTTGGACTCACTAGTATAATATCCGATTCTTTTTCCACGCTCATGAAGATAGAAGATATCGTTCACGACCTGTACCGGTAAGCTTTCACAGACTCCACTGTAGAGTCGAAGTTAGACATATGCCCATTTTGATTGCCGAGAAGAATAGAAGACCAACCTCCCGAATCCATGGAAGATGCGAGCAATCATCAACCCACTATAACTAGTGGCACGAGAAGCCCCAATCAACCCAGCAAGGAACTGTTCAAATCAGCAGAATATTCATTTTATAAACGCGTTGATATAGCTCTGGAGTTATGTACCATGACCATAGACAGCAGTGTAACTGGTCTTCGTCCAATTTTCAAATACAAAGGCACTAGAAGAAGCGAGCCTGGAAGTAATCAGCACAATCGTAACATCGCCACTTTCATCCGGACAAACCCTACCAAATCCAAAAGCCAAATTCGGATACGAAATCAAACCCGATGCCTCGGCTGGTGAAATCCCAAATTCCTCACTGTATATGCTGATATAGACCGAGGGCCCAGTAAGGGAGCTATTGCCGAGAAAAGAGTAGATAGAGACGATGATTAAAATGATATTTTTCTTCCAGCCTGGCCACTGTAGCGTTCTAGATTAGTAATTTGAGGTCAAAAAGGATGCGAAAAGCTTTGCACTTACTTGAAGTGGATCATTTGGGTCCTCAGCAGGGACAGGGTATAAAGCTTGTCCATACGCCGTGTCATCCCCCTCTGCCGCACTCAGATCAACCGTTCCCGGTATTTCACCTTCGTGTGCATGGCTGTATGTTTGAATCTCGCATCAATTATCCTGTCATCAAAAATCGCCCCTATTTCACGGTAAAAGACAAACCTGTGGGCAAGATGCGGTCGTCTGCCTGCTTCGCTGTTGCCTTCGCCCATGTCGAGATTTGAGCCAAGAGCCAACTCAGAAGAGATAGGATGACGACCAAAATGAAGACAAATCAAGATACACTGAATGATAGGAAGAGCTCTCTTCGAATGAAATTATTCCTACAGGGTCTGGCTTCTAAATGGCGGCTATTTACCCCCCTAGTCCCCTAGATGGGGCCCAGCAGTCTTCCCCGCACTGCCTCCACATTTTACCCCGGATTTGGACCAGTCAGTGGCTACACTGTTGGAAGCTTCAGGGTGAATGGGGAGGCCCCACACGGGATACTGGGGCTTTGTGGAACAGATAGACAAAAGAAAGTATTCTTATGGATCAGCTACTGAGATATCATTAAGAACAGCAAGAAGGATACTAGATAAGAAAGCTAATTGGTTTTTGCCGTGGTGCTACGGAGGCATTGGAGATCTGGGGGATTTTTTGAGGACTGGCAATTCCAACTAACTTTTAAAGTTGGAATCATAGCTCATACATTGTATACTACTAGTAGGAATAGTGTGTCACTGGTAATTTCCTTTATTGATCCCAAAGGATGTAAGTGCATGAATTGAATAAAGCCGCCGACTGGTCTCATGATATTAAAAGGCAGAAAGCGAGTGCGCCTGATCTATCTACCTGCCTCCAATGTTCTTCATTATTTTCGTGGATCCCAAGGGAACCAACTCGATCTTTGTGTAAACACATCTCATTCCAATTTCGAAGATGGCGGTCCAGCCTCTTGTGATCCGTCATCCCATCTATTGCATCCTTCAAAAAAAAACTCCCCGATTCCCTCAAAACCTCAAAAGAGCATCCATATCATACATCGTAAATCCCTCATGAAAGTGCCCAGAAGCCGGTATCTGAAAGTCCTTATCAAGCGGAGAAAAGTCGCACGATCGCCCAGTTGCCATATTTTGCGCGGGCAGTCCCAGTGCATTCAAGGTTTCTGGCGCGGTTGAATCCACTGTATTATCGTCTCCTTGGTCTCGGATGGTGGTACTGTCGTAGTTGATATCCAAATGTTCTTTCGAATCATCTTCCTCGTCCTCCTCCTCCTTCTCCTCGAGTGGAATCAAATTTAGGACCTCGGCAAACATTGAATACACAGCGGCCCACCGGGGAACTTCGTGATCGATACCATGTGGTAAAGGGAGGTTATATGTACTTCGGGGGGGGATTCGGATTCGGATTTGAGCGTATTCTGGTTTTGGTTCTTTCGGTTCTTGACTTGATCTTCGTCGATAGCGCTGCGACAGGGTTAGTACAGTTTTTTCATGTTCTCGGACAGAATGCCGTGCCTGACGTACCGATTTACGCGTTCTCGGGGTACACATCTTTGATTCTCCTGGCAGCAGTATTTGCATCGATGGTAAGGGGGTGCTGGGATGCAACGCTTTTTCCGTTCATAGCAGGCTTGACAGGCCATTCTTTTGTCTTGGTGACCATTGTGATTGTGGCTAGCGGTGGACTTGGACTTTTGGACACCTTGTGGGCCCTTGAGTTTCCGCAGGAGGGTCGTTTCCATGATAAACGGTATTTGAGAGAAGATTGCTGAACGAATAAAATTATATATTTTTGGTCGATGTCGAAGTCGACTTTTTGGAGAATATTGAGAGAATAATAGAGGGGGGAGGTGTAGGTATTTCGAAGATCCTCGGCCGGCCGGAACGCTAACGTTCTGGGGTCAAGCGGGGACTATTGGGGGACTATCGGGGATAGGGGGGGCAAATAACTTTATTTCCAGGGATTTCGGTGGGCAAGTGGAAAGGAGCAAAAAATGGTGGTGGAGAAGGTGACATGTTGGAATTCGGAAGTCCGATCGGACCAGACCAGACCAGACATGAGAAAAATGGAGACTGCAATAGTAGTTTACGCTTTCATCAACCATGCGTCATTGGTTTGATATCGACATTGTCAATAGAATAAAGAAGATGGAATGAATTGAATATTACAAAATTGGTTGAACTCCGTCCTACTCCCAGTCCTAGGAGGCCTCGGATCGGACCGTGAAATACCTCGGACCGGACTTCGCCAAAGTGCGGTCCGGTCGCCGATATCAAGGATCGCACCAAAGCCTCCTTTCAACAATCTTTTTGAAACTAGAATAGGCGCCACACCTTTACAATCTCCTAAGTGAAAACATCCGTGGCATATCTCTCCTTCGTACGCAGACGATCAAAGAACGACTCAGCCGCAGCGTCATCATCCAGCTCAACGTCATGTCCGAGATATCCAAGATCCTCCCCTGTCTCCTTGGCCCGTGCGATCTTGTCGCGACGATGCTCAAGGTAGATGGATTTGCAGGCCTCCCGCACACCATTTCCAACACCAGTGCTTCCGCAGACATAGAGTCGGGCCATATCTTCCATGAGATTGACCAGCTCGGCTTTATCTTCAAGCATTAAATCCTGGACATGTTGGCCCTTTCCATCGACAGGGCGACTATAGGCCCAACGGACCTCGACGGCGCCCTGAGCAGCCCACTCGGCTAGCTCGTCGGCATGGATATCATCCACGCCCTTGGTTCGACATCCGACGTAAAGAATCGCCTTGGCAGGCTTATCTGAGGTCGGCAGATCGTCTGTGGAAACAGTGCCATTGCGGCCACGGATACGCTGGACGCGATCCATGATGAAACCACGGAAAGGGGCAAGGCCACTTCCAGCACAGGCCATGATCATCGGGGTTTGGAGGTCAACAGGAGGCTTGAAGCCTGAGTTTGAAGGGCGGACGGTGATATGCGCGCGCTCGCCGGCTTGGAGCTCAGACAGGTAATTTGAGGCGACTCCCAGGTAATCCTCTGGTGTTTCGCTTCCTGGCTCTGTTGGGCCTGAAAGAGCGGGGGCACTGAGAACGGAGAAGGTGATGGAGCATTCGGATGGGTCGGAGAGGGGAGATGAGGAGATTGAGTATTGGCGCACGCGCATTGGAGGAAGCATGGCGAGGAAGTCGCCAATAGACAACTTAATAGATGGGTAGCGCATCAGTAGCTCGAGAGGGCTGACGTGCTTTCGCACGATCTCGGAGGTAAAACGGCTTGGGCTCGAGGCGATGTAGCGGAGTTCGGCTTGCGTCTCGGCGTCCTCGAAGACGGCATCGGCGAGTACGTTCAGGTCGCGCTTGTTGGCAGGCTGAGAAAGCTCAACATAGGTTGAAAGTAGCTCGAATGCGGAAATGGGTGTGTCGATGGGGATGGATGGAGGTGTGGATGAGGTTTTGGCGGGCTTTTGGATGCGCAGGATGGCGTCCCAGGGAAGGTCGAAGCGGCGAATTGCACGGCGGACAACAGGAGTCGGGTTGACTGGGAGTACTGCGAGATAATCACCACATTGGTAGGTCATGTCGGTTGGCAGCTTGAATCGCAGAATGCGCTTAGCGGGCACGCCGGGCTTTGTGAGGAGCTGGTTCTCGACAACGAAGCCCTCCTCGAGCTGGAGACCCAAAGTAGAAGCGCGCATGCCGGAGCTCACTTCCACCTGTAGAGATGACTTGGGCTTGGTTGCTTTGTCTTCACCACCGCCATACTTGGCTGTGATGGCAGGCCAAAATGTAGCCTCGCCCCAACCGTCGAAATCGGTAAACATGTCTGAGTTGGCTGCGTCGGAGAGACCGAGGTCACAGAGACGGTTTCCACCATTTTGCTTGACGAGCTCGTTGACAGCCTTCGGTATGCGATGGAAGGTAGAGGACCAGTCATCTAATCAGATGTTAGCATGGATTTATAAAGCTTTTCGGGTGGTACTCACGATGACCACAGCCAAAGGTTGCGTAGTTAGTTCCCTCCAGGCTCTTTCCATCGAGCTTGCTCAGCCATTCAAAGAAATGCGCCGCATTGTCCGGAGGTTGACCCTCATAAGAAGCAGTAATGAAAACGACCGGGTCATCCTTGGGGATATTTTGGGTTGCCGAGTCTAAGGACGTTGTCTGGGCCTCGAATCCATAGCCACTAGCATCATCTGCCAATCTCCGAGCGAACGCCTCGCAAGTGCCGGTATTACTTCCATAGAAGATATGCATAGGCTTCATCTTACCATCCGCGGGGGTCTGCTTGGGCTTTTTGGGGCGGTCGGTGGAACTCTTGTTTTCAGATGAACCGGGTGTACCGCTCAAGGCCAGCCCAAGCTGAGTCGGATCAAGGCCATTGCGCAGGGAAGCCTTAATGTAGAAGTCCTTGGGCTTGATGGTGAGAGTCTGCTTGATGCGCAGGTCATAAGTAGGGTTGTCCATTTGAAAGTTGAAGTTCTGCAGCAAGATCGCAACGACAAGAAGTGCCTCTTGCCAAGCGAATGGACGACCAATACAACCGCGCATGCCGTTTCCAAAGGGCTTCCATGCGTTCTTGGGAAGCTTTTCAAAGTGCTCATCCAACATTCGCTCCGGCCGGAATTCGTCCGCGTCGGGGCCGTACACTTTCGGATCGCGTTGCATCTTGCCCAATACCAGGGCGATGGGCTCATCCTTCTGCAAAACGTATTTTCCGCCCCCCTAGGGTAACGGGCCCGTCGCCGGTCTTTTCGGGGTTGGGATGAACGGCGATTAAGGGTGCTGTTGGCTTCAATCGGAGAGTCTCCCGCATGACGGCGGTGATATAAGGTAGCTTAGACATATCGTCCACTGTGATCTTGCGACGTCCGATGACACTGTCGACCTCTTCTTGGGCCTTCTTATAGGCATGTGGGGTTTTGAGAAGAAAGTAAAAAAGGAAGGACAGCATGCCGGAGGTGGTTTCGTGACCTTTTTGTTTCGTTAGTTTGGATCTTATGGGGAAATGAGCTCCAAGATATAAAAGCAAAAACATACCAGCAATCAGGAAAGTGATCATGTTATCGATGATCGACTCTTCAGTCATTCCTTTACCTGTCTGCGGGTCACGGCCCAGAATTAATGCATTTAGAAGATCCTTCTTCTCCTCGGGATTGTCCTTGCGGGCCTGGATCAGCTCCTTTGACAGGTTGCGCAGGTAGGTGATATCGTTCCAGTATTTGGCGTTTTCTGCGGTGGGCAAGCTATTTAGCAAGCCAGGACGAGTAGCACGGCTTCCTGATCCAGCCAGAAGACCGACCATAGCCTCGACAAAGGGGTGCATCTCATCATGATAGAATGAGTTGAACCTAGTTCCCATGGAGCAGAGAGCAATGGTGTCGAGTGTAAGACGGGTAAAGTCGTCGGTCACCGTAATGGCGGCAGTCGGGCCTTGTCGGGCCCATTTCATCACGAGCTGTGTTGCGATATCGTACATCTCGTCGAACATGCCGCGAATCATGAGGGGGCCGAATGCGGGCACCAGGACGCGGTGTGCGATGGCCCAGTTCTCTTCACCCTGGTTGGCAGTAAAGAGACCATCGTGGGTACCATTGCGAATTTCTTTGAGTCCCGCAGTGACGACCTTGGAGAAGCGTTCCTCGTTGCAAACCTCGTCCACCAATTCGTGTGAGCTGAGGAAAACGCGGGAGTAACCAAAAGTGCTGAGGCGATAGATGGGGCCTTAGAGGAGGAAGGAGATGTCAGTATAGCTCAGATGGAAGGGGTCTAGCTACTAGTATAACGAGTTTGAGATACCGTAATTGTCCGCTAGAAGCTCGATGCTGTTCAGCGGGACTTCTTTATCGATGTCATAGATGTTGCCCAGGAAGGGAACTCCCTTGGGGCCCGGAATGGGGACCTCCTTGGTCGAAGCCATGCCGGATGGAATGTGCAATGTGGATGCAATGCAATGCAATGCGATACAGCAGTAAATCCAAAGGAAAGATCGGGTGCAGGGTTGCACATCGACTTTTAAAGAGAAGTAATCGTGGCGGGGTCGGGGGGGAGCTTCCACGTTGGAGCGGTGGGGGTCAGATACTCCTTTGAGTTAATGAACAGTACATTCTACTTGAATGTACAAAATGTACAGTATCACCATGCACCACGGCCTTATTTCTCGATTTATCATCTTTAATTCTCTGCCTGGTTAGTCTCTCCACTCATGGCCTCATCCCAACACAACGCGCATAATACAACACGCATAATGCTGTCGATCAACAATTCTTTGCCTGCACACCGTATATCCTCCGTCCTTCCGTCCTCCGATTACTCCATTCTCCATTCTCCGTCATTGGATCCACCAATGTACCGCGGCTCTTCTCTTGACCAATGATATTCTGCCCTACTAAATATTCCCACTCCTATTGGCTCAATGGTAGGCGGTGCAAGATCCTCTTCTCGAAGTTCCCCCGAGTCCTTGTCCGTTCCGTGTCCGCTCCTCCGATATTGTCAATCCCGGCGAGTCCGACAATGTGAAACCGGTTCTTAGAGTAGGCACCCACTTTCTATTTTAGTATAGTTTCACATTTGAAGTTGTTTACTCCATACGAGACATTTCTTTGGGAACGAGTCTGTTGGGGTGATACTAGTAGTAAGTATACCTGTGGACCTAGGTATTTTATCTGCAGTCCTCCAGGGCTGTTCAAATTGTGTCGATATACCAAGTAGTAGTACACCTGTCCATGGAACTTGCGATTCACTTTCTGAACTTGAAGCTTCAAAGTTTCCAACCTTGAAAGGTTCTCGCCTGGGCACCTGGGCACGTCCATACTTGAATGTTATACCTTCCAAGTACCTAGGTAGATACTAACTCTCGCCAGGTTTGGTCTATTCTGAGGCTCAGGCTAGGAGTAAACAATTAGTAGGTACGGAGTACTAATAGTACTGAGAAATTTCGCAAGTTCAACCCTGGAAGTTTCTCGAGATCACTGCCCAGGTGGAATTCATTCATTGCATCAGCTCCAAGTCTTCACTCTCATAAATCATCACATCTAGTCTACTCGAGTGTATACCAAATCATGTACACATCATGATCTATATGGACTTGAGAATATCTACACAACACCCTCAATCACAAACCTCAACAACCGTCCACATAACAGTAGACAAAACCTCACCCCCAATCTTCTCCATAACCCTCCGACTAGCAACATTATACTGCGCAACCTCCGTATGCACCCATCCCTCAATCTCACCCACCAGCTCCTCATCCCCCTGCACATCAACCGCACCGGCCCCAAAAACACCTTCAGAAACTAAGCCCCGGCGCATAGTCTCCTTAGACAACGCGAGCGCAAGACCCTTCCCCCGATGCTCCTCTTCAACATGCAACGTCGACAAGGCCCCATCGAGGCCCAAAAACGCCCACGCAATAGGCATTTCTTCCCCTTGTTCTTCGGCCACACCTTCACCCTGCGGCAAGTCCACATAAATCGCCGACCCAGGCATCAAACTCAACTGCGCTCTGGAGCGGGGAATATGCGTCCGGCTCTGAACTAGATCAAGCTGTGACTCGAGGACACCGATCTTGCCCTCCCGATCATGGAACCGGTAGCCTGTCGGTAACCCTGAGCTAGTGTCCTGAGTAAACGCCGCCCGTCGGAAGAAGAATTTGTAGTATGGTGGGTCGTCGAAGCGATGGATCCGGAGACCGGGTACTGGGGTCGCGGACGACCCGTCAAGGGCGGATTTCGAAGCAGCGAAAACTTCCGAGCCTGTTTCTTGCAGGAGGGAGAATAAGGCTGTGTGCAGAGAGCCGATCAGGAAGGCTTTTGGTGGTGGGGCCGGAATTAGGGTGACAGCTTTAGTGGTGCTGGTGTTGGTGCTAGTGGTAGATCCATTGTGAGATGTCTTCTCGGTTGGAGGTTCAGCTGAAAGTGAAGCTAGATAGATCGGGAGTAGATTGATTTTGATGTAGGCGAGTAGTGAGACTAGTTGGTCACGGACTATGTCGAGCACAGGATCGGGCGCATTGAAGGTGGAAACAATATAGGAGGTTGATGGATTATTGTTCTCGGCCCCTTCAGTGCCAGGGATTGTGTCGGCGATCTTGATCGGCTTGTTTGACGTCTGACCTTTCTCCAGACTAGAGTAGACGATCATCTGGGTCTCGCGACCGCGGAAAAGGTCCACTCGCGCAGCCAGCCACGGCGCGTCGTCAGGGGGACGAGCGCCTGGTGGGAAAGTGGCCAAGACCCTGGCGGACCGGGTTGGATGATGGACACCATGCTGGATGCGTCGAAAAAGTGAGATGGAGTGTGGAAGATGCGATGCGAGACATGGAAGGATTAGCGCATGCGCATCGTGTTCGTAGATGGTTCTGGTGGTTGTTTGGGCTTGAGTTCCCGCTGTCATCTTTGGAGGCTGGGGTGGGTTGGACCCGAGTACCTGGTTCTGGGCTTGCGTGACCCAGGTGGATTGGAGCTGTCAGTTCAGCTTTGGGGAAGGGGAGACTATTGATTATTGGATTATGGAGATGGAAGAAGTGTGGAAGGAGAAGTGACAGGTTGACGTGTCTGAGTCACTGCGGGCCGGCTAAACGGGATAAGCTGGTAGGGTAGTAGTGGTGGTATAATTACGGAGTATGGAGTATTGTATGGATCTAGCTAATAATTAATTAGGATATTCATTTAAATGGGGATAATCAGACTACCATAGCTCATCAGAAATATTGTACCTATTTGTCATGGTGTGGCGGTGCGTACTATCGATTCTGACAGGATCCACAGGGTTGTCAATGATGCATTTAGGGCTATCGGGGCGATCATTCGATCATTTCGCTGATCTCGTGGTAGCCCAAGCCTGTCACATTTTATCCAAGTACGGAGTATCGGATCCCTGCTTCCTGATTACTGATTACTGATTACTGATCATAGAGTAGACTGGAATATTCAAGTGTGGTATTTGTGATAATCCAACGCCGGCCAATTGACATATCTGCAACGCCGGAAAATACTCCTCGCACGAGCCTTAGTTTTGATTAAGGAGAGAAAGTGACAGAAAAACAAAAGAAAAATAATCAAGGAAAATCGTCAATGCTCATCAAAGGGGGTGAAACTTTCATCACCACCCGTCCATCCATCAATACATCCATTTCACCATCCCCTTTTACCACGGACTGCGTGCCCCCACCATCCAATCCTCCATTGCTAGCCACTCGCTCCACCGGGCCTCTGCAGCACGGATCTCATCCTCAGAGGGGTCGCGGAGAGGACGTAAGAATGGGGTCTGTTCGTCGGGCAGGATATCATAGGAAGCCTTGGTGTCCGCCCAGCCACTACTCTTCGCCGCGAAGAGGTAATTAGTGCGCTCTTGTTTGTAAATACAACCAACACCTGCTTCCCAGTCTGGACCAAAGAAAGCCAGCATGTTGACAGGCGTGTCTTGTGCAGTGATAATTAAACGGCGCACGTAAGGTCGGAGTGAAATGAATGAGGCGGCAGGTTCAAGTTGCGGGTTGGTCGGGTCGACAGGATGTTGAGCAGGCAGGCGGATATTGATAAAGGCTGCGATGGATTGGATAGTCGGATTGAATTGGCTGAATTCGACAAAATGTTGCAGACAGGTCTTATAGTGGGTATACCAGCCAGTGGGGTCAATGCGACCAAATTCCCCGTCTTGCAGGAGGGATCGAGCTTCGTGATAATTTATGCCCTGGTCGAGGGAGGACTCGCGTCTATGCGCGGAGCGTTCAGCTTCTCGCTCGACGAGAGATCCTGGAGGGGTGGGTCTCAGATTGGGTTCAATGAGGGAGATGGAGTTCAACTTTGATGGTTGAAGAATCGGTGCAGAGGAAGTGGGAATGAAGAAACATACTTGGAGCGGGTTGCTCTTGCGAAAAGGGAGCGTGCAGGTCGATATCCATACGCGGTGAGTTTTCCCAGCACTCTCTTCCTGAACCCTGCATGCTCAGTGACATGTTCGATCATGGATATAATAGAGTGTAGTATCTTGTGGAGTCGAGATTGTGGTTGTGATAGTATGAGAATAGTATGAGAATACTGTGTGATATGATATGACTGAGGCATGGGTGGGATGGTACCCTTATACTTTTTAGCTCTAGCGATCCCCCCGCGCCGGGGCTACCGAGACCCAAGGGTCGGTGTGATACCCAAAGAGATCACATCTGAAGATCAAGGGCGGACTAGTTCGGCCCTGACGGGAGGAGTGGATCAAGGCACGAAGCTATCGAGTAAGGTGAAAGCCACACACTAGCCACGGAGAGACCGAGCCTGTGGCTGTACAAGTCCTTTGTCAGAGACTCTTGTTGCATTTATCCACTAAACTATTTCTGTCTTAGTGGAGACTGGGATATTAAGAATCACTAAGCGTAAAGTGGGGGTTGGACCCAGAAGTGTGGGCTAGCGTCAATAGTGCAGCCACTATCGATTGAAGCACCCGGTTTCATTTTCCCCCTCGTCAAGACACTGGACCTGTGCGACATCCTAGAGATGGTCACGGATGTATTCGGTGATCGTCAAGATATCTGGAATATTCATATTCGACCTCATACTACTCAAAATAATAATTCTGTCAGGTGTGAACCATTGGAATCCATGACCAAAGTACCAATACGGAGTACTCCGTACTCCGTTCATACCCTAACTATCCCAGTGACGTTGACTCCCTACAGTAACGTGGACGCAGTCTGCAAGGGGGACACGAGAGGAAAAGAGAGCATGGGTTGACCAGGATGAACCTGGAAACCTCGCTTGGTGAGGTCTATTATTACTATAATTATTACAGAAGTTATCAACAGAACATCAGCCCTTCGCACTCCACCTTCTTGCCCTGAACCTGAATGGTCAGTCACTAGCGAGATAGATTAAAGCTGACCCGATCCGATCTGATCTCGTATTGCGCTCGGCCACCCCGATCCCCTGCCCCAATGGCCCCCATCGTAAATTCCACCCAATAAGAATTTTCATTTACTCCATAATCATGATTCATACTCCCGATTTCCTGGACATCATCGGCCTCCACATGGGGCTCGCTAAAATACAAATCATTTTGACGTCCAAGCCCCCGCTCATTCCCTTTTTACTTTAAAATGCAGCCAGGTCCGGTCAGGTCATCTTGCATCTCACTAAATCTCAACCTGCATTTACACAGCGCATTAAAGACCGAACGTGCACATAATATCTCTGCAAAGCCTCTGTGCAACGCATCTGCGTCTCTGTAACCATCTAAACCTTTCTGCACCGCATTTTTTGAAACAATTCCCGGCTTTGCCCCCGCATTCCACCGCACATCCACACTTCGCGCAATCATACATTCTTTCCACAATGATCTACAAATCTAACTATGAACTTCATGTATGTTTCTTCCTTCGCCTCGTCACAGCCCAACTCTAACCATCGGCAGTCCCGAGAGTCTTTCGACAGTAGACGCTCACCTCCACCAGAGGAACTTCTCTCCCCGTTGGCAACGCTCTACCCACATGTCGCAGCTCTACAACCGCAGTACGACCCTACTAGCTGCAGCTTCACCGGTTACCGCCATACAGGCTATTGGGCTGCGGCTTATACTACTCAACCCCTCGATAAAACGACGCTAACTCGCCGCCCAAATGGTACGTTCATGAAATGTATGCGGTCTTTCTCTACTTCACTCTTGCTAACTGTTGTATCTTAGAAAATCTATCTTGCCGGTTCGTTTCTAAACTACGTCGCTTTCAATTCAAGCGTCGGCTGCTCAGCCGGGACGATTTTAAATATCGCCGAGGATCTGAGGCGACTGCATACACTGCATGAACCGCATTCTTTCCTTCCTTCTCGAACATTTCTCTTTTTTTCGATTCTGCATATTCAGCCAGCGTCTACAGCCGATTCTTCAACTCTTTGGGACTCCCTTGAAGTCCTTTTACTTTCTTCCACATCTTCAACTCGAACCGACCATGACATTTAGGTCTCCCAGTGCGGGCGCCTGATCTATTTTTGCTTTTTTTCCCTATGTCATCGCCACTCTGTTTCTTTTCTTTTTATCTTTCAATTCAGCAAGGTGTTCCGGTTTGCATATTAAGTGATTGGGACGGATCATGGACATATTTTTGTTGTATACAAAGCAGAACAGAATACTGTATACAAAGTACATAGCTAGTCAATATTGAACATTGAAGCCAGGCCACTTTCCCACATCCCAGTAAATGAGAAATGAAAAAGAAAAAAAGAAAATAGAACGGCCATCCCGACCGCAAGGAACCTACACACCAACAGTAAAACTGGAACAGAACCTCCCCACTCGGCATTCGCAGCACGACGCCAGTGCAACCGTAGCAGCTGCATAACCAGGGAACAGGGACGAACAGAAGCAAAAATAAATATCAAATCCCGGAATGACTCGCATTGGCGGCCCCTCACGCAGATCATCGCGCTCAGCGTCTGAGCTCACACTGCTCTCGGTCGAAGCGTGAATCTAATATGCTACACTAGCATGGACAAGGCAGCGATCGCCAGCTATCCGCACCCAACAAACCCAAATCGAATCCCGTGGATACTCCATACCCAGTAGGCAGAGATGGAAGAGTCTAGTCTAGATCAGCGCTAACTACGTGAAAAGAGGGAGATGGGGAAGAATAGCAAACAACGAGGCTATGGAGAAATGATCCCCCTGATCGGGCCAGTCATGAGCTTGGATCGAAGATCATCTATCTTGGTCGTTTCGCACTAACTAGTACTAGTCTCTCATCAAAACATCATCACATCACTCATTCACCACCGACATACTCACAAATCCTCCCAATCCTTCGCTCCGTGCATCTGGTCTGAGCAGAGGCCCGACCCGTGCCGATCTAATAGTGCGCCCCATCAATTGCAAGGTATTTGAGATTCTGAGGACTCCAGATACCCAATCATTTTATGTGGAGCTGGGCGTTTGTGCCCTGCCTCTGTGCTACACTGCGGGCAGGGCTTAATAGTGTTAAGGTATTTGAATTCAGGTGCAGATGCAGGTGCAGGGACGGTGTTCAGGACGGAGTACTACCCCCCACACCGTGCAGGCTTTGCCTTATCTGTTCGCCTCACTTTGTCCATCGTCTCATGTACGACCCTATAATCGTCATGTCGTAGTCTGTAGCCTGTTTGAAGCCTGATATGATTTAATATATTTGATGTGATCGGATGAACGGAAGGTGATGATCATAAGGAACTGGAACAAAGTACAAGTCGATCGGATACTCCGTACAGCCGAATAATTGGATTGAAATCACAACTTGAACATCGATTCGAATGGGAACCAATATCCCCAGATTTTTACTCGATAAGGAAAAAGCAGGAACAATCACATCCATCCAGCCCCATCCCCTCCATCCCATTCAGGACTCGGATCACGAGAACCTTGGATTACTAGGTAGTATTAGCAAATATAGTAAATAGAATTCGTAATATCACTTTAAACTAAGATCCTGCAGGACCAAACTTACCCCAAGACCAGCACGAGGCCACCCCTGAAGAGCCCTGCAAAAAGCCACAGCACGAGTCAAGTAATCGAAAGCGAGAAACTCTGTTCAATCCTGCTGTTGAAACCAGCCAGACTCCTACCCCTTACAGCCTCACCAGCCACAACTCCCGAGGTCCTCCCCTTTGGGAAACAGTAGATTGTGGCGCGGCTGCATTAGTCTAGAACTATGGCCAGCCTTACGCATAGTCTCCACCCGATGAGATCATGGATCTATGAATCGCCAAAAATAATTATAATAATACCCAACAGGGTTGCGCGCGGCTCTTGCCCAGGTCGGCCAAGATTCCAATGTGATATCGGATTGATTGGGGAGGAAGATCAATGGAAAACTTGGAACTTGGTCAATCGAACAACCTGGTATATACGGAGTTCAAACAATAGGCTAGTCCTCGATTCTCGTCGAATCCGATCTGGTCTAGGTAGTCAGCCCCAAACCCCGACAAAGTTTCCTCGGCTTTTGGAAGTGTTTTGCTTGAAAGGGTTTGACTGGCTATTGGCAATTTTTGTCGAGTTGGAGATCTACCACTTGCATTGACTTGCAGGCAGGGGTAGAGGGATGAATGATCGTCCTCGGCACTTCCCTGATTCATTTCGGGTCGGCTTTGACTCGGGCGGATCTGCTCTGTGGTTACTATATCACTCTCTTCGGTATGTTTATGCATATCGTGCAAGTTCCAAGGTTGTACCTGGGCATAGGATACCTAGGTAGTTACTCCGTGGGTACTTCGTACGCTATTTGAGAATGCATACAACGTAGTACGACTAAAATGCAGCAGGCCAGGGGTTTAGTCTACATAACTGTGCAGTATCGAGTAGTTACTGTTCGGTTCTCGGAATGGGAAACCTTTCCTCGAGAATTTGCGACCCCCGCTCGTCTCTCTGATCCATTCGGGCTTCTGCTCGGCGCAGCTCTGCAGTGGCATTTCTTTGTATCCGGTCTTATAATTCCCATTGTGGTTTCCTTTTCGATTATGTACCTATCGTATCCTTGATGGCTTTCGTTTTCCACAATTTATCTTTCTTTATACTCTTATTTCCTCTATCTCTTCTTATTCTTCCCAGTTCAGATCCTATCTAACGTAAGCCTATATTCTCCTTTGCAATCTTCAGGCGAGTTTTATATAGTGGTTGAATTGTGAGTCCAGTTTGTTTCGTCCTTTTACTCATTCTTTTACCCGCTTTGATTTGATTCACGTCCCCTCGATTCGATTCGATTCGAATGAGGGAGACGGTATGGCGGGTGGTTTCGTTCGGCGTCCATACTATAGATATGGGCATGTGTTCCTTTTGCGCGAATGTTCGACAATCAGAGAGACGAAACCTTTGTTGGATCGCTTTGCGGGGCCGGTTGACTGTCGAAACGAAATACCTCTCAAGTTATCCTTCCACGTGAAGTGCAACTCCAGAGCTTAAACCAGGGCTGGCGGATACTTCCAAGGTTACTATAGCCTAATATATTAAGAGTGAACACTTCCTGGGCACAATAACCAATATCGAAGGGTATAAATTCAAGTCGATATTACATCCACACCACGGCCACCTCGAATGCTCCCTATAAACTCCAGAGTATAACACGTATAAGACTGCCACAAGCATCGAATAAAGAAAGAGAAAGACAAATGCGGAAAGAAGATAAGAATGAATCAAAATTCGAAAAGAAAACACCCATTTTTTGCAGGTGGCAACTTGACAAATGCATACCAATACGGAGCAAACAAAATCATGCGATAGAAAATAAGGTGGTAGGAAGGGGAGATCAGAAAGAAAAAGACATCGTCAAAGAATAAGGGGGAGGGAAGAAGAGAAAGTGCACCATCGTAATGTAGACAAGCTGCGCGGATGCTTCTGTCAACATCAACATCAACATCGTAAGTCGCTCTCTTTATATCGTTATCATTGCCGTTTGGTTTCACTTGACTCATGCCATGGAAATGGCACTTAACCAGCCAACTACACAAATAAACCCAACCCAACCCACAATCTAGGCCAAACTTGCAGAGCCAGCGGCAGCAGTCCCCCACCGGATTCTCTTAAGTCCACCGCGAACAGCCTCCTGCCCACAAGCAGCAGAAGAGCGCGCACCGGGGACACCGCCATCGCCCATAAGACCCATCTCCGCACGCCCAACCTCCCGACCGAGCATATACCCGGCGGAAAAGCTGATAGCGGAGAAAAGGACGACCACGCCCGCGCTGATCACCCATGTCATGACAGTTGGGCTGACGGGCGTGTTCGTGGTGATCGAGGTTGGGTCTGCCACACTGACGCGCCGACTCTTTTTAGACGAGGAGATGCGGTCTTTTGGCGAGGTTGAGCGTCGCTTGGCTTTTGCGTTCGCAGATGGTGGGCCGGAAGAGTCTGGGGAGCGGGGGGTGCCTTCGGCGGGGTGGACCCACTGATGGTGGGCTGGTTTCCGTGTTCCGGGGAGAGATGATTTCATCTTCGAGGTACTCTTCGCCACTTTCTTCTCCCATCGCGACGCATTCACCAACCAGTCGGAATGCTGCTGGTTGTGTTGTCGGACCAGATGGGCCGGAGGGAGTGTTTATGGGTTGTGAGTCTGATTTGGGGAGACCGCGGGCTGCGGCTGCGCATGAGAGGAGAGTTGATAGGCTGGCACGCAGTGCAGCATCGTGGTCTGCGTGATGTGAAGGCGAGAACATATTAAATGGACTATGTTGTGATGACTGCTGGGAGCGGCGGTATGGTCGAGCACTACTAGGGTATGATTCGCGGCGAATGGAAGGGCGCCGGCTAGAGGTTGACATGACGCTGGGCTGGGATCGTCGGGTCTCGCTGGGGCGGGTCCATGATGGATCTGATGTGTTTGGTGGGTGGCTGAATACATTTGGTTGTGGCACGAATGGAGATGGGCTTATACCCATACCCAGGGCAGTTGAGGTATCATCTTCGTCGTCGTCGCTGGAAGCATCGTCATCGGAGTGGGAGGGTGCAGGTAACGGTGCGCGGAGGGCTGGGCCAATATCTTCGTTGGAACTGCTCATAGGCGGATCCGATTCACTTTCACTTTCATCGTATTCTTCTTGGCTGCTGCTCGCCGTGTTGGAGGAGTAGTCAACCTGGGCAGTGGTCACGGCTGCGAGGTGCTGCATTCGTCGGCGTCGACTGCGGTATTGCTGCATGCCTCCCCCGCGATGTTCCACCTGGAGACCGGTTGTTATTATATCGTCGTTTGTGGCGGCCGAGGACAGAGACGAGCTCGAGGGCTGGGAGGAGACTTCGATCCACGAATCTATATAGTATCGTAGTGAGTACATGGTGTTGAGCAAAAGGTATCCATGACGAAATCCGATCGGCAGGGGGAGGCTGGCTCGCAGGATATAAAAGGGGATGAATATGGTGTAGGTACCTTCTGATCTCATGGGCGCCGCACCGGATGTTCGAGGCTGACCAGGGTGGCCACTCTGATCTCGCGGATGGCCATCGCGCATCAGTTGACGGGCGGCTCTGGGCTCGCGCACCTGACCGAGCAGGTCGCAGTGATTCGGTTGCATGGCCAGTTAAGATGGATCAAGTAGAAGGAGGAGAGGGGATATAAGGGTCGAGTATAATAAATATGAGAAACCAAGTAGGAATGGGGAGCAGATGTCGAGGATCAGGCCACCCGGTCCAATGCGAATAAGAGCGGTCAAGCGTGGGGAAGATGAGGTTTATCTTATCTGGAATGTGGAGACTAGGCGATCTTCCATCATTGATGCCCAAGGTTGCCCAAGGATGCCTTCGTGAAGAGTTGGCTGTCTTGACTCTGCGTCTCTAGGAGGGTTAGCATATGTTGGAGTTTGACAGCCGGTGGATGAAAGCGATGGGAAAATCGCAGGCAGCCCAGAGTAAGAGGAAAGGGAGAAAGGGGGGGAGGGCTGAGGATGAGGTGATCAGCAGGCAGACCAGGTGATTTGCAGGGCGGGAGGGAGGGGTACAAAGAAGTCAAAGGAGTATTAGTAGTATAGTAAGTACTATAGTAAGTATGGGAGTAAAATGCAAAAATAGCCTCAAATGAGTCTAGAATAGATATTACAGTAGGTACATTTACTTTTAATTATTAGAAGGAAATAAAATAAGGATAAGAATAAGAATGACCAGGGTCTCTAGATGCAACAAGTAGACTAGTTATAACTACTAGGAATACTAGTAATAAGAAAGTGCCAGTGCGGGGTGAGGGTGGAGTACCTTATGTAAGTACCTTTGGTAAGTAACGTGACCGGAATTCAGCCAAGCGTTGAGTAAAAAAATAACGTGACTTTTGACCCACCTTCGGTCAATTATTATTCCGCGATTTCTACCCATGGTGGGTCTAGTTAACGAGCTTCTATTGGTTGTGAAGTATAGCCCAAGTTTTAATTGTCACTCTATACGGCACTTATTTTTTTTTTACTTCTATAACATATGAAAAACATATAGTATTCATATGTACTTGATAAATACGGGCTATAGGAAGTAGTTTAATTGCTCGTTCTATTCACTAAACCTGAATGAAGCCTTGGAGATAGAAGGTACGAGTGAATGTAAACAAAGGATACCTCAATGTATATACCCGCTCGACATCTCTCTCTATGCTTTATGTAACTCTCTCCCATCCCCATCTCTTCTTTTCATCTCTCTCGTATGAACCTCATCTTTTGAGTATATCTTTAGTTATTCTTATAGTACGCTCCTGTAATATACCAAGGTACCTCATCGAAAAAAATGGTCTATAGAGTCTTACTGTATAACATTACACTCCCACTTATACTGTGCTCAAGTTACATCTCGGATAGAGGATTGTGAAGGAAGGGACTTGGATAGGCTCGGCGATCGGAATTGTCGATAGTGGAGAGATGACACAGTTCTGGTTTTTACTTCAAGGAAAGAGAAAAATGTGGCTTGATTAAAAAAGATAGGGGTTGTGGGCTAAATAAAATCAAACTACGCTAATTTCATTGCTTATTAAGAAAGGCATAGGTAGACATTTTCTACCCACGCTGCAATTAGATAGTCAGCATGGGTAGAAATTTTCTACCTATGGTGGAGCAAAGTCACGTTACTTTTCTACCCACGCTTGGCTGTATCTCTAACGTGACCGTATATGAGAGCCATCGTATCTACGGGAGTACAACTATGCGCAACCTTGGAAGCATCAGACTATGAAATACTGAGTAAATATTGAATATTGAATGAATCATATGAAATTACAGTTCGACCTATCATGCAGCTATCGAGACATAAAACAAGAAACTTTTTGAAAAAGAAATACCCAGGGCCTCCCGAGGCTCCATTACACGCATTGAAAGGGGATATTGTGGTCAGTAATAAAAGTAGCAAATCAATCTTGGTAGATCAATGGCAGAGAGCAAATGCAACCTTCTTAGAAGGAGATCTTGGTACCCTTGAACTCAGGGATGGATCCCTTGCCCTTGTTGAGGCCACCACCGCGGCCACCGAAGCCACCACCACCACCTCCACGACCACCACCACGGCCGCCGAAGCCACCGCGACCACCACCACGGCCACCACCACGGCCACCGAAGCCACCACCACCTCCACGGCCACCGAAGCCACCACCGCCACCACCGTTGGCAGGGCGGGGAGTGCTGAAGTCGAGACGCAGAGCACGGCCCTCAAGCTCGAAGCCGTTCATGGCACTGTGAGCAGCCTGGGCCTCCTCAACGGAGGAGTACTGGACGTAACCGAAACCCTTGGGGCGGCCGGACTCGGGGTCAGTGGGCAGGCGGATGCCGAGGATACCACCGTGCTCACCGAAGGAGTCACGGAGAGCATCCTCGGAAGCGCTGAAGGGAAGGTTGCCAACGAAGAGAGTGTCGGAGGCGGGGCTGGTGGAGTCACCGAAGGAGCGGGCACGGTTCTGGGTGCGCTCGCCCTGGGGCTTGTTGTCGCGGGCGACGGCGTAGTCGAGGTTGACGGGGCGGCCATCGATATCGGCACCCTTCTTAGCGGCCATAGCCTTGGCGGCATCGGCAGCGTTGGTGAACTCGACGTAACCGAAACCGCGGGAGCGGCCAGAGTCACGGTCGGTCACGACACGGCAGCCAGCGAGCTCACCGAACTCGCCGAACTCCTGCTGGAGCCAGGCCTCATCGACGTTCCAGGACAGGTTGCCGACGAACAGGTTGGCGGAGGCACCCTCGGGGGCATCCTCAGTCTTGGTCTTCTTAGCGGCAGCGACGGGCTCCTCATCAGCCTTGCGCTTCTTGGAGGGCTTGGCCTCCTCCTCGCTGTCAGAGTCGGAGGAGTCGGAGGAGTCGGAGTCGGAGTCGGAAGAGTCCTATAGTAAAAAAGTAATTAGAATGGATATTCAGCGGTGATAGGATGTGTGTAAGCACATACCTTCTTCTCATCCTTGGAAGCCTCCTCAGACTCAGAGTCGGAGGAGTCAGAGTCGGAGGACTCGGCCTTCTTGGCGGCGGGCTTCTCATCCTCAGACTCGGAGTCAGAGGAGTCAGAGGAGTCAGAGTCGGAAGACTCAGCCTTCTTCTCGACAACCTTCTTCTCAACCTTCTTCTCGGCCTTCTTGGGAGCGGGCTTCTCATCCTCGGACTCGCTCTCGGAGGAGCTGGAACCATCCTTCATCTCCTCGTCGGAGGAAGACTCAGAGGAAGACTCCTCCTTCTTGGCGGGCTTCTTGGTCTCCTTCTTGGCAGCCTTCTTGGGAGCGGGCTTCTCCTCCTCAGACTCAGAGCTGGAGGAAGAGGCCTCGGACTCAGACTCAGACTCGGAAGAGGAAGAGGGAGTAGGCTCCTTCTTGTTCTTCTTGGACTTGTCCTCCTTGGCGACGACCTTCTTGGTGACGGTCTTGGTGACACCAGCGTCCTTGGCCTTGACGACCTTGTCAGCCTTGGTGGAAACCTTGGTCTTGGACATTTTGATTCTAATAAATAGGTAGAATGTTAGCAATGTGTCGTAAGCCTGAAGTATTCCTTCACATCCCACGTTTGCAGACGGTGGTTTGATAAGATCGAGTTGAGTTTTTCTTTTTTCCTTCTTGTGCGGCACAGCCAACAAGCCCTCAAGGATAACCCGTGATTTTTCTTTCTTGTGATGTGGAACAGGAACAGTGATAACCCTCAGGAATAGAATTTGCCAGGAGTGATCCGATCACAGCTGGTAGAGACCCACGAAAAAAAAGCAACCGCAACGTGACAAGAGATGAAGCCCACAGAGACCGGCAAAAAGCAGCAATGCCTTATGAAACCCACGGAGGAAAAGTCCCACAGAGCCCACAGAAACGTGCAGTAATTCAAGCCCACAGCCCTCGATGTGAAAAAGCCCACTAAAGTGTCTGTTGAAGTACTTTTTTTGGAAGTACGGCCCACGCAGCAGCGTCAGTTAGGGGGGAAGGGAAGGGGGAATATGTACTTATGAAGCTTGGATGATGCCTCGAGATATATGAATAGTCAACACGGGAAAGTGTAGACTGGAGGGGAAAGAGAAAGGATGTGAAGAGGATGAAGAAGAAAGAAAAAAAAAAGTTCGGAGCAGCTGGGATGAGCTCTGATAAGAAGGCCCCGAAAAAAAAAATCTGCCAAAAAAATCTGGAGGCTGGCAGAACAGTCTTCCGCCTGCCGGATAAGGCTAGAACCAGGCACGCCAAGGCACACTAAGGCACGCAGTGGAGACTTCAGTGGATACCTTCCTATTCAGGCCTACTCACCGCTTTTACCCTACGGTACAGGCGGTGAAACTGGCAAACGGCTGAATTGCCGGATATTCTTCTCTCCGCCCTCCACTCCGCACTCCGCGGTCCGCTTCCCATGTTGCCGTCCTATTAACTACCCCGTGGCATACTATGGTATAGGACAGGTACGCCGCACTTACCGCCTCCTTTCGGCATTTTCCCCTCGTCAATGGAACAGATCTGACCTGCTTCCTGGTCTCTCACACAATGGCTCCTTCTACCCCTTCCTCCCATCGCCCGCGGAAAAAGAGAAAAGTTCCCAGCGCGCCGGGATCCAACAACAACTTGATATTGGATATCGGAGATGGCAAACAGACTCCAGCATTTCCTCTCGTCTCGTTTCTATGGGCTGCACGCGCGGGTGTCTCACAATGGCTGATCCTGCCTCTAACACTCATGGCCGTCGGTCTCTTCCGGTGGGCTGTCGGTTTATGGGGATACTCAGGTGTGTGCAATCAATCGCCTTTGGTACCCTGCCAAGAAAAGCACGATGATATCTAACATTCATTCAGGCTTCCAGGTCCCCCCGATGCATGGTGACTTCGAGGCCCAGAGACATTGGATGGAGATCACCACCCATCTGCCAATGGCCAGGTGGTATCTCTACGATCTGCAATACTGGGGTCTCGACTATCCCCCATTGACTGCATACCATAGCTGGCTCCTGGGTAAAATGTACGTCTTTCAATTGATTCATCTCAATGCTTCTTATCTAATGGTGAATCACTGCTAACTATATCAGTGGCTCCATCGTTGAGCCCGCTTGGTTTGCATTGGACAAATCCCGCGGCTTCGAGGACCCGCATTTGAAGGTCTTCATGCGTGCCACCGTCATTGCCTCAGAGTACCTTATCTATATCCCAGCCATCGTGAACTTCCTTCGCCGCTATACCCGCATGCAGGGTGTGCATGCATGGTCCGCCTCAATTGCCCTCGTTGCGATCCTTCTGCAGCCGGCAACCATTCTCATCGACCATGGTCACTTCCAGTACAATACCGTCATGTTGGGGCTGATGGTCGCAAGTTTGGATGCCATTCTTGCAGGTCGCATGCTCTGGGCCTGTCTGTTCTTTGTTGGTGCCCTGGGATTCAAGCAGATGGCACTCTATTATGCACCCGTCATGTTTGCCTATCTGCTGGGCGTCTGCATCTTCCCGCGGATCCGCATCCTCCGACTCATCAACATCGCGATCATCACTCTCGCCGCTTTTACTTTGCTTTTTGCACCACTCCTGGTTGCTGCGACAAACCCCGAAGCCCGAGCATTGTTTGCCACATCACCGCAACCTCCCCTCTTGCAAGCATTCCCTATCTCACTCGACAAGAACACCGTGGCATATGCAGTTCTCTTCCAGTTGACGCAGACTATTCACCGGGTGCTCCCCTTCTCCCGTGGAATTTTTGAGGATAAGGTTGCCAACGCCTGGTGTGCTATTCACACATTCTACAAGCTCCACCATTTCGATGTATCCCTACTCCAGCGAGCTTCTCTCGGTGCCACTCTGGCTTCGATCGCTATTCCTTGTGGCATCATCTTCCGCCATCCGCGAGCATCTCTTATCCTCCCCGCCTTGTCCTGTGTTTCCTGGGGCTTCTTCCTGTTCTCTTTCCAAGTACACGAGAAAAGCGTCCTCCTCCCCCTTCTCCCCATGACTCTGTCCCTCGCTGGAGACGGCGGGCTGAACAAAGAGAATCGCGCCTGGGTTGGATGGGCTAATGTCCTTGGCTCGTGGACTATGTATCCACTGCTTAAGCGCGAAGAGCTTCGTGTACCGTATATCGTCATGACCCTCCTGTGGGCCTACCTGATGGGTCTGCCGCCAGTCTGTCTGGAGACTTACCGCAGCCGTGAGTCACTGGACGACCCGAATCCGCAATTCGAGCTGCACATCTTGACCAAGCTCATTCATTTTGCATTCTACTTTGCGATGGTTGGCTGGCATGTCCTTGAGGCATTTGTGCCCACGCCTGCCGGCAAGCCAGACCTTTGGGTCGTCCTCAATGCTCTCATTGGAGCAGGTGGTTTCGGGCTCGCCTATCTCTGGTGCATGTGGAAGCTGATTACCCAGTGTCGCCAGATTGATCTTCAAGTTACCGAAGATGAGAACCGGAAGAAAAAGCAGTGATGGGATGTTGTGTGGTCAGGCTTTTGCGCTTTTCAGTGATACCCAATATAAGTGATTGACAGTACCAGGGATAAGGAGGAACAAAATGTACTGCTAACAGTGTAGCAATATTTAATACTTTCTTTGCTTCGATTTCAAGTTCAGATCTAGTGCAGAGTGTCAATAGAGATGAGATTCTATTCGTACAGATGAGATTTGGTGATGGCCATCACCCATCGTCAATCCTGGTATAAGAAGGAGCATTTCTAGATGCAGTATATTATACACATACACAGACTTAAAAGAAAGAAACAAAAACGAAACTCCATGCCCAAGATGCTATGATAAAGTGTACATGATATGGTACAGATCGAGGTCCATTGCTTCAGACCCGTCTAGACCTTGAAACCAAAGCCGGCCATGCAGGTCTTGTACTGGTCGATGGTAGACTGGCACTCCTTGGCGGGATCATCGGATTTGGAAAAGAGCATGCAGTCATCGCGGGCGGTCTTCTCATCCTTGCAGACGCAGCAGGGCTGTAGATGTACACGACAGGGTCAGTTATTATTTGCGGACGCGAATATTGGTAAGCCGCCGTACCTTGGGCTTGTCGGTCTGGGCCGGCTTCGTCTGGGTCTCTGCAGGGGCGGGGGTAGCTTTCTCTATTAGCAGATATATTAGCGATTGACTTCATTTCACTGCAATTGGTAGATTCCTGACCCTTGCGCATTGCGACTGATAGTCCTTGAAATGCGCCAGGTCCGCGATGACTGCAGATTGGGGTTGTGTAGGCGGGTTAGACTTACCGCTGGAAGATCCAAAAAGCCACGACATCTTGAAGGAAGGTGTTGTAAATAGTACTGAAAGTCGAGGGAGAAGGGAGAAGTGTATAGTGGTGAGAGATGAGGGATTAAGTATTGACTGATCGGAATATCGGGGACATCGGCATTATTAATAACTGCACAGTTGGTACATCCCGTATACTGTAGCAACTTTTTTTGTTATCGGCCAAACAATCCAATCTTCCTTGTTGCCCCCCCTCCATCACCCCTCTGCCTCCCCCAATTTTCTCCTTTTTCTGGGTTTGGTCTCTTTTACGAGTAGGATTCCTCTGATTTATTGGAGCCCCGTCTCAATTCTTATTTCTTTTCAATCTCTCATTCGATCCGCTCTTCCCCCCCTGAATCACTACCCCGCCATGGCCCCTCCTAAGGTCTTCTCGCTCGATGGCAAAAGCCTGAAGCTTGACACTGCTGAAGACATTGAGGCACACATCAAGCCTCTTGTTGAGAGCACCGATTACACCGAGATTCGCCTAGGCGGTAACACCCTCGGTGTCGGTGCCTCCGAGCGTCTTGCCGCTGTCATCGCCACCCAGAAGAGCCTCGAACACGCCGATCTTGCCGATATCTTCACCTCGCGACTCCTGTCCGAGATCCCCCCCCGGCCCTGAAGTCCCTCCTTGATGCCCTCCTTGAGATTCCGTCCGTACACACCGTCAACCTATCCGACAATGCCTTCGGTCTCAACACTCAGGCCCCCCTCGTCGATTTCCTGTCCCGCCACACCCCACTTCGCCACCTGATCCTGAACAACAACGGTCTCGGTCCCGCCGCCGGTACCTTGGTCGCCGATGCCCTGAGCAAGCTCGCTGAGCGCAAGGAGGAGGCTCGCAAGGAGGGCAAGGTGGTTGCCCAGCTGGAGAGCATCGTCTGCGGACGTAACCGTCTCGAGAACGGCAGTATGGAGGCCTGGGCTCGCGCCTATGAGAAGCACGCTACTGGCATGAAGTCCGTCAAGATGACTCAGAACGGTATTCGCCAGGAGGGTATCTCGCAGCTACTTCAGAACGGTCTCCGTCACGCCAGCGCCCTGGAGGTCCTGGACCTGCAGGATAACACCTTTACCGTCATGGGTTCGACCGCTCTGGCTGATGTTTTGGCTGGCTGGCCTTCCCTGCGCGAGCTGGGCGTTGGTGACTGCCTGCTCTCTGCCCGTGGTGGTGTCAAGGTTGCTAAGGCTTTGGCTGCCAACAAGAACCAAAACATTCAGATCCTTCGCCTGCAGTACAATGAGGTCAAGGCCGACTTTGTGAAGGAGCTTGCTTTTGCTGCCAAGACTGCACTCCCGAGTCTGCGTCGCGTTGAGCTGAATGGAAATATCTTCTCTGAGGATGATGAGAACATCACCGTCATTCGCGAACTCCTGGAGGCCCGTCAGGAGGAGCACGGTACCGATGAGGACGATGAGGATAGCTGGGGTGTTGATGAGCTTGATGAGCTTGAAGAGGAGGAGTCTGATGAGGAGAGCGACAACGGCGAGGAGGAGGAGGAGGAGGAGGAGGAGGAGGAGGAGGAGAAGCCCAAGACCGAGAAGGACATCAAGGATGCTGAGCGTGCTGAGGCAAACGCCCAGAAGATTGAGAAGGCTGTCGATGATCTCGCCGATGCCCTGGGCAAGACTGGCCTGTAGATCAACTATTCCACCTGGTCTCTTCTACCTCGGTTCCAGCATATCGTTTATTGACGGATCCTGGAATCAAACCGCCTCTCGCACTAGTCATGCAGGCAGCCCGACCCGCGCGAACCCTTGACCATGGAGAACAATCTGTCTCCAGTCTTCCCGCGCAGCTCATGAGCACCCCGACTGACGATACCGACGCTACATCATCAGAAAAATTTCCCCTATCTTCATATACCCTGTTGACTTTTACGATGACGACTGCACATAATCCCTTTCTTTTTCATCCCTGACACATGCATAGCCATCTCGAGCTCTGGTTTTCTTAGGAGGATACAAAAAAGGATTTGCTCGCATAGATGTGAATACAACTGGTCCACCAGACGGCCATCTCTTGCCTAATCACACAATTTCCATACACGATTATACATATACTGTCTAGTTCCAAGTAATCTCTTGTTGATCCAGCGGACCAGCAGGAACACCCGTCTGATAGCGGGAGGCGAGTTGCCACAGCCGAGTCTATCCCCGAAAGAAGAAAGACTGGACACCCAAAGCAGAAGCGGGGGCGAAAGCCTTTTTGAGCCCCATTTGCAGTAACTGTAGTGAGAATTCATCCAAAGCGAAGAAAGTATACTACAGCTATTGGGGAACCTTTTCGGCCTAGTCATACGTTTCAAGTCGACCGCCATTCCATTCTTTGTCGAGGCGGCTTAAATGGCAGTCGTGTCCTATCCAATCATCACCTGAGCATGCATTCTAAAAAAAAGGTGGGAAAGCACAATCTACTACAATTTAACTAATAGTATTCTGTTCTGTTTATATCATCTTTGACTACCTTGGGCTCCAGGGCTGGCATTGATTAAGTCAAGCCCCCCCCCCCCCCCCGGTAGTATACTGTCTCTTTCCGGGTATTCGGGACGTCCTGAACTTGTCTTTTAAAGGAGGCATACTCCGACTTAGACTTGCAGGTACCTAGGTATAATCAATTCGGGCTCGAAATCCGGACTCTAGGCTCAAAATGGGGTTTCATCGTAAAACTCTGCTCACGATGGGCCTGTTGCTCATTTTTTTCTTGGCTTCTGTTGCTGCTGTCACAACCGAACCCTTTGAAGGAAACAACGTATGTCCTGCTTGCTACCATCTCTAACAGAATAACCAGGCTTTCAATCGAGCTAAGTACTAAGCATATCACCTTTTACGATAGTCCATAGCCCTCTACGCCCGTGGCGTATCTTATCAACTAGATGCCATCACTGGCATTTGCTCTACCTACGTTGTCCAAGCACTTGACAGCAGCAACTGTACAAGGATCGCCGAAGCCAAGGGTATTACAGTGGATGATATAGAAAACTACAACAAAAAGACCTGGCTCTGGAAAGGCTGCAAACATATTAAGCAGGGAGATTTCATATGTCTCGGGCCTGGGGCTATTCCGATGCCAGTTTCGCTTCCGAATGCTAAGTGCGGTCCGCAGGTTATTGGAACTCCAAGACCTGATAATATAGATGATATCGCGAGCTTGAACCCGTGTCCATCGAAGGATGAATGCGTGCGTTTTATCCTTTCTTTTTTTCCCTCTTTCTTTGTCATTGTATATCTACCTCCCAGTCTGTTCTGTGTTGAGGTTTCGAGTTTAGGTTTCGAGTTGACCTTCTTACTGACGCTTTTCTTGACAGTGTATAGGTACGACTGGTGAATGCCAGGCTATTTCCCGGAAAAAATGCAAGGCTAGCCATGATTGTATTCAGAACTGCGTGGACAAGGCAAAGAGTACAACTACAACGACAACAACGACAAAGAAGAGAGCCACGACCACTACCACTACCATTATCACAACTATGGCGGTAACAACAACGACAAGAAAGAAGGAACCACAGACTACAACCACTACATCTAAACTCCCGGAGCAAACGTGGAGTATAACCATCTACGTGGGCAAGCACTGTCTCCCTGAGAACGGCGACTATATCATTGTAGAGGGATACACAAGCGACTGGTCTGAGTGCGTGGACCTTCAATCGGGTGACAATTCCGATATGGCCTCGGGTAAGACTTCTTGTCGCCTATTCAAGGCGAGGGAGGGCACGTCGCAAAGTTGTTACAATTCAGGCCTGACGGAGCCCCAATCCTGGTGGGTTCCCAAGGGAGACTGTCAAATTTTTAGCGATGCACACTGTGGATCTTTCAACGGAATGGCCTACTCGGACTACAGGGATTCCCATGACGAAAAATGTCAGCGTGATAATGCAGGTGGCGATTCGTTCAGTTGGCCGACGGAGTTTGGGTCTGTTAGGTGCGGGCATGCTGCTTAGGGGGTAGTGTATCATTTATGGTGTTGATGAGACTGGACAGATGATTATCAAATTTCTCGTATTTTATTTTATATGATCACGTTTCAGTGCTTTATGACTTCCAGAACAAACACAGCACATATCTTTCATAAAATATAAAACAGCTGTAGCTGTAATTGTAGTTATTGTGTAGTTATTATATTCCCCATGTATACTTCCAGTGAGATGTCCGAATCGGGCAATCACGTCTTGGCATTCACCTCGGAGCTTCGCAGCTTCTGCCGACTTTCCATGTTGGCCTCACTCTGCCTTCACCCTCCAACTCTTCCCTTTCAACTCTCTCTCCTTCTCTCGACTTCCTTCTCTCTTACAGTCCTTGAGTCGCTATTGACTGTGGCCCTGGAGTAAGTTACCGACCCTCCCATTCTACACCACCATCCCCCCATATACCGCGTCATGCCGGTCGCAAGATGCATTTGAGACGGCGCATTGTCTTTACGTTAACCGGCAACCTTCTCGTCGCTGTCAGAGGGGAATATTCGGTGTTTCGGAGTGACCACGTGCGATTCAGGATCTGGCTGGCTTGTAACTCACGGGGAAACAAGGCAAAGAAAACTATGCCCAGGCACCATCTAGAGCAGTATACCTGCTTTGTGATGGCCGTTTGAGCACGAGTCTCCTATTCCTTGGCTTTCATATGCACCGGTTCTCCGGGGGACACCGCGACCATATTTTTTTTTTGCAACCATCAATGCGCAACCTGCTAACCTTGGTTTTGGTACAGACTACAACGCAAAACGAAACCACCCCCAACCAACCGCTCGGTTTCTCAACTCGGATTGATCTACTCCCTCTAACCCCCACCAACCCGTGGCCATGGATGCCAAAGAAATCGAGACCAAGGCCAAGGCCTTAACCAAGGCGGCCGCAGCGGAGGAGCCAACCTCCGTAGTGATCGGCATGCTGAAGGAACTGCAAACAGGAGTGCGCGCATCAGAAAACCTCCTACGATCGACTCGCATCGGTATCATAGTCAACAAGCTCAAGACATCAAAGACACCCGAAGTCGCGCGACTGGCCAGCGAGATCGTTTCGAAATGGCGCACCGAAGTCAACAAGCAAAAGCAAGCCGGCGGATCAGCAGCTGGTCGAGCCTCCAGTTCTCCCCGTCCAGCTCAAAACGGCAGCACCGGCGCATCCACACCCGCGGGGTCTACCCCGACCGATAAGGCATCGAAGCTGTCCGTTCCACCAGACAAGCGCACATGGAAGGCGGACAAGGTGGACACCAACGTGACCACGAGCAGGGTCCGCGACAGCTGCATTGGTCTTATGTATGATGGTTTGTGTCTGGGCTCGACTGAGTCGCCTAAGGACGTTTTGAAAAAGGCTATCGCTGTGGAGGGCGCTGCATATGATGCTCTTGGACCGGATACCAAGGAGGCATACCGCACGAAGATGCGCAGTCTGTTCCAGAACCTGAAAAACAAGACAAATGTCAGTCTGCGGAAGCGCGTCCTCGACGGCGATATCAAGCCCGATTATTTCATTCGCATGACATCCGATGAGCTGCGCTCTGATGCGCAACGTGAGGCAGATGAGAAGATCAAAAAGGTAAATATGAACAATGCCATGGTTGCTCAGGGCGAGAAGTCGATCAGTACCAGCTTGCAGTGCGGCAAGTGCGGCCAGCGAAAGGTCACCTACACCGAGGCTCAGACTCGCGCCGCTGATGAACCGATGACTCTGTTCTGCACGTGCTTGAATTGCGGCAAGTCCTGGAAGCAGTGAGAGATCGAGGTTGTGACTTTGATGTGATCTACGGATCAAAATTGAAACGTGGTAGCGCGGAAAAGAGAAATGTATCATTGTACTGGGGCTCGGTGTTTCTTTTTCTTGATTTGATTTGATTTACTGCGTTTCTTTGGGGTCTAGCTAGGCCCTTTCCCTCAACTTTTGTTTCCTTTTTTTTATCCTTCCCACTTTTTCCCATAACTTGTGGTTTTCTGCCCTTGATTCAAGGCTGTTCACGCCGGAACGGAGTTTGGCTGGGATTTCGAGGTGGTCCGGGGAGAATGATGAATGGACAGGCTGGCGACGATGGCGAAATCAGTACGTGAAGTCGAGACGGTGGAGGGTTTCAGTCCTCAGTGGATACATTGAGCGACCTATTACGAAGGAATATGTTTTCCTCAATTCCAAGGTTCTGAGTAAAAGAAGTCAAATGGAAACGAACGACATGTTTAAAGACATAATATTCAATCCTTTTCCAGGGCTCAGGCAGGCCGGCCGTCGCCGCCCAGTTGGGCTTGGAGTGTTCGACTCTTGAAGTCTTTGAATAAACACCTTGAAACATTTCTAAGCTCCTGAGGTCACATTGAGGGATTAGGTAGTACTCCAGGGCTAGTAAGTGCTCCTTCTAGCCTGAGGGCCTTTTCAAGTTGTCAAATAGCGGCGGTGTGGTATAAACTTCAAGTTGAAGCGGGGGGTATACGCGATATTGTACTACTTGGTAAAGCCACTTTGAACTTGTCCAAGTACCTCTTTTTCTTCAATGCGCTATGTCAGAGACGCGGTGAGTGTCATACCTAGTAGGTACAAGCGATATCATGATGTTCGATAGCCATAACAAACCCGAACCTTGGAATGCATATGTACATATTTTTTCTCCTCTCGTGTGACGCTGACACGACGCCTGCGCCGGAAATATTGAAATCCTGCAGGAGTATTGCATTCCGTCTCCCATGGTGATATCCGTAGGGCGTACCTGGGTATATGTATTAAACTCAATGGTCACCCATCAGAGGAGTGTAGAAGTTACTATCCTTGTGAATTGCATGAGCCTTGATGCGACTACTCCTCCTTGCCGTACTTTTGGTGGGCTCCAAAGTCGCCGATGCCGTTCTCGACGGGACTGAGTATGACTATATCATTGTAGGCGGAGGCACCGCAGGGCTGGTCGTCGCCAACCGGCTCTCTGAGGATCCCAGCCTCTCAGTTCTGATAATCGAGGCTGGTGGATCTGTGAGATATAACCCCAACGTGACAGATCCGAGTCGGCCATTTGCTGCTGTGAATACAGCCATTGACTGGGCCTACAAAACGACAGGACCACAGTGGGGAGGAACCAACTCTGCCATTCATGCAGGTCGTTGCTTGGGAGGTTCCAGTTCAATTAATGGTATGTCCACCACTCCGCCTTGTCACCGTCATGCCATTTAACAAGGCCAGGCATGGTATACCTTCGTCCACGTCCCGACGAGGTGGATCTATGGGAGACCATGGGAAGCCCTGGTTGGACGTGGGAATCGCTGTTCCCCTATTTCCTGAAAAGTGAAAATATCACCCAGGAGCCGAATGTCGCTGCGTTATACCAGCCAGCCTTCCATGGCACGCAGGGCCCGCTCCATCTGGGTTTTCTCAACTGGACCCGTCCACAAGAAACAGACCTTGCGCTGGTATTGAATACCACATGGAATTTGACCGGGCCTAATACAGACTATGATCTTAATTCAGGTCATCCACGGGGGCTGGGAATCTATCCTTCAACTATTGATGAAATCCAGCAAATTCGATGGGATGCCGCGGAGGGGTACTATTGGCCATTTGAAAATCGAACCAACTTGCATGTGCAGCTGGACACCTTTGCGACTAGAATTACCTGGCATGCAAACCAACTCGAGCCCATCATCGCCGCTGGAGTTGAGATGAGAGTCGGTGACACGATGATGTCTATACGCGCGAAAAGAGAGGTCATCATCGCAGGCGGTGCCATTCAGACCCCGGCTCTTCTCGAGAGATCGGGTATTGGAAATCCGCGCATCCTGCAGCAATTCCAGATCCCTGTTCAGGTGGATTTGCCAGGGGTGGGAGAGAATCTCCAGGATCGGATGAGTGGCTTCGTCACCATGTCCAGCGAGAGTCCTATCACCGGTCCTAGTCCCGTCGCCTATACCACGATATCGGATCTTTTCACCTCGAATCTCTCTCTCAATTTAGAACGGAATTTATGGGAGAGGATCCCTGAATATTCTCATAGCATCATGCAAGAGAGCGACGGGGCGCTGAACATGACTGCAATCCAGAGACTATACGAAACCCAGCACCGTCTCCTTTTTCAGGAACGAATCCCGGTGGCGGAGTTCCTGTTCCGCGTCAATACTGAAGCCCCAAATACCATACAGGTGAATTTCCTCAATGAAGTACCCTTCTCCCGCGGAAATACGCATATATCTTCCGCCGACCCGATGGAGCCACCAGCGGTGCGCCCTCGTCATGGGACCTTGGAATGGGACAGGACCATTCATGTGGCTATGGCCAAGGCTTCGCGATCTATACTTCACCGCCAGAAGGCTTTCAATCTCACAGAATCCGTGCCCGGATTGTCTGAAGTCCCGGCCGATGCCTCCGATGAGATCTGGTGGAAATGGTTGAGTCGCAGCTGTAAGTGTACCACCTTCTTTTTGCATGCACTCAACAAGACGATCTTTCTTTATTTACTAAGAGCGACGTTAGATATACCATCTCCTCATGTTGTTGGAACGTCGGCGATGATGCCTCGGTCCCAGGGTGGTGTGGTGGATGCACACATGAGGGTGTATGGGACCGCCAATGTGAGGGTGGTCGACGCCTCCACGCATCCGGTCCTGCTCGGCGGACATCCTATGAGTAGTCTTTATGCGTCTGCCGAGCGAATATCAGATATAATCAAGGCAGATCAGGGCATATCTGTGAGTCGTGCAACTAATGATGGCTTATTATTTGCATATCAATCCCATTAGAATTGGCCACTTGATAAAATAATAAGTCGAGTCAAGGGGAGCAATCCAATTGATCTCCAATATTTAACAATACTTTATCATGTGATATAAAAATCCCCGCAAACGCCCTGTTCTGTGGGGAATCATGACGGTTGTAACGTATAACCATCCATTGGATGTAACCGGTGACGTCGATCTCCAATATCAACTTCGAGTTAGAACCACTTGGGGATTGCGACTCCCTCACCCAACTAACTCCATATTTAAGTTGGAGGTCTATTCCAAAACAGCCAAGACAAAAGCTCAAGCAAATACATCAACGAAAAATACAACTTTGAGTGATGGCATCAAGAAAAGCCCTGACAGATGCCGTCATCACCTTCCTCCAAGCCCTAAAAACCACACCTCTCTCAACGACCAAAATCTTACAATCATTCACCACATCCCAAGTCCCTCTGATATATGAGCACGGACTGCCACAACTAGCCCCGTTCCTGGGCCGCCGATTCACCGGTGCAGAGGGAGTGGTGCGTTACTTCGAGTTGCTGGGCGAAACGCTCTCGATTGAGGAAATGAGGTTTGAAGATGAAGGAGGCTGGGTGGTGGATGGCACTGCTCAGGCGGTTGTTTTGAGGGGGCAGGGCAGGTTTTGTTGGAAAGGCACCGAGCAGGTTTGGGATGAGACTTTTATTTATCGGGTTGGTCTTGTGGTGGAGGGGGGGTGGTGATGGGGATGGCCATGTGGAGGTGAAGGTTTGTGAGTATCGGATCTGGGCGGATACTGGGGCTGCATATCTTGCTAGATGTGGGTGGTTAAATGAGGTGCTTGTTGATGGGGATAGGAATAGTTATGAGGAAGAGCGATATCAGGATGTACTTAGGAGTGGGCTCGATGTGTATGGCAGTTGTGGCTGAAGTGAAGGGTCGAACAACCTGGAGATCCCGATTGATCGGAGAACCTAATGTACTAAAACTTGTGATATTGTCATATCTCTGCGAGGTAAAACATTGGAGATTTTTCTATCCTCTAAAAAGCGAGTTCTTTTCTTATAGTACACTCTTCCCAGGCAATTAACCAGTGTGAGTCTATTCAAGGACGCATAGCCAAAGGCCGAAATAGCAAGGGAGGCCAGCCACAAGGGCCTAGTCAGGCCACGCGAAATTCATATCTCGCCGAGAGGTAAAAGATAAAATATAAGATATGAAGGTTGAGAGGTAATGGGTAAAAGATTAGAGTGAGAGGTGGGAGGTGGGGTTTGAAAAAAAAAGGGAATGCTCATCCTTCAAAGATGTTCTGGTTCAGGTCGACCCCCATGTCCTTGGCCATGCCTTGCATTTGGGCCTCGATGGCATCTTCCATTCCCCCACCAAGATGCAAGAACTGTCGGATCTTAGTGAACCAGAAGAAGATGTCACTCGTAAACAAGACAAAGCGGAAGACCATATGTCGGCCTAGATTGCGGATCTTCTCTGGTAGAGGTAGATCTGGAGATTCGGCCAGTGCCCGCGAGGCCCATATTCCGGTAATCTTGACACGATTGACGGGTGAGCCAAGGAACTGGTTGTTCCCCTGTACGATGCGCAGATTGCGACCGATGAAGATCAACTCCTGTGGCCATTTTGTCTCGTCGCCAAGAATGTCACGAACAGCTTTGCGTGCAGCCTGCTGCATCTCATAGGAACGCTGAGCTCGTTCAGCCTTGCCCAATCCCTCCAGCCCGCGCTGGGTCGACAGATCACCGCCGCGGTATGGGCGCATCAGAGTTGCCGAGGCGAAGACATCAGTGTTTTTGATACCCCATTTCTGGACAATCTCGCCCAGGGTATCATTATCGAAGGTGAGCATGGCCTTCCAGAGGCGTGCGTACTGGTGTCGGAAATCAGGGTCCATATGAATGTACAAGCCGTGGTCAATGAGAACCAGCTCCGGTTGACCAGATGGCTTTCGACGGATGAAAATATTGCCTGGGTGCGGATCACAGTGAACTAGTCCCCAAAGGAACATTTGCGCAGAGAACAGGTCAACCATGGTCGTCATCACATCCTTGAGGGATAGCCCCAGTCCACCGCGGTTGTTCTGGCCTCGCCAGTGATTGCGCTCCGGTTTGACCTTTGACAGCCGGGGATCCATAGGGATAGCGCTTGCTGGAGGATCCATTGGTGTTCCATGACAGCCAGGACTACCCTCGCGCCAACCGCCACGCCATGAGCGAGTGATCGCATCTTTGTCCCAAAGTCGTACGCCTTCAATCCATTCAGCAGTCATGACTCGGTGTGAGCTTAGCTCACGGAACACCTTTGGGATGTAGACACGGTCCCGTAAGCGGGGTTCTCCGGCAACGAGCCGCGCCATCTGCTCTGAATTATCGGCTTCGTTGAGAAAGTCGGTCTCGAGGGACAATCGCTCGCTGATATAAGGTACCAAGCTGTAGAAGGGGATATCGAATAATTTGCTGTAGATCCAAGTCACGGTTCTATCAAGGGAAGTTAGCGCTAGTTCGGAAACTCTCCCGTCGGCTCCCCCGTCTTCCTTTCGAAGGCAACACTCACTTGAAAGCGAACAGGTCCCATGCCAGTTGCTGGGCAATCTCCCGTTTCTGGATCTTAATGGCAACCTCCCGACCATCCTGCAGACGAGCCCAGTGCACCTGAGCGACACTGGCACTGGCACGGGCCTTGCGCTCCATCACACCTTTACCCGGTTCTCCGGTGAAAGAGATGCCAAAGACCTCTTCGGGGGACTTGCCGAAATCCTCGCGAATGACCTTTTCCACCTCTTTCCAGTCATTTTGTGGCGCATCGTCGAACATGCGAGAGAACATGTGCTGGAACTCGGGCGGTAAGATGGCCGATTGCATCGCGATCGCTTGACCCATCTTTAGGTAGAGCCCACCATTGTGACGTAAGAGATCGGATAGGCGCTCGGCGTTCCGGCCATGCACCGAATTAATGGATTTTGCCAGTGGGGGATTCGGTCTGAAATTAATCTTGTAATCAAGAGCGACGAGAAGGCCGAGCGAAAAGGTCCGGGCGGTTCGAGTTAGAGAGGAGGCGTAGAACTGGCTGTCGACGCCGTAGATGATACCGGCCGTAAGAGATGCATAGAATAGCCGTCGCAGCCATTTTCGAGTCCGTTTATATTCTTTAGCTGCTGTTGGCTTGCCCAGGGATGCGGGTGATGGTGGAACAAAGGGCTGATAGCTGCCTGCGTGGACATATCGGGGAAGCGACTGGCAGCGGGGTTGGGGGAGACGTGATACGACAGTTGGCCGCAACGAGCGGAGGAGTGTGGCGTGCGCCATTGTACAGACAATCAACGCATATCTGAGGAGGAGGGGGAGAAGGGAGGAGGAGAGGTCGTGTGACAAATATAAGGAAGAAGTGAAGTGAAGTCAAAGGAAGGAATCGCAAACCGGAGCCGGAGATAAGATTGACTTCCGTCACTACCTTTGTCCGAACTCCGCGGACCGACAGTACTTGCTCTTACTCTTACTCTCTCTCCCACACCTAAACTACTCTGCCTATTTCGGGCTATTGTTGATTCAAGCTTCTGGGCTTAGCTTCCAGGACCTACCATTCTATCTCACGTCAGCCTCCAGGGCTCGCACTCCACGCTGTGACACGCGTTGCCCTTCGTGGGGGCTATATACACATAGACACCCCACATGAACTCCATCTCCCCTCAACACTAATCCTACCTAGGTAGTCATCTTTCCATTGCCATTGCCATACTTTAACTTCATCATGGACGAGTTGAATTTGAATCTCCAAGAGGTTGACTCTCTCGAGGCAATTGTGATTGTTGACAATGAGCTGGATCCGATGTCCCCTCCAGCCCCGGATACTGTTCAGATCATGGGAAACCTGGGACAAATCGCTATGAAAGCTGATAACAATGTGACCGATAGAGGTGGCGCATCCAAGGAATTACGAATGGAAGATATATGCTGCTCTGCACATGGTCTGTCTATATTAGTGGTTAGATTATGCAACTCCCCAACTCCCGCTGCGCGAGGAATCATCAAACTGACACAAGACAGACAGCTACAAAGGGTGACCAGAAACACTCGGTTCTTTTCGATGTTGGTCCGGAGGAAGATGTCTGGGAGAGAAATGTCAACCGGCTCCGTCCCAATCTCTCCTCCATCGAAGTTATCCAACTCTCGCATTGGCATCGAGATCACTCCGGTTGGTTCTGGATCTATATGCTGGAATATGCTACTGCACGGTCATTGAACTAATATCAAGTACAGGTGGTCTTTTACGAGCAATTAAAATGATCAGAGAAGCCCGCTCGGACGACCTTGTCGTGGACGTACACCCAGACCGACCCGCCTACCGAGGATTTTCTCTACCGGATACCATCATCTCCCTCGAGGCCGACCCAACTTTTGAAGAAATTCAAAACAGCGGCGCGGTGCTACAAAAACATGACGAACCTCACACCGTACTCGACGATTTCTTCCTCGTCTCGGGCGAGGTTCCACGAGTCACCCCCTACGAGACCGGCCTCCGGAACGCAGTCCGCTACGACCCAGAAGAGAAAGACTGGTTCTCGGACGAACTCATCGCCGATGAGCGCTTCCTCGCATGCAACCTCAAAGGCAAAGGACTCGTTGTATTCACCGGCTGCAGCCATGCTGGCGTAGTAAACACGACCAAGAACGCAGTCCAACTCGGCGGCGGCGTACCACTCCACTGCGTCGTGGGCGGGTACCATCTCTCCATGAGCGAGCCCGCGCAGGTACAGAGTACAGTGGCCGATCTGAAACGACTGGACCCTGCAGTTCTCATGCCAGGGCACTGCACAGGCTGGCGGGCGAAATTTGCCATCGAGAAGGCTATGCCCGGCACCATGGTTCCTTGCACAGTGGGGACAAAGATTATCTTCTAGACATTACCGTACAATGAGGTACTGTTCAATCCTGGCTGCACATACATATGTGCAGACTGTATCAGCTGAGGACTTGAGACCGGATCTTGATACTCCTTACATTTTCATGGTTCCACGTGGGTATGAAGGGACTGATGTGAAGTGGCATGGCACCTGTTGCTCAGGGCAACTCAGCATTCTATCTAGGGGCTGTTTCACTATCGGTCGGCCAATATTTCTTTTCTTTTCTCTCTCTTCATATCTGACATCATTTGATCCTTGCTGCGTTCTTGTTCCACGATCACAATTATGCTTAGGTAGACGGAAGGGAGAGGATGTTGATGTTTGCGGTTATAGTCATGGCGTGGTGTAGGTGTGAGGTAGATGCGGTATAGCTGTTTGTTTCAATCTAGAATGATAATCTTCATTAAGTGCTTCATGGTTTTCCCTATAGCTTCTTACTATTCAGGGAGTAAAATGAATCCAAATGAGTTGCCTCTATTCTAAATGAAACTTGAATTCCCTCTAACAGATGGGCCAATACTAGTACTAGTTCAAGGGTCACAAAACCGTGACTCTAAAATAGCTATATACCCAGATAAATACTGTATTTCATGAAGACCGTTTCCGCAAGATATACCGTTAGTAGCTTTCCGCAGTTGTTCAAGTTCAAGGAGTTCCAGGGTTGAGTTTGGACTTCAAGTTGCTTGATGTTTCAACCTTCAACTCGAACCCCCAAATTGAACTTCAAGGTTCGATTTGACTATCTTTTAAGGATTCAAATATATATATTCATGGATCAACCTTCCGTTTGAAGTTCAACATTGGAAGTTCAAGTTGGGATGATCGCCTCCCATACTACTAGTAACAGCCTGAGTACATACTAATATTCCAGTAGACCACCAGAATACCTAGATATATATCTAGCACATTAATAGGTAGTAGGTAGATAATATTGGAGGAAAAGTTTTTTTCTCTCTTCAATTCCACATGATATACTATCTGCTACCTAGATATTAATAATTCGAATGCCAGTGCCTAGTAAATATACTTGTAGTAGAAAGAATGTGAAATCTATAATTACAGCTTGAGATCTTATGCCGGTCCCATGACGGATTTCTGAATTTGTCGTACAGCCCACAACTTGAAGTTGAGCAAAATCGCGGTGCACTGTCACTTGATTCTAGTAGTACTAATTACTATTAGTTACTTCCGATGGTATTTACCAGAACAAACTTGTGAATAATTATCAGATCTACTCAGAGCAGCACCAATGCGCCCACCATGAACACTAATTTCCAAGGCTAACAGCTCGACGACCTTCAAAACTATTTACGACCTTCCAGAGTTAGTCGTCCAAATCACCCGATACTATGCATACAAGGTGCAGCAAGAACTTCAAAATTAGACCTCCAAGCCAAGTCACTCAACACGAGGCGGCCAGCCCCGTCCGCCACCTGGGCAGACTAGCAAACCTACTAACAACATCACCATAAACACCTCCAGGCCCCATGTCCAAGCCCCGGAACACTCACCAAGAAGTTCGAACCTTACAACGCAGAACTAGGGAGCCAAGTACGAATTGAAAATTGTCACGATGCACCACAGGCTACACAATACAGTGTACAGCCCCCGCCAAGGAAACCCATCACCATGCAAACCGCTGCCAAGTAGGCATTATCGAAAGGCATCCCTTGCACCGAATCTCGGCAGCTCGGCCTTCTCCCTCTCCACCCCACGATTGCATGGCCACGGAGGGGGTAATCTGGCTATACCTAGGTACTACATATGTAGACTAGTGAGTCCGCGGAGGATTCACCTAGAGGGATAAAGGGAAGGGGGTAACAGCGCAGAGGGCGCCTAGGAAAGTGAATGTTTGCCAAGACGATAATTCGGGAGGGATGCACGGCGGTCTCTTGGCGGGGAGTTCAGGGGGGAGGGGCGGTACTTCAAGTGTTCATTTTTAGGCGATCAAGGGGGAAAGATGCCAAGTATTGAGTAGAGGGGCAAAGGGAGAACGTTTCATCCGTAAAAAGAATCCTTATTGGATTATGCTTCGTTCCAAGACTCCCCAAGGTTGTCAAGGTTTTGTTTTGGGTGGTGGCTAAGATGCTGCAATGAAGATCATCGGGGCTGGGTTGTGTAGTACAATATACATTGGCACCTGGGCAGTGACATTGGCGCGGCGCCAAGGAAAGATTGGCTGGAAGGAATGGATGGATCGGAGGGATGATGTGCAGGAGAAGGGTGATTTTGATTTTCAAGCCGATGTTCGGGTCGATCTTGGAGTCAGGTGGTAATTGTCAGTGCCAATGCAATGCAATAGTACACTCTATTGTTACTTCTTTATGGAGTAGTACTGCGGCAAAGTCAGATGAGTCTCGGCGTGATTGGATATTATGTACACAAAATGCTCTGGATAGCACATAATCCTCTTCTTATCTTTAACTTTGATTCCGTTTCTAATTTTCTTGACATTCCCAAGTTTCCGCCAAGTCCCGGTGCCACTTGTTTACATCGTTAGTTTACTCCGCACTTTCAAATTGATAGATCCCCCGTTTGGGACGTGCGATAAGGAGCAAGGAACCGTCGATCATAACACATGTCTTGGAGTTTCTTGGGGCAATATACGCTCACCATTGGATCCAAATGACGCCGAGATTTAGTCGGCCAAGACTGGCGGTGGAACTTGATTGAATTTGATGACTCTGGGCGTCAGACTATGGGGATTGGCACGTCGATCCTGGAGAAGAGACATGGGGCGTATCGGGGCGACGTTGATATGGGTCTCTGGAAACAGTAATACAATTGAATCATATGTACGAGCCCTTCCTTGTTATCTGTATTGTAGCATGTATTTGCACAGCCTCAAGTCTGCCAGAAGAATAGGCAACACGTCGATCAAGTCATCCTTGTCTTGCTTGGCATACTGCGGTCTTTGAACGCAGCCAAAATAAACGCATACAGTGGTGTACAGTGTATAACAGGGCACTACTTCGTAAATACTTACAATACATCGAGAAGCTGTGAGATAGTACATCGCGCATATGCAGTATAGGCTACGAGACTCGAAATAGAGGCAAAGATGTCGGCAATGCCTTCAAGTGCCGATCTGCGTCGGGTAACGGCTATTCATAGACACAGCCACGTCTTTCCATCTTTAGATTCATTATGTCGGGGCCTGGTAGGCAGTCGGATAGTAACACTGTTCATTGGCAGCGTCGTCGCAGTCGTCCCCATGAATTATCGCGGCGCCGAAGCAGTGGACTTTGATCGGCGGCTTTGGCCCGACGATGATGAGATTCATCCAAAATCCGAGACCAGCACCTTCACCGTCACTGTCTCAGGCACAAAAAGAAACAGAAACAGAAACAGTCGGCGTCTAAATACCAGCGAAGAATCGTATTGCAGCGGTAAGTAGTCTTGGTACAGGTTTCACCCCGGACAGAAAACCAAGACCAAGACCTCTCTAAACCAACGCACACGCACCGTCCAATAAGTACAGCCCATATTTACATCAACTGCATTGTACGGAGTACATATATCGTACAGCCATAAAGACCAAGCTATGATGTAGTTGAACTTCGGCCAACTTGCCCAGTTCACAACCACCCAAGCCAAACAGGCGTCGATCAGCGACTCTATTTCTCCACGACAAGCTAGGAGAAACCCGCATAACACATGAACATGCACAAGCACATACCTTGAGCAAGCTTCACATGGAGCAATGTATCAAGATCTCGCGCGAAATGCAAAACAAGGGCATGATTGGCCGGATGGGAAACAAATTGACCCTCCGTCAAAAACCAGTTTCGTGCGCGAATGCACCCCCCATCCCCATCCCAATTTTAAATAGTGATATGCGCTATCGGACGCCTGCACCCGCAAAAAGAGTTCGTGCCTTGCCCGTTGCGAGCGGAGTGGGGGCCGCCGTCTTTCCTTTTGCTGCTTTCTCCTGTCGATCAGGGCCTCGCGACCAACCATGAGTGGCATCGTAAATAAGTCTTTGATTATGCTGGCCTTTCTAGTTTAGTCTCGTCTCGCTCGCTCCACGTCGCGTCGTGATGTTTCTTGTTTTGTTTTGATCGAGTTTGTTTATTGTTAGTATTTTTTCGTACTCTGTACGGAGTATGCTTCTCTTTCACACCCCTTTGCCCCCAGATCGGAAGAATTACCCCTGACCTATGTCGTCATGGTTGGCCCCCAATAACTACACTTGCAGTTTACCTTGTGCCTGTGCATTCCAGACCCCGGGGTAAAAGTCGAGTCCAGATTTCATCATCGGTCTGGCTTGCTCCACGCGCTACCTCCCTCCTTGAGTAAGAATCTAGTACGTTTAAACCTACAATGCTGCAACAGGTGAGGTAAAGTGAAGCGGGTTATACTCGCTACAGGCGGGACGGCCCATTGCTTCTAGACTCAGCATGGAGGTGTAGCTTTACGGCATTGAGTTTCCTGTCCAGCTACTGATTAAGATTCGGAGATTGGGTTGGGTGAAGGAGGTTAGTTGCAGTAAAACCCCGCGGGAATTTCCTAATTGGGTACCCGAGCTCGGTGCACTTTTACCCGTTTGATAGTATGATTGCCGATAAGCATTCAGCTTGTGCTGGGTTGTGAGGGGAGATGATATTTGAATTTAAATTATAGGATGCTGTAGTTTGGAGATTTACGATGTACAGAGGACTTGCAGCGCTGATCGGCGCATGGGTTGGACGCAGCCAAGAGAGAGCACGCCAATACTCTGTATAGAGAAGTGTATCGGGGAGGAAGGCCAACCATTACGAAGTATAGGGCTGACCACCATAAAGCGAACATTGACGAGAGATCCACATTGAATTGAACAGCATTGATTTTTTTCTAAGCACTGTGTACTGAATAATTTTCCCGGCCTTGGACAGTCAGAAATTTATGTAGACGTTGAACCCTAGGGCAGAATGGAGACCAGCAGCACCAACAACATATCGTAGCGATATGGAGACAGCGAGACAGAACCAAAAAAGACAAGGAGGGGCAGAATAGTAGAGTAAGGGCGGGTTCCAAACATGCCACGCGACACAACACTGCGACACGGTCCATCCATCACTGCACTATCGGGTAGGTCAAGCGGTGCCGACTCCCGCGATGCCGCGCGTAGCCCGAGTCCTGGACGGGATTCCGGCCGACCACACCGAAAAAAAAAGGGTTCGAGAACAATCGCCGAGGCAGTTTCTCCGTTAAGGTAGACCCATTCTCCAAGAATTTTTACAGGATCCAGTCTTATTTTGATTTGTCTTGCGGCCGAGGCGTTTTTTTTTCCAGGTCTCTCTATGATGTCGTGCGTGCCGGGAACCGAGTCCAATGATTGAATTTGATCCAATGACACTCTAGAGGGGGGGGGCGAGAAATGGGGCTACATTGAGACGGCCTCGGTGTCGGAGTCGGCGTTGAAGTCGGCGAAAATCCCTTTTTACCTTTTTGTCTTACGAAAATGTCAGAGCAGGGCGAAAGCACAGACTTGATTGCTTACGTCCGAATTGGAGAAATGACGATAAGTCCGCACTGTACCCTTGTATCTACCGTGTAGATAAGTCCGCACGGAATATGCACTCAATACAAACGCCCCGTCTGACTATAGTTATTACTAGTAGTACCGGGTAAAAAGGCAGGCGAAAAAAACGCCAACGCGCGATTTTCTTCCCTTTCCTTGTCCGACTCGAGCCGGTGACCGCTAGCCACGTTCATCTCCTTGCATCCTGCAGCAGGAGCAGCAGGGCGTGCATACATACATACAGAGTCGATTCGGGGAACTCTTGCAGTTCAACAGCCATGCATGCACCGCCGATTGGATCAATGCAGTCTAGTCATCCAGTCACGGCAACGCGGGAGAATCCCATTCGCGAACCTTAATGCAGGTGCGGGAACGACAGGGAAAGTCTATACGCATACTCCGTTCGACTAGTTACCTATACGGACACCTGTAAGCTTCCCGTAGGCTCCCCGTGGATTTAATTCGACTTGACTCGACAGTCTCCGGTAAGAACCTGGGGGAAATCGTGAGAACGGACGCTGAGATCTCTTGGCGAACCTGGCGCGGACGTTGAAGGGGGGTCTAGTGGTTTTAGTTTGGGAATAGTACTACTGTAATTGATGCTAGCGGGCTTTTTGATGGGTACTTGTGCTATTTAGATACCTGTACGGAGTATGGTTCCAAGGTTATGTTCATGACAATGGCAATGTATAATGCATACCTAGGTATACTGTGGGTAGTGAAGGAGTGTGCCAGTGGGAGTCGGAGGGTATATTTCTTCTGCGGAAGCACGTTGTAATATGACAACTGGTACTTACCCTACTGGCAAGGTCTAGCCGTCCGCGGAGGTCTCTGAAAAGACGCTATTCTAGTCTCGAATTGGGTTGGAGAGAGGCATAAAATGCCTCAAAAACACTAATCCTGATCAGGCGCGAGAAGGACAGTGGTAGGGTAAATTGGCGATGTGGCAGGGCGATCGTCTAGTGGGGAATGGGCCCCGGTGAGGGTTTGATTCAGATGGCGGGTCCATTCGGGAGGGTGTGATTGCTGGAAATTGAAGGAAATTGGGGGGGACTTCCCCATCCGCTAGCCCACTACTGTAGGTACACGGGTGTGCGGTGAGCAGCTGCACATCATGTGTACGAGTACGGAGTAGTAGGAGTAGCAGAGTAGGAATATGGTGATGCCGTAGCCATTGAGTGTTGAGATATACTGAGTATCTCAGTGTTTACTAGTAGTCTACTATAGTGTATACTATAGTAGTGCTATCTAATTTACTCACACTTTTATTATAGTATAATGTGTACATATTGTATTGTAGGACACGGCAGGGCTTTCCTCCTGCTTTTCCCGGCGCGGCAGAATCGGCAGAATCGGCAGAATCGGCATTTCATGACTAAGCTCATTTACCGCGCCGCTATTGGCTGGAAGTTCCCTTGTGAAGCTAACCATTCCAGGCACTTCGTTCCTTTCTGGCCGTTCACATTCTTACGCTGATACCATACACAACCACCACTAACCCCGAACCGATCAAATGCGACCAGCCTGGGAAAAGCGTCGGCGGAAAACGGCATGATAAGGCCATGACGTGAGAGTTTCAGTCTTATCGTCGCGCCAGTACTGAGTACGGAGTATCCTACACCTATGGGGTGGGAGGGGGAAGTACCAAGAAACATTCCAGGGCCCGAGAGAGACCACAGAGAAAAGACCATGGTTGCGGTTATTCATGCATAAAATACGAAAGAATTTTCACTTACCCTACTCCATACTTTCACCTGCAACCACGGAACCCCAGGTGCCAGTAGAAGCCTTCTAGAAAACATCGAGAAGACTTGCGCGCACGCACGGTCTCCACTCGCCACGAAGGGAAATTCAAAATTCGCCCAGGGCGGATGGCCGTGCCGGTTCGGCCACTGGTGATCGTGTGTCTCTGGTCTCTGGGGCTCCACTGGGGTAAGAGAATTTACTATGGAGCAAGGCGAAAAATCTCGCACTTGGTCCGATATGATCGAGATTTCTCCGCGCGCCGCGGTGGCCATGGTCATGGTACTAGCCATTGTTCTCGTTCTCGGTCTTCACCGCATGGTCAAAAGCAAGTGGCAATCGAATTGCTGTGAGGCATTTTGTTGCAGAGTCTGTGCCCTCTTTTGCCCTTGCTTTCCCCCCAGACGACATCAGCGGCGCGATCGCCCAAGGCTGAAAATTGAATCGGATCCTTCCACGCGAGTGACGTGAAGAGGGAGTGGCAAGCGCTGCCATTGGAGAACCCTGAGGGTAAGTGATATGTAGTACATACATAGTGACAGCCAGATACTATATTCTCCGCCTTCTACTAGTCCTCATGTGAATTGGAGGCACCTAGGTATATCGTGAGCAGCATACCAGACACATCAACTTGAACCTAGATAGAACAATTTACTTGCTACAACCACGAAACACGAGTAACCGTAGAAACAGCCTCAAAGAAAGACAATAGAGCAGTTCCACGGGTCAAGGCAGGTCGGCCATTGCGTGAAACACCATCGAGTCTCCCGACAAGCGCCCTAGGGACTCCATCGAAGCTCTCCACTCCTGCAACCCTAGACACGACAAGATCCTTGGGAGGGTCCGCCTGCATATTTCACACACCTAATAGTAATGCGACGGAGTAGTCAAACCATGATTGGAGTCAATACTAGCAGTAGGACTCCGTACAGAGCTGTGGCACCGCGTTCCCCGAATGCGTCTTTTCTCCTTCTCTTATCCCCACTCCAGTCCGCTACGCTACAGTCATGCGACGCCATTCCCTATCCCGTCGTAGCGTCGTACCCTCCAACCCGCCCTCGTAAAGACAACTTGAAAAGACTCGGAGAGGACGATGCGCCCGACTGCCCCTATGGAGCTTGGAGTGCCCCATCCCAACCCATCCCATCCCACCATCCCACCAGCCCACCAGGATCCTCCAGACGGCATCCTCGACACGGCCCGGTCTTGGCTGACGTCCATAAGGATCAGAGGAGAATCACCGTACGGATATGGCGTAGAGAAAGCGGGAGTGCCCCGGAATGATCGCACTGCACGGGGTCATTGGGGGACGAAGCGTTAAGAACGCGAGTTACTCCATAGCAATAGCAATTTTAATTTCAGTTTTCAATTTCCGCTTGAGCCTGAGCCTGAGCGTGGACGTGGACGTGGACGTGGACGTGGATGTAGGCATTTGTACGGATTTCTTCTATTCTTAACCACCGACTGTAGGCGGTCCAGGCCCTGATAGGTTGGAGGGGAATGAACTGGAGAAAGGGGAAGTGAGGCCGTAGAGACAGAGACGGGTAATATCGCTGGGGTTTGATTCAATTTGGGAGATGATCGGGGCCCCTCGGGGCCCCTCTTTCTTCAATTGTTTGATGGGGAGGAGGATGGGGCTTCTCCTTTGGTTCTGGGTTGTTCATCTTGACCGACCGACGGATTGAGAGAGTTCAGGGGAAGTGAAAATTCAATTCCTTTCAAGTCAATTCCATACCATTACCATTTCTATTACTATTACTGTTCCAACGCCCTCAATTGGCCATTGATGCCAACCGCGGAAAGCGCCGGGAGATTGGAGATGCAGTAATAGATTGGACTTAGTCGTGTGAAGTATGTAGTGTGAAGTTTTTCCCATTGGTACTTTGTACTTGTCCGTACGAAAGCGAAGCAGGATCACATCCCGGCCGATCTAGTCCTCGCCCTCAGTACGGGGTACCCCGTACGTGTTCCCAAGAATGTGCAGAAGTACTGTCTATGTACGAAGTACACTCTGTACTCTGGGAAATGTAGATGTAGGTGCTTGAGCACTCCAGTATGTACAGTGTCTAATCGAAGACTCGCCATTGATCCATCAATCTCGGGGTGCGTCCTGCAAATGAAGTTGGTGGCTAGGATCGTCCAATGGCGGAGGGTGACAGTGCCAGTAACGCCTGGAGATCGTGACGCCTTCTACGCATTGAGTATCCCGGGAAAGCTTGCTACCGGGATTATTCCCTGGTCGCGGTGATCAGCATCGCAGAAACTAAGGTGTTAATTCACGTTCAGATTGACATTGGATTGACAGATGCTTCGCTGTCTCTCAAGCTCAATGTTGTTCCTCGGCCAAGTTCCACCATGTGTATCACATCACGGTAGCCCTACTAACCCAGCAGAGCAGTCGCCGAGCGATGGGGGCCAGAGAGTAAAGAGTCCTCCGTAATAGAGAGAGCCAGGACCAGGTCAGGGCTAGAAGGGACGCGATCAGCAAAAGGATGACCTCATTGTCGTTGGGGCGGACATTGATTCGATGCATGCCGAGACTAGATGGCGTTAGTGGGCGGGGGGCCCTGCTGGGGGGGGAAGGGGAGAATGACCAGTGAGAAAGGGAGAATTAAATGACGCTGTGGTGTCCCCCACGAGGAGAGTCTGTACAGTCAAAGAGGCAGCTGGGGCGAGGATGTGGCAATAGCCCATCAATTGGAGAAGCGGGATGTGTCGATAAGAAGAGGCTGGAAGGAGCGAATGAGCAAAAGAGTGACCTAATGGTATCTATCCTGTATTCTATCCTGTATTGTATGGTATGAATAATACGCGGCATGTTGCTGTCGCCGCTTGCGGTGCCCCCTGTCGGGCAATCGGGTAGCACGGAGCAGAGATTTAGCATGACATCTACAATTGCGAATAGGTTGATGGTTTGAGTACAGGTAGTGTTGACTCGATGACTAGTAGTAGTAAGGACTACTACTACTAGTACTCGTAAAGTAGAGTAGTACTACAGTAGTAAAGTAGAGATTCTCATTGTCACAGTAGAGAGATAGAGATACTTACATATTTGCTACTGTACATAGATTCCTTGTCCGGCATGCTATACTATACGAGTACCGTGACATATACATCTATTTACTCTACTGTGTGGAATCTTACTACGAGTATGCAGCGCCAGTCTTATCTTCCTTGTGTACACAATAATGCTTCCATAATGATAGCTTTCATGACCATGTTAACCGATTCCAAACTAATTGTTCGTGAGAGGAAAATCGCGCATAGTCAAGCCGAGAGCAGCTGGGCCGCACTCGGCAAGCTAGTATGAGTCGTACCGATAACTCGGCAGAGGTGCCGTGCTACAGTGTACTCACCACGGTATTTGCAGTAATGATGGTAAATGATGGTAAAATACGGTAATCGTGTGTATCAACCATAGTATCACTTCCCCCCCCAGCAACCAGGTACGCGACCAGCAAAGCTCTGGTGGAACTTCATCAACACGGACCCAAGCCATTCCTCTTTCAGATTTTATTTCTTTATTTTTTCGTTTTCAATTTTTTCCAATTTTTCCTCTCCAATTTCAGATTTTTCTTTTTCTTTTCAATTTTTTAGTATTTCCCTCACAGTCACAGGGAATCCACATCTCCACCCACTCCGGCTCTCTCTCTGCTTTTTCGCTGGTCCGCCCCCCCCCCGTATTATAAAGTCCCATTCCCTCTCGCTCACCCACCTTTCCTTTCTCTCTTTTTTTTCATAGGATTATTCCGTCTCGTTCGGTACCTAGTCATTGAAGTGTTTGTCTTCCTGGCTTGTGAGCCGCAACAATTACAACAATGGCGACAAACGTGACAAGCTCGAGCGAGCGGAGGATCTCCTATGCTGTTGATGTCGAGAATGGAGAGCGCCACACCAAGGAGGCTACTGAGGCCGGTGACGGAGGTGCCACTCTCGATGAGTACTCTGCTCTGAACCGCTACATCTCCACCGCTCGCGATGGTCGTCGTGGTTCTACCTCTTCTGCCGGTGCCCTGAGCGCTGCTGGCGAGAAGAAGCCTCCTTTCTGGAAGTTCTGGGCCAAGCAGGGTGATGGTGTTGAGGAGGGCTGGCAGGCCCCCGAGGAGTGGCTCGAGACTGACCTCCGTGCTGGTCTCTCCTCCTCTGATATCGAACCCCGCCGCAAGAAGTGTGGTTGGAACGAGCTGGTGACTGAGAAGACCAACATCTTCATTCAGTTCATTGGTTACTTCCGTGGCCCCATTCTGTATGGTGAGTATTTCCCTGCATGCGCAGACACGGCTATCTTCTAGCTGCATCCATTCGACGCGTTCAATGCCTTTCTAACGCGTCCTCTTTTCTCTCCCTCTAGTTATGGAACTCGCTGTCCTCCTCGCCGCTGGTCTGCGTGACTGGATCGATCTTGGTGTCATCTGTGGTATTCTGCTTCTCAACGCCCTGGTCGGTTGGTACCAGGAGAAGCAGGCCGCTGATGTTGTTGCTTCGCTTAAGGGTGATATTGCTATGCGTGCTATCGTTATCCGCAACGGTCAGGAGGAGGAGATCCTCGCCCGTGAGCTTGTTACCGGTGATATCGTCATCATTGAGGAGGGCACTGTCGTCCCCGCTGATGTTCGCCTGATCTGTGACTACGAGAAGCCCGAGAACTTCGAGACCTACAAGGAGTACCTCGCTACCGCCAACGACGACACTCTTAAGGAGAAGGAGGACGAAGATGAGGATGAGCGTGACGAGACCCACATCGGTGTCTCCCTCATTGCTTGCGATCAGTCCGCCATCACTGGTGAGTCTCTCGCCGTCGACAAGTACATGGCCGACGTCTGCTACTACACCACCGGTTGCAAGCGCGGCAAGGCCTACGGTATCGTCACTGCTACTGCCCGCCAGTCCTTCGTCGGTAAGACCGCTGCTCTCGTTCAGGGTGCCAAGGACTCTGGTCACTTCAAGGCTGTCATGGACAACATTGGTACCTCCCTGCTCGTTCTCGTCATGTTCTGGATTCTCGCTGCCTGGATTGGTGGTTTCTTCCGTCACCTGAAGATCGCTACCCCCGAGTCCTCCGACAACAACCTGCTCCACTACACTCTGATTCTGCTCATTATCGGTGTCCCCGTCGGTCTGCCTGTCGTTACCACCACCACCCTCGCCGTCGGTGCCGCCTACCTCGCCGAGCAGAAGGCTATCGTCCAGAAGCTCACTGCCATTGAGTCCCTCGCTGGTGTCGACATTCTTTGCTCTGACAAGACCGGTACCCTGACCGCCAACCAGCTGTCCATCCGTGAGCCCTACGTCGCTGAGGGTGTTGATGTCAACTGGATGATGGCCGTTGCCGCTATTGCCTCTTCCCACAACGTCAAGAACCTGGACCCCATTGACAAGGTCACCATCCTTACTCTCCGCCGTTACCCCAAGGCTCGTGAGATCCTGGCCCGCAACTGGATCACCGAGAAGTACACTCCTTTCGACCCTGTCTCCAAGCGCATTACCACCATCTGTACCTGTGACGGTGTCCGCTACATCTGTGCCAAGGGTGCTCCCAAGGCTATCCTCAACATGTCCGAGTGCTCCCAGGAGGAGGCTCAGCTCTACCGTGATAAGGCTACTGAGTTCGCTCGCCGTGGTTTCCGTTCCCTGGGTGTCGCCGTCATGAAGGAGGGCGAGCCCTGGCAGCTTCTGGGCATGTACCCCATGTTCGATCCCCCCCCGTGAGGACACTGCCCACACCATCGCCGAGGCTCAGGTTCTGGGTCTTTCCGTCAAGATGCTTACTGGTGACGCCATCGCTATTGCCAAGGAGACCTGCAAGATGCTTGCTCTTGGTACCAAGGTTTACGACTCCGAGCGCCTGATTCACGGTGGTCTCGCCGGCTCTGCCCAGCACGAGCTTGTTGAGAAGGCTGATGGTTTCGCTGAGGTTTTCCCCGAGCACAAGTACCAGGTCGTCGAGATGCTGCAACAGCGTGGTCACTTGACTGCCATGACTGGTGACGGTGTTAACGATGCTCCCTCCCTGAAGAAGGCTGACTGTGGTATCGCTGTCGAGGGTTCCACTGAGGCTGCCCAGGCTGCCGCCGATATCGTCTTCCTTGCCCCCGGTCTGTCCACCATCGTCGATGCCATCAAGCTGGCCCGTCAAATTTTCCAGCGTATGAAGGCCTACATCCAGTACCGTATCGCTCTGTGCCTGCACCTTGAGATCTACCTGGTTACCTCCATGATCATCATTGACGAGACCGTTGACTCTTCCCTCATCGTCTTCATCGCCCTGTTCGCTGATCTTGCCACCATTGCCGTCGCTTACGATAACGCTCACTTCGAGGCCCGCCCCGTCGAGTGGCAGTTGCCTAAGATTTGGGTTATCTCCATCGTTCTCGGAGTTCTGCTCGCTGCTGCCACCTGGATCATCCGTGGTACTCTCTTCCTTTCGAACGGTGGTATCATCCAGAACTTCGGCTCTCCCCAGGAGATTCTCTTCCTTGAGATTGCCCTGACTGAGAACTGGTTGATCTTCGTTACCCGTGGTGGTAAGACCTGGCCCTCGTGGCAGTTGGTCATTGCCATCTTCATCGTCGATGTCCTGGCTACCCTCTTCTGTGTCTTCGGCTGGTTGGCTCCTGACTGGAAGGACACCCACCCCTCTGACCCCGCTGGCCCCACCTTCTCCGTCAACAACGATGTCGACATTGTCACTGTTGTTGTCATCTGGGCCTACTCCATCGGTGTCACCGTCATCATTGCCGTTGTCTACTACATCCTGACCATCATCCCCGCTCTGGACAACCTTGGCCGCAAGACCCGCTCCAAGGCCGACACCCAGATCGAGAACATGATCGCTCACCTGTCCAAGCTGGCCATTGAGCACGAGCACTCCTCTGACGGCAAGTCCCGTTACACCCTGGGTGCCCGCGCCGAGGATATCGAGGAGGACGAGTAAGCGCTTCGCTTCCTTATTTGGAACAGAGCCTTGCTTTAATCTAAATCTTTCCTTTTCTGAACTCGATACTGGTCCGAGATCACAATTAATTTCCTAAATTTTACTTTTGTCTACAAACCCCCCCTTGCTACAACATACCACGCAACTTTTTGCTTGCTTGCCATCTATCCTGGACATGCATACCGTGGGAAAAAAAAAGGGCGGATACCCTGTCTTTTTCTTTCTTTCCTTTCGACCCTCGTATTATAGACTTTTGTGTGTTCCATTTACCCCTTGATCTCTTCTTGCTTGTTTCTTTCGAGTTGCTAGAGTTTCAAGTTTTCTTTCTCTACGTGTATGTATGTCGTTAATAGTGGTACTTGTTAATCACAAGGAATTCTAATGGCCGTCTGCTCCTCAACTGTAAATCAATGGTAAAAGCTTTCTTGCTATTGTAGTTTAGTATCAATGCAATTCCTCTTTAATCAAGAGCATCTCCTTTGCCCCTCTGTTATACATCCTTCCACGCCTCCACTCACCCCTGCAACCCCACTCGTCTTCTAACAGGTGGACGCCCAATTCTCCGTCCCCCAATCGAACGAGCAATTTCCCGACGAGATTTTCCACCATGCGGGGGAAGCACTAAGCTTCGTGCTTCCCCATTTTCGCGGGGTGAGTAGTGGAGATCTCACACAATTTCCAATCTACAATGGCTCCAACATGCCAATGCAATCTAAGCCTCGGGCCTAAAACCCATTATGGGACATAGTCTCGCCTGGCCATGATCAAAAAGATTTTCCGTCTTCTGCATTGAGTAAAAGTTGAAGTTAAAAAACGAGGCCATGTCTACACAAGCTAGTACCAACCGGAGAAGAGCGAGAGAATAGCCTTCTATAAAGTCCTCCAATTCTCCAAACCAGAACAATTGACCAAGATCATACCCATACGCATACATACAGACTCCCAGGGGATCCTCGTTCAAATATGTTCGGTCTCTCTCTCCTCCCCCTCCTCCCTCTACTCTTCCAAACACCTCCAACAACCGCCGCAGCCCTCACCTACTCAACCCGAGAGAAATGCCAAAGTAGCGCCGGAACCCACTGCCCAAAAGGAACAATAATAGTCGGCAATAGCAGCATTGCAAACTTCCCCACCGTCCAGGAGGCAATCACTTCCTTGCCAGACAACAATACCCCGGCAACAATCCTTCTTCTCGCAGGCACCTACAAAGAACAAGTGAACATCACCCGGGCCGGACCTATCACTTTACTGGGACAGACGAATAACCCGAAAGATGCCTCCCGCAACCGCGTGACGCTGACCTGGGCCGTCGCGAATAAAGATTCAACAGGCCAATCTGTGGATAACGTTTACTCGAGCGTGATGATCGTTGCGCCGACGCTGAATGCTAGTATTACCGGTTCGGGACCAACAGGGTTCGCCGTGCCTGACGACACGCCCTTTGGAAATCGGGATTTCAGGGTTTATAATGTTGATTTTAGGAATACTTGGGCCGAGTATTCGGATGGGCCGGCCCATGCTATTAGCTTCAGCCGGGCTAATGGGGGATTCTACTATTGTGGATTCTATTCTTACCAGGATACGGTATGTTTGAGCTCAAGTTATTCTGCGAGACTTCACCCTAGTACCTACGTCCTTAGTACTAGTGCTATGTAACCCACAACTAACATCCACAGGTCTACATCGGCAAACTAGGAAACGCCTACTTCTACAAATCAATCCTAGCCGGCCAAACAGACTTCCTCTACGGCTTCGGCACAGCCTGGATCCAATCAAGCACGATCCAGCTCCGCGGCTGCGGCGGCGGCATTACAGCCTGGAAAGGCACAAACACGACCTTTGAAAACAAATACGGCATCTACATCGCAGACTCGACGCTCAAAGCGGCGAATTCTTCCATCGCGCCGTCGATGAAGGGCGAGTGTGCGTTGGGTCGGCCGTGGAATTCGCTGCACCGGTCTATCTTTGCGCGCTCGTATGAGGACGGGAGTATTGATTCGAGTGGGTATATTGATTGGGTTGTTAGTGGTGTGGCGCGGTATGAGAATGGGACTACCCTCATGGCGGAGTATAAGGCTTATGGTCCGGGATTTAATGAGACGGGGCGGGTGGAGGGGGTGGTTACGACTGTTCTTGATGGGAAGGGGTGGGCGCCGTATAGTGAGCCTGCTAAGGTTTTCCAGAATCAGGAGGGTGTTTTTGGGGATGTTAAGTGGATTGATTGGGAGGTTGTGCGGTCTTAGTGCCTAGGTAGGGGGGATAGGATAGGGTAGGTCTTTTGAAAAGTGCCTTGAAGTACTAGAGCTCTCACTTAGGTTTATGAGGTAGGATGGAATCAGGTCTGTGTGCAGACTGTTTGTCTGCATGGTGAAATTTTGATAAATGAAACAATCAAATGGCGAAGACATAGGCCATGGTGTATCTGAAACAGGAACAAAGATAAAATGTACACAGGGTGAAATCCCTTCGAGCATTGACGAAGTAAAAGAAACTTGAAAGAAAAAAACACAAAAGAAAATATCCATCCAATGAAACAGCGGCGATGGCCGTAGTAGTACAAAAGTGAGATAGAAACGACAGAAGGGGGTATCGCTATGATATGGAAACAAGTTCGCTTCGCTGAATCATGGGAATATCACTGCTAATAATTCATCGGCGTCCACTCCTGCCCTGGATACGCCGTCGGAGACATGATGATCTCCTCGCTCGAGTCGTCTCGAGTAAGAGCCAATTCGATCGGCTCAGCGGTATCATTGAGAGTACGCGCCTCGCGCTCGCGGGTAGGATGCGAGAAAGTAGTGGACGTGCCGGAGACGACAATGTTTTTGGGTTCGTTATTTTTTGCGATAACGGTGGTGGATTCGAAGTCGGACCCGGTGGATTTGTAGGATTGCACGCTGGGACTGGGAGCTAGGTTTGACGTGGATGTTTGTTCTAGCTCGTGTTCGGGCTCTGGCGCTTGAGATGGCGTATGTGTCTGGTCTGGTTCAGACACCGGCGACTTTGAGGGCACTGGAGGTGACGATTCCCACTCTGGCGATTTCTCTTCAAGTTCATCCATAGAAGCCGATGGGGGTGAACTGCTATTTTCTGATATTGACGGGGCCACCGGGGAGAGAGGGTGGCTTATCATAAAAGGCTGACTCTGGGACCGAGTATGTTGAGGAGTATTCTGGGTTTCTCCAGACATAAGCTGAGAATAAAACCGATTGCCACCCATTGGATTCGATGATGCGGTGGGTGGGCCAGAGATGCTCGCTCGTGGGCGATCAAGTGACGAACGTGCCATGCCTCTTTCATTCTCATGGGTCGGTGGCACTGGGAGGGCCTTATCCATAGAGCGGCGGTTGGTCAAAGACGGTCCATTCAACTCTGCAGAGATACGACGGCTATCCCAGTTAAAGGGCGGCGTCGGTAGGTCCTTTACGTCGAAAGGATCGTGCATCGTTTTTCTGCGCTCCTCAGGCTGGCTGGCTGGTTGCTCTTGCTGACGAGTAAAAAAACCACTGATGCGACTGAAGCCGCGTTTCTTTTGAGATTTTTCTTGATTTCCCTGGATACCTCCCTGGAGCTCGCCTTGCAGCCCAGTCAGGAGGTTACCGACCGAAGCTCGGCGTCGCCGTCCAAAACTTTTCAACTTGTCCATCTTGGAATCACGGTTTTGCGCACCGGAACCCGATGAATCTTGCTGTGACAAATCATTGCCCGGTGTGTTCGGACGGGTTCCTCCTCTGCTGTTCCCGGTACTCTGGCGGCCGAAGCTGCCGAAGCTTAACATGCTGCTCCGGGTTCCCGGTGAATACCTCACTTCATTCCTTAGCGGGCTTTGTACGCCGGGTGTAGATGGTGGAAGTCCACTGATGGACCTGCGTTTGGACTCGAGGATTTCTTGCGGGCTGGGGGGTCTCGGTGGATAGGGGGCGAATCCCGGAACTGCAGACTCCCCTGGTGGAAGCGACGTTTGAGAAAAGCCTGCTGGTGGAATGGGCTTGCCATATATGGTGTCTTCAGGGCGAGGGTCATTGGTAACCCCAGTAGCTGCTTGGATAGGTGAAGGTGGTGTGTCATCTTCAGAAGAGGAGTGAGCTCCAGATTTATCTTCCTCTCCAAGTGTCGAGACGGATGGTTGACGTGGAGTATGGCTTGAGTGCGGAGGGGCTAGACTCTCTTGAGGCTTCTGATAGTATCGATCTTCAAGAAGGCCAGATTCAAGTGTGACACTCTTTGGCGGCACTGGCGGCAAGTCAATAGACTCGGGCTCTTCGACCGAGGTGTCCTTTGGCGGAGCAGGAGGCTTTGTATCTTCTTCAGGCACGGCACGAATTGAGGGAATTGTGATGTGAGATGGTCCTGCTCCTTCTCCATAATGGCTTGGTAGATCTGCTGCTTGGGAAGAAACAGAGTCATCGGTATGCTCAGCTGGTGAGATTGAAATTTCATTCTCGGGATCTGGTATATCTCCCAAAGGCAAAGATGTGAGGTGCATTTTGGCATTAACTGCATCGGCTGAAATTATCGATTCCTGCCTCGACGGTGGCTGCAAACTATCCGTCTCTGCTGAAGGTTCGATGGTTTCTATGGCAGAACCAGTGGGCTCAATGGGCTCAGTAGGCTCAGTAGGCCTAGCACTTTGCGAGGATTGAGTAGGATCGGCAATGTTTTGCTGCTTAGACTGCTGAGCACGGGTTTCTGTTGGTGACAGACCCAACGCAGCATTCATCTCTTTCTCAAAGTCATTCATGTACTGCGACGCTTCAGGCTTAGCTTCATTGATCTCAGCACCCTTCTTGCTGAACCCAAAGAGATCCAAAGAACCCCTGGACTTGATGCGTTTGCTCTCGCGTCCACGTTCATCCTGTCCACGTTCATCCTGTGAATCTTCTATACAGGCAGGATCATTTGCATTGGGAGTAGAGCCCTCATTGCGTCCGAATTTGAAGATAGGTAGACTGTTGAAATTGAGAGAGCTGCGTCGGGGTGTTTTACCAGAGTAGCCTGTGGAGCTGGCCGACTCGGATTGGGAAGAGAATTGAAACTGCAAACTTTTGCGTGCAGACGGTGATTGTCCCTACAAGCATTACCAACATCAGAAGTAGTTCGAGCGAGAATGAATGGGAGTGGACGAAGAAGAGAGGAAGCATCAATCGTGTCGCATTCTAAGATCCAATGCCAAAGCGATGGGATATTACATCGTGGTATCGATAAGAGATGATGAAAGAAACAAATCAAGCACAGCGAGAGACCTGCTGCACTGCGCTAATTCCAGAGCGCATTGTCCAAAAGAAACATGGCCCCCACAGCTGAAAAGAGAGAAAGGATTATGTATCTACCTTGTCATTTCCACCTTGTCGGAACTTGCTTCTTCCCTTGGCGAACAGGCCCTTGGCCGCCTCGCCAGCTTTTCCACCGAACTTGCCTGCCGTGTGCAGGAACTCCTTTCCATGCTGCTCGACGTTTTGCCTATTCACGATGGTTCCAATATGGCCAGATGGGCGTCTTACGTGACTGGTATTGATAGGAGTGCTGTCCTCCCGAGTCGTCGCAGATAGATTACCAAGAGACGTCAGTTTGGGAAATCGACGAGTAGTGGGAGATGCCTTGGGGAACGCGGAGGATAGAGTCTGGCTTTCCTGGATAAGGTGGGCATGCTGTGACTGATCTTGAAGCGTAACTTGAAGCCAGTGGTTCAAACCAGTGTCAAGAGTCGCAAATTGAGTTCTTGTCTCCTCAAAGGCTCGCACACGCGCAGCGGGAGTGGAAATTTGAAGAATATCGCGGAAGCCTTGGAGCTTAGACTCATCAATCTTCGAGGAACCAGTATAGTCAGGCAGTGACAGATCTAAATGAGATTTCTCCAGGGAAGGAATAACTTCCTCGGGTGGAGTGGCATTCTGAGATATTGGTGGAACAATGGAGAGTCTAGGTCTCTCTGCCTTCTGACTTTCAGCGCCAGAAACCTCCCCATCGGTCATCCCTTGGGATGACAGATGAAGCTCTTCGAGGTCAGGAATGGGTTCCGGTGCTTGTGGTGCTAAACCATCAGGCGAATCGTAGTTAACGGGAGGAGGTCCACCTGACGAGGCTGATTCCCACGAGAATCGTCGGCCCAACTTCGGCTTCTTGGGTGGCTCAGCTGAGACAGGCTGCGGCTCCTGCGAAGGGGCTGCATAAGGATCATGAGGAGCAAGAGGATGGGAGCCGACCCAGTCCGGATGAGACTCGGAGACGAGTTCTTTTTGGGATCCATCGCCTGGACCTGTCTGTCCATCCCAATACTTTTCATACTGGTGCGGGATGGAATCCTCTTGGGCTGCTTCTGGCTGAGACGGCCTAGGCTGTTCTTCCGGTTCCTGGGAGTTTTCTCTGCTCAAAGAGCGCATAATCTCCTCTCGAAGTCGGTCGTTATCAGCCTCGTTAGGAGAGGTATTAGCGCCAACGATAGCGGGAATACTTCCCCGATATCCTTCCGATCCCGACGTGCCAGCACTGCCAAATTTGAGAGGCGCAACGAAATCGCCATCGAGGGTATTTGACGTAGGGATTGTTGGCGGGGCGGTGGTGTCTACAGGTCGCTCAGGTGACCTGTTCTCTTGACCTGGAGATACCGAGGTAAGCTCCGCTCGACCAGCCAGAGGAGTATCATGGTCGGTAACGACGGGGCGCTTGGAGGGACTATTATCTCGCTCTGGGAGACTAAGGTCACGCCGGTGACCAGGCTTGAAGAATGGTGGCTCGGCCGCATCCTGTGGAGCGCCTGTTGGGGTACTGGCATCGGTAGGCTCTTCGGGAATCGTGGGGGTCTTGTCATCGGTGGGCACACGGTGGCTCATGATCGGGCTAATCACAGAGGTGCCATCACTGTTAGAACGAGTCACGCTATCGGCGGTGGAGTTTGGTGTTTCAGGAACATCAAAAGCTTGGTGGACTACCGAACGGAATCCCTGTGAAGTCTCCGAGGCCTGCGAGGGATTATGGCGTAGAGAGTTCTGTTCGGCACTCGGATTTTGCTGGTTAGAGTCAGTTCCAGTTAAGAAATCAGATCCGAACCCAGAGAAGCGCTTGACCTCAGGCAGCCCGACGGGCGCATTTTGAGTTATACTCGAAGGCTGGGTTCCAAGTGGTGCTGGCTCAACACTCTGCGTAGGTTCCGAGCGGAGCCCGAATCCCGCCGGGCCTTGCTGAGCTGGTGGTTCATCCGTTGCGCGTCTGGGTATATCGGCGGGCCTGACAAATGGCAGATTCTTTTGTTCACCTCCAGTTGGTGTTGCCGCAGCTGGACTGGCTCGCGACTCTTCGACACCATATCCAAGTCCCGATGGACGCCTGGAGCTCAATTCTGACGAGCTGGTTGTTCTTTGTGTTGCATATGGGGGTCGAGGTGCAGCAGGGGGTTGCTCTTCCTCTTCTTCTTCCTCTTCTTCGGATCCCCAGTCTCCACCGTCGTATGAGTACTGCTTCGCTTCCACCCAGCGCTTAGTCTTTGCGCGATTCACATTGGGTCGAAAAGAAACGGGGGTATTTCCAGCACTAGCGGGCGAGAGGGGGCTGTTGGCGTTGGATGGGGAGGGACTATTGGTATTGTTTAGAGCTGGTTCAGCGAGAAGGAGAGCAGCGACCAGGCCACTGAGGGGTCATACTCACTTCTTGGGGCCTGGGCGGCCTCGCCACGGGGCATTGGGGTCCGCCATTGGGGGAGTGACGTTAGGTCGAGCTCGTCGGGGTATACCGCATTAGTGAATGCCGTACTGGCTTGTCGAATGGGAATGCAAATGCAAATGGTAGCTGGAGGATGATATGCAACTAGGGGGGGAAAGTTGACTAGCGGATGCTTGCTTGGTCGTAGCAGAAAGGAATAAATGAGATATTTGAGGGGATGGTAAGGTGGCGTGAGCGGCGTTGGGTGCCAACGCGGGCGCCGATCAGATGGGATCGACTAGGTGAGGAGAGTGAGAGATATGGGAAATGGGCACAGAAACTGGGCAACCGGTGTGCACGATGTGTATGTACACGAGAGTGACTATGCTGAGACAGTCCGAGTTGATCAAAGATTCAACAGGAGTAAGTAGTAAACAAGTTGTAGTTATGAACAGTAGGAAGTTCAGCAAGTACGGAGGATCCCCTGATTTAATTGTGGAGACGGCTGACGTAATGTGGCTGCCTGCGGCTAATTATATCGATGACTCAGCAGGTGGCGCAGTGGTCAGGTGATCCACGTGTCGCGGCGCGGCGAAAACGGCCTGTTTCTCCCCTGGATGATTGATTGCTCTTTGGTGAAAAGACGAAAGGACTCCAGGTTGATCCCGGGCTACTTCTATTGATTACATCCTACTCAGTTTCGCGACTGTTGATATCAACTCCACTCCACCCCACAGCCCATCCCTCTTATCGTTGATAGTCGCATCATAGGACGCCCTGAAACACCGAGTCCACTCTTCGCCCCTCCTCCGCTGAATCCAGACTACAACCTTCGCTCCATCCCATTCATTCGCCCCGGTCGCACATCACACAATGACAGGTCCATCCATCCAAGACCGCACGAGCGAGTTCAGCTCCATTCTGGGTCAAGCCCAAAGGCGTCTGGGTAATTCAAAGGTCGGCTCTCAGCGCCAGGCCTTATTGACCGATGCCCAGCGACAACAGGCAAATGGCTCACCATCGGGGCTCCCGCATACTAAGGCGGGTAGATCGGAGTTCGCGCGTCGGGCGAGAGATATTGGAAAGGGAATCACTGGAACCATGGCGAAGCTGCAACGACTGGCAGAATGTGAGTATCGCGGATGTCTCGAGAAAGAATAGGTTGTCCTTGTCCAGACGAGGAGCTAATACATGAGTTTAGTGGCCAAACGAAAGACCCTCTTCGATGACCGACCAGTCGAGATCTCAGAATTGACCTATGTGATCAAGCAAGACCTGGCAGCGTTGAACCAGAACATCGCTTCCTTGGCATCATTTACCCAATCGCAACATCCCAAAGCAACCCGTTCCAAGATGGATCAAGAAGGAGAGCACAATGATAACGTGAGTGGTACCCCCCCTTCATCTGGTAGGGAATAAGAGCTCTACTAATGTGTCCATTCATAGGTCGTTGTGATGCTGCAAGGAAAACTAGCCGATGTGGGAGCCAACTTCAAAGAAGTGCTGGAGGTGCGCACGAAAAACATTCAAGCATCCCGCTCTCGAACCGAGAACTTCGTTTCCTCAGTATCGTCAAAATCGCAAAACGCCCTAGACTCGCAACGGTCCGATTCCCCTCTATACAATCCCTCCGGAAGACGGACACCCCAACCAGGCTACCAAGGAAACTCCTCCGATCTCTTAACTCTCGACCCCTCAAACCCCTCTCCTTTGGGACGCCCATCGATGCAATCCGATCAACAACTCTTGGTCATGGAGGAAGCCCAATCTAGCAATACATACATCGAGGCCCGAGGTGAAGCCATTGACGCCATTGAACGAACTATTAGTGAATTGGGTGGTATCTTCGGTCAGCTGGCCACTATGGTCAGCGAACAGTCCGAAATGATTCAACGTATCGATGCCAATACAGATGACGTCGTGGATAATGTGCAAGGAGCTCAGCGAGAATTGATGAAGTATTGGACCCGCGTGTCCGGTAACCGATGGCTCATCGCCAAAATGTTTGGCGTTCTGATGGTATGTGTCGCCGCCATTTTGACATCGCGGACATGAGTACTAATGCCCACTTTTCTTCTAGATCTTCTTCCTTCTTTGGGTGTTGATTTCGGGATAGACCCGATTTTTGACCGCCGCCCTTTCATTATTGTATCATAATACCTGATCGTGTGTTTCGCATAACCGATCTTACTGCATTTCTCGCGCCCATCGAGCATTACCAGCTTTGCTTTTGGTCCTTTTGACTAGACTCTGGGTCTCTCTTTTCGCTATCCTTTTCCTTTTCCTCATCTCTATTGGGACTGTGTCCCTAAGACGACCTATCCGAGTAAATACTCCATGTACTAATCAAACAACCACGATACAATTTCATATTCTCCTCTTGGTTCATCTTATCAATAAGAGACATTTTTTGTAGCAATTATCCTTAAGAACTCAACTGGGTCATTGCATCCCAGAGTTCGGACTCCGCCCATCCAAGAGACGGCTGATTGTCAAATAGCTCCCACATAAGACTATCATCCCATCCTTCCATAGACTGTGATATCCCGGCAGTGGGAGCCTTGCTAGTAGTAGTGACAGGACTTGGGAGGGTATCAATGGCCCTATCAGCACGACCAAACATCACTATATTCAAGTTCGAGGGGTCATTCGAAAGAGAAGATATCGTTACACTCGAAGAAGTCAATCCGGTATTTCCCTTTATCAGCGGCGTACATAAGTCTAGAAATTTCGAAAATAAGCCGTATAGTTTCCCAATTGGGGCGTTGGCTTTAGCAAATTGACGTAGATCATCGGTGATCTTTTTGATCATCTCGAAGTCCCTTTTGATCCGATGTTGCAACAACGTTGCAAAAAAAAACGAAGAAAGGAGATAGCGGGTATAGTAACATCGTCCTAGACCCGTTAGCTTCATTCTTCTCCGAAGTGCAAGGTGGAATGTATACCAGGTGAGAAATGAAGGATAGGAATCGACAGAAGTGGCATGGCCTGAGAATGCCTCTTGCATCGCCCGAAGAGTAGTAAGTGCTTTCCGAGCCGTGAATAGACACTCCTCGCAAACCAGGCGAGACTTGAGCACGGACGATCGTGCACGAATGATCGTCGTCAGAACCGAATAGTAGTTGAAATCCATCGAGAGCCATTCACGCTGAATGGTCCCCCAAGATGTAGAGAATCTTTGCTCCTGGCGGCTCCGATGCTGAAGAAATTTAGTTCCTTGTATTTCATGTGAGTGAGAGTAGGATGTCATGTCTGATCTTACAATTTCCAGGTCTGAGTGGACCGCATGTGCCCGTGCCACGAGATTAGACAACACATTTGCCTTGTCCATATCTCCCATTTTGTTGGAGTCCAGAAGAATGTTTACCAGAGTACTCTTGATATGTGCGAACTCGACGATTCCTCTAATGATAGGCGTTGTCGGTAGATCAGGGTCCATGTGGATTAATTGTGTTGGATCGACCTTGAGATCTGGTAAAGATGGTGGTCGTAGAAGGAGCACACTAAGAGTTTTGTCAAAGTAGTAGCATGTATATAGACATGCGTGAATTTCCTCTTCGGTCTCATTGTGTGGCACAGGGTCGGTGATATTGTGGTAATTGAGTGCGACGATGATCCTCGATGCGAGGGCATTGAACATCCAAGATCGTGACATGTTGCCCAAGTATTGCATAAGGCGTTTCTAAAACATTCAGCTTGAGAAAGAACTTGAAAAAAAAAACCAACGAGGAAAGAGTATAGCTTACGCCGGAAAGCAATGCTTGAAGCAAGGGAAGACTTGGCACAGCAGTGAGAGAAATCGAATCCAATTCTTCATTGGCAGCTGCCTCATATTGTTTCTTCAGAGCTCTGAAATGAACTCTCAACGGGGCACTTGAGATCAAAGGTGCCATTTTTGAAATGCAAGAAAGCGCTTTCACCCAGACGCTGATCCGATAAAGATGCAGTACTGGTTCACCTTCACTGCGCTCGATAATCGCAAGACCCATTCGCTCTAGAGTTTTGTCTGTTATATGGTCCGGCCACACATATGTACCTTGCGAGTTTGTTCTCTTGTCGGTTCCTAAATCGATTAGAGCTAGCACGATCATATTGCACCTCTTGATCGACTTACCCGGCAGCATCATATACAATAACTCAGGCGTCAGAACAGGAGGTCCTAGATTGTCGGCAACCCCCAAATGCTCTGCGGTATTTGACTTTTGTCCGTGAATTCGAGGATTTGAAAGCTGACCGACAAACCTCTGGGCCAACTCTAGAGTAGTCCGCCTGTCCTGTGAAAGAGTTGGATTGCACTGAAGCTCATGTTCAATGAACTCACGAGCTTCGCTGGCATGTCGCGTTGCATCAGGAGAATTTCGTTCGTTGTGAGCCTTTGAATCGATATTGAGAGACATCTTCCGCTTCGAGTCTTGGTGGCCAGAAGTGCTTGATTCATAGGTCGTTGAGGCTTGATACTTTCGTTTTGCAGCCACTCGAGTTGAGTCAGCAGATCTCGCTTGAGGGGACACACTTAGTGTAGTAGTCAGACTTGTATCGTCATTTTCTGGCGGAGAAGAAAACATGGAGCTGTCTTCACTCGTCTTTTCGAGCTTTGCCAGTCTTTCCGTTATAGCTTCAAGGCTTTCCTCCTATTAGTTTACATTGGTTATAATTGTAGAGATATAGATCATACCGGGAGATCCGAGGCCGATGAAATCTTGCCTGGCGACTTCGAAGGCATTGCGCTCGTGCATCTACACAGTTTAGACAGGGGTCTTCACGATCGCATTTGACCTTCATAATCGACGACACCGGGTTAGTGCCTTCGCAGCCAACTAGACAGGAACTTGTATTTGGTACCCATACCTTTCTAGAATGACACAGATCACACTTTTTCTCCGTCAGCAATGGAATCATTTTCTTCTTCTTTTCCAAATAAAGCAACTTTCCTGACTTCAGGGACTGAATGACTTACTGCTGCTAGTGTTGCCATTTTACGGTCGTGGCTTCGAAAGCCGTGCCAAGGTGACCCACAATGGTTCGCGTGTTACTTTCTCAGAATCCTCTTTGCACTAGCTTGTAATGACAGCTTGATTTGCGCGAATTGAGCAGGAAATGTGGGAGAGAGGAGACAACATCTCTTATGTCGGGGATCCGAAAAGCCGGGGTCCGGCCGAGCGGGGCGTAGTCCGTCGGACTTGGCCGAGCAAGGCTCTTATCTTACTCTACGCAACAAACTACAATGAATCCTTATCAATACAAGGCTTTATACTCCGTATTTAAGTAGAATATTGACTGTGGTCTGACAAAAATTTTAGCCCTCCTCCCAGCAATGTATACAGCGGAGGGCTATTGTAGACCCACGAAGGATGGGAACTGGCTCATCGGTCAAATGTGGAATCGCTCCTCGTTCGGCCAATTCACGATACGCAGCGCCAAACCAAATATGATCAAGTTTCGGTTGAATCGCTGGTGTTCCAGCAATAAGCGGCCCACTGGAAGCCAGATAGTGACCTAGGTCTTCGCGCATCTGCCACATAAACTCCTTGCGATGGGACCAACCTGAGTTTGGTGGCATGTTATCCTTCTTATTTTCGTCCATTGCAACGGCTTTGAAGAATTGATCGATGCGTTCCAAGGTTGACGTGAACAGAAGAAGACTCATCCAGCTTTCCGAGGATGAATAGGGGAAATCTGGGTTCATGAGTCGTCGGACGGTAGAGCATAGCAGTTGCATGCAATGCTGAGTCGAAATAAGAATTTGGGTGTCGTTGAATGGCGGCCCCTCGAGAATCTTTTGCTGTTTTTCAACAGAGCTAGAGAGATTGATGAATTGATCAGATGCAGGGCAATCCCATACTGGGCCCTCGGCTGCAGAGGATTCGAGAAAAAAATATAGCGTAAGCACTATTGGAAGTTAACCAAGCTACTCATCTCCCAACAGAGTGACGAGACTTACACGGAATGTAGAAGTTTTGCTTGGGTGGCCTCCACACCTTTGCTGTAAATGAATTCCTTCTCCGTTTTGGACGAACGCCAGAGTGGGCGGGCAATGGCATCTGTCTCTAGATGATGTCGAACTGCATGATCAGCCAAGTGATAGGATAGCTGTATGCAGGTCGTCCAACACCTCCTGAGATCGGCTATATATGCCAGTGAATACTCGGCATCACTGTAGTAGTGCTCGCCCACGGCATACTGAGGTGGTGGGGGTGGGAAAAGCTCGGAGATAAATGTCAAATCATCCCCTGGTGAGAGGCTGAGGCCAGCGTCATTTTCGTTTTGCCTGGTCCACTTCTGCCTACGTAGGTTGAGATAAGTCTGTGCGATCATGAACTCATTCTTTGAAATTCGGTGGTGCAATAATCGACAGGCTAGAGTGAGACTAGCAATATCGTCGATCTCACAGAGCGCTAGTAGAACCACAAAAACGTTATCGGGAAGTCGCTTCCAGGGTGACTCCTTGGGTCCTATATTGAAGGAGGATGCTCGCTTTCCCCGGCGCGAGACAGCCGCCCGGACTCGACCGAAGAACGGGGTCATACTTCATGTCAAGATGGCGGAGAGGCACTCGGGCAGCAAAATAAAGCTCAGGCGGATTCACTGTCTGGGCTCCATGTCTTCGGATAGACAAACAGAGGGCCTCGGGGCTATTGGGAAAAGACCGTAGAATCGAATGAAAGGAAATGAAATTAAGCAAGAAGATCGGGGAAGATGAAGAAAGAGGCACGGGGGACATCACAGTAAGCAGAGCTGAGAAAAGGCAAGATGAAAGGATCTGGACCCGCCCAGCTTGTCTACTTGACACAAGGACAAGGCTCTAAGGCATCAATAAGGCCAGCCACTTTGAACCCACACTTCTCCATGGTCACAAAAAGCTTGACGAAGCTCCATATCAATCTAGATATATGGCCAAAGTTATGTTTATCTATGCTCAATGTGCTAGAATATTAGAACTTACTGCAACGCATTTTATGCCGAGTTTCCAGTCTACGATACTCATCTTGCTTTGAATCTTGAAATGTTCCCGAATCCAGATATCAAGAGAGTTAAACTCCACAAGCTGGTGGGGTTATTGACATCACCGCGAGCATAGGGCAAGGATTGACGCCGTTAAGATACTCAGTTAGAATTCATTTTGAATAGAAATACTCATACTATTATAATAATGGAAAACTATTTGTCCTGCACATCAATATGAGTAATATGGCAGTTTGGTCATATTGACACCTGTAAAATAAGGCGACAACATTATTTGCCACGACGCGCCGCGCCCGCCGCAGCTCCCACTGATGTCTTCAAGTTCGCACGCCCCAGTACATGCACAGAATTGAAATCAGACAGTTTATTTGGCATCATTCCGGATGTATATTTGATTTCTTATGCTACAGTGAAAGGCGCGAATAAATTCTCATCGTGCTTAAGCCATGCCAGGTCCCGAAGACGGTGTTGGCTTAAGCAATCCGGTACCCACATCGACGGATTCACCTGAGGCTCTATCAAAATCATATTCGTGTGTGGTCTGCCACAAGAGAAAGGTAAAGTGCGACCGGAAAGATCCATGCTCGAATTGCGAGAGGGCTAGTGTTGAGTGTATTTACCGTCCTCCACCACCGCCCCGTCGTCGCAAACGAGAGCACGATTTGGATGAAAACGCGTCTCAAAGTCGTGAAAAGTCGCGTCGTCATGGAACGGACAGCTCTCACATGATTAATAATAACCAGAGGAGTTCTGTACCTCTTCACTCTGTCCAAAGCCCTCATAAGGGACAGGCTGCGGGATCCGGAAGAATGATCATGAAAGATGGCAAGTCTGTTTACATTGACAAGTGAGTTCAACCAAAAGCCTTCTGCAGATATTTGACTAACCTTGATATAGTACTCTATGGACAACAGTTAGTCACGAGGTTAGCTATGGTGTTCTACTTCTCCTGGTTATATTACTGATGACTCCTGTAGCTCACCAATGCATCAGACGTCATAAATGATGCATCAGATGGCGGCGATGGGAATGTGTCTGAGGACGATATTGATGGGACTGATATGCTATTGGGCCTTGGTACCAAGGAGTGTCTCACAAACATACACCCAAGCCCTTTGCATATCTTTAAGTTGTGGCAGACTTTTCTTGAAAACGTTAATCCGTTAATCAAGTTGTTGCACACCCCGACAGTCCAACCACAAATTCTCGAGGCTATGAGTGACTTGCCAAAGGCAGGTAAAGAACTTGAGACATTGATGTGTTCGATTTACTGTATATCTTTGGCTTCTATACCGGCAGGAGACGTGGAAAAAGCATTTGGCGAAACCAAAAGGAAGCTTCTTTCCCGATATAGAAGAGGCGCTCAGATATCATTCAGAAAGGTGTCTCTTCTTCGAACCTCAAGTATTAGAGTGTTGCAAGCGTTCATGTTGTACTTGGTGAGTTCATCCCCGTTTGGAACTTTTCTTTTCTTTTCCAACAGTTGAATTTCAGTTATCATTGCGCGGATCCTCAGATCCACATACCATTTGGACACTCAGCGGAGTTGCATTACGTATCTCCCAGAGAATTGGGATCCATCGCGACGGCTCTGCATTTGGACTCTCAGCATTTGAGACTGAAATGAGACGTCGGATTTGGTTTCAACTTATAATCATAGATTCCACATCCGCTCAATTCTGCGGAGTGGCCACGAGCCCGTTTCTGGCAACTGCCGACACCCAGCCTCCAACGAACGCGAATGATAGCGATCTCGATCCCCGGATGACAGAGCCGCCACCCGAAAAAGCCGGCGCAACTGAAATGATATTCTGTCTGACTCGCGCCGAGTTTGGCAAATGGCTCAGACGTTGGGGCAAAAGGTACGGTGATGCCAATTCTCCCTGGGAATTCCTATCATCCTCTTCAATGACTCTACGCCAAAAAGATGAAGCCATCGATGAATTCGAAAGTATTGTCGAGAGCAAGTTTTTGCGCTTCTGCGATCCATCTATTCCGCTTCACCTGGCAACCACTGTGATGGCCCGCTCTGCAGTACACTACGCGCGGTTAACGGCGCATCACCCACGTCAATACCAAGATTCGACTTTTCAGGTCCCTCAGAAGGAAAAAGACATAATTTATGTAAATTGCCTGAAGATGGCAGAATATGCCAACTTTGCTCAGATAAATCCAAGTATTCAGCGGTTTATCTGGCACATGGTCAATCATATGCCGTGGGACGCCATGATTTTCATGCTATCTGAAATGCGAAATCGGTCTGACCCGGAGGAAAAGAGTATGGTATGGCAGATTATTGGTGACATATACGGTCGGTATCTTCGACAGATGACCAAATCTACCCACGTGCCTCTTCACAATGCGCTGCAGAACTTGATAGTCAAGACATGGAGAGCATACATCGATGGTTGTAACAAAGGCAACCGTGTCCCTACTCCATGTCCCGAAATTGTCTCAACGCTTTTGGAAAAGGCGGATTCAAGTTGTTCCACAGAAAAGCAAATGGTCAAAGGAGACTCCAGGATGGCTGAGCTTGGCAGACAGTTTGAAGAATTACCCAGTCAAAGCATTCCAAACGAATATCTTGGCTCTGGACCGGAGGATATCAACTTTCTGCTCACCGACAGTCCAAATTGGAATGAATGGGACAATCTTTTGAACCATTTTCAAGAATCACTTTTAGATGACACAGCGCTGTTTTCGGGCTCATGAGTTGAATGACTCGAATGAATCAAGCGCCACTATTTCCGGGAAGCTTTCGGGCAATGTCGGGTGACTCAAGACGCCCCGCGTACACGAGAACCCCATCACCTGCTTATCGTTTCTCAACTGGGATGGCTTTGTCCCAGGTGTCACGAATCCTTTTTAAGAGTGAGAATCTTTCAACGTGGCCGGTGTTCGCGGCGATCGGTGGGGCGAGGATCCGATTTCATCGGCAGAGTAATGCTCGGGGTCGGTGGTTAGGCCGCCCGAATACGAAACCCTTCATTAGAGATTTCTCGATGACGCGGGTCTACTAGTATACGAGTACTTGGAGGAAATTTGACGTTTCATTCAGGTACTAACTGACTAGCTATTTAAACTTCACCCAATCTCCTGAAAAAGGAAACAAAAAACATGGTCTCCTTTCCCCGTTGCCTCTCCACCCTCCAGTCATAACACAAACAAAAATCCAATCCGCTCATTCAGACGATATCAGCCATATACTATCTATCGTCACCGATAGGTCGAAATATAATGTCCACGATAGATGTTTTGATTGTCGGGGCAGGTCCAACAGGACTTGTCTTGGCCCTCTGGCTTCAACGACTCGGAATCAACTTTCGCATCATCGATCAAGGGAGCAGCCCGGCGCAGAATTCCCGCGCGCTGGTTGTCCATGCACGCATATTGGAGTTGTACCGTCAAATTGACATGGCTGACGAACTTTTAAGTCATGGGTACAAACTCCCAGCTACCAATGTTTGGGTGAATGGCCAACACTGTGCCCGCATACCGCTTGGTGAATTCGGTACAGGAATGACGCCGTACCCATTTTTGCTGATTATACCACAAGACAAGCACGAGGAAATCCTCGAAAAACGTCTCAACTCACTCGGAGTATTCGTGGAGCGGCGTACAAAATTGGAGGGGTTTTCGGATAGCGGATCGGGAATCTCTGCGACTCTTGTCAGTGAAGATGATGGAATAGAGTCGACTTGCGAGAGCACTTACATCGCTGGCTGTGATGGAGCTCACTCCGCGGTCCGACATACGATGGGTGCCAAATACGAAGGAGAAACCTATGCACCAGTCTTCTACATTGCCGACGTCGAGACTGAAGAACAAGAAAGCCCCTTTTATAATGGAGAGGGCCACCTGACATTCGCCGATAATTCATTTAACCTAATAATCCCACTCGCACAAGAACGACGCATACGTCTGGTTGGGACTACCATACCCAAGGACAATGACCAACCAATCGATCAGTCTGATCCTCCCCCAGAGCTGACTTTGGAGAGCGTGCTGCCGAACATCAAGAAAACATCGGGCATAGAAATCAAGAACACTAATTGGTTCTCTGCCTATCGTTGTCATCACCGAGTTGCCGAAAATTTCCGCAAAGGTCGTACATTTCTTGTGGGCGATGCGGCTCACATTCACAGTCCTGTGGGCGGCCAGGGCATGAACACCGGAATAATGGACGCCATTAACCTAGCATGGAAACTTGCCAGCGTTATCAAACAACCTTCCATGTCAGAGGAGTCAAAAAATAAGCTTCTTGATTCCTATCAATCAGAACGTCGCTCGTTTGCACTAAGTGTCGTTGGTGCGACCGACCACGGCTTCACGGTTCTCACAAGTCCGGGCTTCTTTGCGCATATGCTCCGTACCTGGATAATCCCATATCTTGCTCCGATAGTCACCAGATTTCAATCTACACGAGCCGAGATTTTTCGGCGTGGCTCACAGCTCGTCTGTTCATACCGAGACAGCCCTATCAACCAGCCTTACAATAATGGAGGTGCAATTCAGCCTGGTGATCGTCTTCCATGGGCCGAGACCGAAATAAGTGACAACTTTTCGACGCTTACTGGTATATCCTGGCAGATGCATGTGTATGGTGAAGGACTCGAACCATCGGATCTTGCAAAGTGGTGTCGAGAAAAGAATGTCAAACTCGCTATTTTCAAATGGGAATCACGACATGGCCAGGTTGGACTGAAGAAGCATGCTGCCTACTTGCTACGCCCGGATCATTACGTTGCAGGAATTTTTGATCGGGATGTTGAGTCCGAGGTGGATAAATATTTTTTATTTCACGGCCTTCAGTGCCTGGACGCTCGATAAGGCACCCGACGAGATATCGGTGTTCTATTTATCTCCCCTCATGTACCATAGTTAAAATCCAACCCAGAGACTAGACTCAGAGGCATCTTTGATCTCGGTAATCATGCCAAACCGCTCAATATTCCCAACTGTAGCGTCAAAACTTTGGCAGTTTCTATATCAATCGTATTACAAGGTTTTAAGGCCTCTGCCCACTGAGAATCTCCGTTCGGACCGGAGAACAACAGACGGGCCCCAATGCCGAGACCGGCTTCCATGTTTGGATCGAGTTTCTTCGCCAGCGGGAGAGAAGTTCCCAGTTATGGGGAAATGAGTAATAGAAATTAGGATTGGTTGCGTAGTGATTCAGTTCCTGTGATCAAGTACTTTCGTTTAATGAAAAAATTCCGGAATAAGTATGTGCCTCGGAGCTGACATGCCCTCGGATCCGAAAAGATCTCCGGAAATTCGGATCCGGAAGATGGTGAACAGCTTCGGAGTGCGCTGACTTACGACAGGTAAATGATAAAAGTGAATAAGATAAAGCTCCGGTATATAAGAAGCGATCTTCAACTATATTTTTGTTTCAGATTCCACCGGTGGACAGCAACCAAAATAATCAACTAAATAAACCTCTTCAAGCACTCGAGCCAACTCTCTTATTTGAAAATCAGAACTTCAAATGGCTTCCAACAACATTGCAATCATCGGCGCGGGGCTATCGGGCCTTACCTTGGCTCTTTGCCTACATAAACAGTCTATCCCATGCACCATCTATGAGTCTCGATCGGCGTCTCTTGATATCGGAGGTGCTATTATGCTTTCCCCAAACGCATTGCGGGTCCTGGATGCGATAGGAATCTACGAGACCATCAAGCCTCGCGGATTTGACTTTAAGGACTTGCACTTTTATACGAACAAGCCACTCGACTCATACGAATTTGGAAACCGCTCAAAATATGGGTACGATGCACTGCGCATCTACCGCTACGAATTGATCGACGTTCTTTTGTCTGGCATCAAGGACAAGGGTATCCCCATTGAATATGGAAAGAAATTCACTCAGGTTCTTTCCGAGTCCGAAACTGAAGTCACCTGGGAATTTGAGGACGGTACGACTGGCTGCGCATCTTGCCTCGTTGGAGCTGATGGTATCCATTCGCGAGTCCGAAAATACCTATATCCTACTTTGGAGCCTCGCTTCACCAATGCGATGGGTGTCACGGCTGCTATTCCGACCAGCCAGCTCCAGGCCTCTGATGAATTTCAGCTTCCCATCACAATCATGAATCCCAAACATGGTGCCTTTGTTATTGCGCCGCAACAGCCTGATGGCTCGGAAATGCTCATTGGAAAGCAAAAGCGTGCGCCGGAGCTTGATCGCGAAGGATGGAGCAAGTTACTCAACGACAAAGAGTGGTGTGTGGAATTCCTTCGTCAGGGCTCCGAGGACTTCCCAGAAATTGTCAAATCAGCCGTATCGGATATTCCGCTTAACAAGATCAACCTTTGGCCTTTCTATGTGGTGCCCAAGCTTGACACGTGGGCGTCAGAGAATTCTCGCGTGGTCATCCTTGGAGATGCAGCTCACGCTATACCGCCTACTGCTGGCCAGGGAGTTAATCAGGCATTTGAGGATGTTTACACCTATGCTTTGGTTTTGAAGAAATCCCTGAGTGGAGATTTGAATCAGGGCCTGAAGATATGGCAGCAAGGTCGACAAGAACGGGTTGATCGGGTCCTTGAGCTGAATACGCAGATTGATGCGAGAAGAATGCCAAGGGACCCCAACTCGGCAATTTCGGAGATTGAGACCAAGCCGTTTGAACTAGAGTGGCTATATGGCCCGAAGTTTGATGAAATGGTCGAGAACTGGTTCCAAACGTGTAAAGCAGACTGAAGCTTCGTCATTCTCATTTAATTTGTTGAGTTGTTGAATATCATATGGAAATAATAGGATTACCCGGACAAATGAGCTTAAAGTCTCGTAGTCTCTTTCAAATTGGTTCAATTCAACTTGGAAGTAGTAGTAGTAATCCTATAGTAGTAACTAAACTGCATTGGACAATTATCATTTGAGCACCAGAGCAATAATAATACAGAGATAGTCACATACCTAGTATATTCGTTGGCAAATTTAATTTGTGGGGGTTAGCATTTTTGACCTCCTGAGCAGTTCAACATCATTTGGTCGAATATTGGGGAACTCTTGGTCGAGACTTTAGAGTATGAGACTCTGTTCCGATTGGACAGCGTTTCGGTCACATATTTAAAGTGCTAAAAAGAGACGGTATGCTTGTTGACACTGTCTTAAAATTTGAGGGGATTTGATGTTTCTGCTGTTCCTATCGGCAGATACAAGTAGTTATCTAGCGCGGACTAGTTAACTCAGCCAAGCGCCCCCGCGTTTACAATATAACATCATCTTGGCCCTGAACATCTATCTCAGAAGAACAATGCTGCAATTTAACTGGCTTGCGTTACGATGGAGCCGGTAATGAGTCTAAGCTCTATTTTGATACGATGGGAGCTCATTTTCATCAACCGCCTAGGTATTAAAGACTAACTTGCATTCCTCCATGTGGGTTTCGGTAAACCTGATGACCCCAAACTAAGCAAAGTAGCCCTGAACTGCTATACAATAACAACTATCGGAAACACATATAAATCTTCTGTAGCTGCCTGTCTCTCCGTATAATGTATAAGAACAGTTGTCCGGAAGTTCTGATTTCATTTTCATTTCTTTCTGTCTCAAAGGTTCAATTTATGACCCCCAGGTATATTTAAAGGCTTCCAAGGTTCTATTTCGGTGACTATGTTGTCTAAAATATTATTCCAATTATCGACTCTGTCAGCTCTTAGACTAGCCCAGGGTCGGCAGCCGTGGAGCTTGACATATCTCCTCGTGTGCCAGACCATGCATCTAGGCCTATTCAGCTGGGATTTGTTGGATTAGCGTGTGAAACATCTTCATTCCCTGCATACTCCGGTACTAATAAAACATCCATATCAATCATCATTTAGAATTCGAAGGCTTAGTAATGATGTTATACAGGAACCAAGTCATCGCCGAACTTATTTTCCCGAAATCTAGTCGAATCAATTGCAAGCCGCCAGGGCTCAGCTGTCAAATTTCGAGTCGGTGGTACATCGGGTAACTTTTCTACCCTCCTCCTTGATCAAGCCGAAGCAATCATTATACCCACCAATGGAATTGGCAATAACGTGGCATACAACATTACCCTAGGACCATCCTGGTTTGAAGAATTCAAAAATTTCCCTGGTGTAGAACGGGTCTATCAAGTGTCTTTGGTTTATTTGAACAAAACAAACTCAATCGAGGGACTCAAAATTGCTGTATCCACGATCGGAGCAGATAATCTCTTTGCACTCGAGATTGGAAATGAGTTGAACTCATATCCGGCAGAATAGTCCCCAGAAGACTATGCTTCAGAGTGGCTGACCTTTGATAAAGCTATTCGGAGGGAAGTGCCGCTTCCTAAGAAGATAATCCAGGCAGGAACTATAGCCGGAGTGGGAGTTGGCGAGTGGACGTTGTCAGTGTTTGAGGAATGTTTCAAATCGAGCTTCATACTGATCTTTCATATAGACCGAACCTGTTTTCAACAGATATAGATTCCACAAATATGGTCAAGACAGAAGCGACGTACTACTACCAATGGTTCGGAGTCGACCCACCAGAGTTCGAACGTAATTTGTGCCGTTCAAAGGCTAAACGATCATTAGACTCTAGGTGATCTCATGAACTCATGAATCACACAGCACTTATTACCACTATGGCCAACATTACTTCGGCAGCCCAATTCTTGTCACAGAATTATCGTAATATCCCATTTGTCATGGGAGAGGTAGGTACATACCCCGGGGCAATCAACAACTATGAAGTGAAGCAATCCTTTGCTGCCACTCTTTGGAATGCCAAATTCATCCTCTTTGATCCTCTACGCCATGTCCCAGAATGTCTCCCGTGTCAACATGCAGCAAGGGCTAGGGTTTGGCTACTCAGCGTGGACTCCAGGCCCAGATTCTGATAATGGCAACCAGGGCCCGGGAATATGGGATCCTTACTATGCTTTTCCTTTTGCCGCCGACTTCATCGATGGGGCAACCGACCTACAAGTGGTACCGATCCTACAACAAGAGAAGCTTGTAGCATATGCAGGGTACGAGTCTGAGCGACTGTCTAAGCTAGTCATCATCAACCTGGAAGTCTGGAACACAACGAACTTTTCCCCTCGTCCTTCACGGGAGGTAAAGTTCCAGGTCCCCTCAAATATGGCAAAAGCCAAGGTTGAGAACTTGACGGCACCGGGGGCGGATGTTGGAGAGGACATCACTTGGGTGGGGACGAGTCGGACATATAAATCAATGGGTCTTCCGGCGCAGGTCATTCATGATACAGAGATAATTTCTGCTGTTCACCAGAGCCTAGCTGTCAATGTTCAGTAAAGTCAGGCGGTGATGATTTCCATGCTTTCTTGTGACCTTTTTGAGTGATCATGACGAAATTTATCCTTGCCAGATGTTGATTTGGATGTCTAGGCCGCCCACTTAAATTTGTTCTCGCATCTCGCTCTTTCTCTCTTCATAAATACCATATTACTACCTCTAGATTCTCGAGCCTTTCATCTGATTTCCCCCATGTATCGCTACCGTAGCACCCCGTGGGACCCCTTGGTTAATCCGCAGACTTCCATGGTTCTGGTATCGCCGTCTCTGCATTGTTGGTAAGAATCACGGACGATTCTTTATTTCTCAAAGGCATTGGCTGGTCAGTTGGTTTTGCTTCTACCATATCTGAGTTTGAAATTCGTCCATGTAATCCAGCACCAGCGACGACTCGGATATATATTAGCGCATTTGTATTATCTTAACTTCACTAGCGATCTTGAGGTCTGAACCCAAGCAGGAACTTACGTAAATGGGGGCCAAATTGAAACACGAATAGGAGGGCTACTTTTGTGTTGGCAAGGCGGCTGAGTCTAGGCACCGCCATTTGCGACCGTGTCATTTCTATCGGCCCCTTTCCATCACGAACACCTTTGGTCTTTTTTTTCCCTATTCCACTTAGGCCTTTGACTCATACCAACAAAATGTCATTCTACTTTCCCACCGAGTTCGAAGAAGATTACAAAAGAAGAAATCTCGCCCTAAGATATGGTGCGATCTCATCCAGCCTCCTGGGCGGCTTTTTCTTGATCATATGGCACACCCATATCGTTATCTACACAATACTGGTACACATTTAGCTCTCCTAGAGCAGCCAGATAATGACATGGAAACAAAGGCTCACGACTTGTACAGTTTATGCTGCTTCTAGCCTGGTCTAGTACGGCGACTTATATGGCATTTCAGCGAATTATAATCCAGCCTCTCATTAATACAGCCTGTGATGCTATATCTGCAGCATTCTTGTTGTGGATTATGCCTTTAATGATTTTTACTGGGGTTTTATACCTGAGCTTGCCTACCTTTGCCATGTGCTTCTGCTATATGATCGCTATGTATGAGATGATTCCTGTTCCTCCACTCGGATCCCGCAACTTACCAAAGTACTCTGCAGATATATCCACTCGGTGCTTGCCTTGCGCGAGTTTGTCAGATCTCGACAGTGATCTCATTTCACTTTTGGCCCCAGTCCTTTTAACTGCCACAGAAATGCAAAACTGGTAGATAAGATCAAGGAATGCAAGCTTGAACAGCATGTATTCGGATGCGGTGAACGGGACTATACCTGGGTATTAAATACTTAGAGCGAAAGAAGATGCCGGTCAAGTAGCCTTAGTTCCAGGAGCTCTGAGGTTCTAACCCCTTGAAAAGGGTAGAGAGGCTGATTGGGGAAGCCTGGCCTAATGATACTAGTACTATAATCCTAGGAGTAGATACGTGGATACCTATAGGAAAGAGGATCGAATAAATACATATGAGTCTTACTTTTTATGCCAGGTGGCATAGGACATATACTGGCATCTAACTTGATTTAGGACGCAAGTTCGGGATCACTAAATAATGGTGATGAATTAGATTCTTTCTAGACTTCAAAGGGTTGTCGGTAACAGCTTCCACACATCTTGCAAGTTTGCTCTTTATCAATTGGAGCTACACCCCCCAAATTAGGTCCCTTCGAGAAAATGGCGAAATTATGCCGGTCATTGACCAATGATAGAGGGAAAAGCTCTCTTTGTGGACATATGTGCTTGAGTGAAGCATCCGTTGTTGGCTCTCGTAATCCGGAGGCAGACCCGTTTGGTTGGTGATAATAATTGATCAAATGCCAGTGCTGACCGGTAGGGCTGGCTATGCTAAATGAGAGCTTCATGAGTTGTGATTCGGGCCGATGGGCGGATTGATCATCGACTATTCCAACAACTGATCGGAAGTCTCTTTTTTTGCATGGGTCCTCTGATGTGATGTCCGATTCCGGTGCAGGCTCCGCCACCGATCCACTGGATTCTTTGAGCTTCATTTCTCTGTAAACGAGAAATCGCCCGGAAACTCGACTTGGACTCCATTTCCTCCCGTCTGTCCACCTTCTCAGTCCACTTTCATGCTCCTCCCAGATAAATACGGAGCCATTTCGAATGGATCGTCCCTCTTTTGGTGATAATCGTTTGCCAACACGAGGCAGAAACCCATTATAGCAGGCCTGAATGAGAAGAATAGCGTCCGCTGGCGTGCGGATGTATCCATTATAAGTCTCCATTTGATCTTTTGACCTGGGCTTTTGTCCACCCCAACTGTCGACGAATTCAAATTTTGCTATTAAATGTGATGGACCTGCTACCAGAGACCAGTGAGATTCTCTGTTATAGCGAATAATGATGCCTGCGAATTGAGAGTTAGCTTTTGTAATTGACCAGATAGTTGGGCTACCTACAAGCACAGCCGATGGGAACAGGTGAAGTTTTCGTAAACGTGGGAGAAATTTTAAGCTTATGCATCTGCAGAAATTATTATTTCTGGAATTACCACCCTCAATGCATGACCACGAAGAAGGGTATCTCCAAATAAGATGACAGTGGGGATGCTGAGAAGGACCTATCGGAGAATCTACCGCCAAGAAAACCCAGAGGTTCTTTTCTAGGCAGCAATCACCGAGCTCGGGGTTAGTGTAAACCATGGTACACACAATCATTGAAAAACAATTACTCGTGTCCATTACTAGTACGACCCACAGCATCCGAATTCCGCGGACTCCGACCGGGGCCGTGTTTTATAATTACGGCACCTGGGCATGTCTGGGCAGTGACTTTCTTCCTGAGAATTCTCACTAAAAATGGCTATTGGTAACCATGGAATTTCTATTTCTATTTCGACCAGAATCTATGTGTTTCCAAGATATCCGAGCACCTTCTCAACCAAGAACTTTCGAGGCTCAGCCTGGTCATCATTGCTCAGGGCATGGGATGCATTGGGTATTATTGCAGAGTGGTCATCATCCCAGACATTAGCATCACTGCTGCTGTTGGTGGCATTCTTCCATCTCTTTAGCAAGTTCTCCTTATCAACCCAGTCCGGCACTGACTGGTCGGCCCCAGAAAACAGAACCATCAATTTGTGCTTCAGCAACCCTTGTTGCTTAACCATGCCAAAAGTCTTTCCCAGTTGCTCGTCGCTGAGATCAGAGCTGAATAGGTCATCCTCCGACGGGGAGTGAGGACTATTCAGACTGATCAGACTTAGGAATCTTCTGCAGCTGATTGCAGTATTCCCAGGATAGATATTGCTGGTCAACGACAGAGGTAGCATGGTGTCAAATGTGTTGTCACTTCGAGCAGCCTCCTTCGCAAAAGCTTCCATCTTATCATACACCACTCGGATCTCACTTGGTGACTTTCCTCCGATTCCGTGTGTAAGGACCCAGAAAATAGCCTCGCGGTCAGAAACTGGTGCCTGCATAATCGCTCCGTCAAGGGGCATGCGCTTGATATGCTGAAGCCCAGAATCGAAGGATGGCGTGCTGGTATGTGGGTTTGGTTGGGAAAGGTAATGCAGTACACATTGACTACCTGTAGAGTGACCCATTAGGACAATCTTTCCGGCGCCATATTTCTCCGATTTGTAGTCCTTGATGTAGTTCAGACACTGAGCGATCTCATTCGTGTCTCGGTCGAGATGCCCCAGACCCCAGGATTGGTATGAGGATGTGAGGTTCAACGAGAAGACAGACCATTCTGTTTTCTGAAGCGCCTGGACCAGGTCGGCCATGTAGGAAGTGGTTGCTAGGCCATCTCCTAGGCCTCCAAGGAAAACAAGACTATGGGGTTGGCGAATGGCATTGGAAGTGTACTCGAAAGTAACCAGGCTCTCTGTCTGAGATCAACGAAAAGACACTGTTAGCAGTGGTCACATTTTGAAAATACCATTAGAGCAGTCACTCACATAATGGTGTAGAAGGCCAGGTAGTCCGCCCTTGGGCCAGAATTGGGAATACATGTCTGTGACGGAAAATTTATCACCTAGCTGAAAAGAGGCGATTTGCAGGAACGAACGAGAGTTCCCAAGTTCAAACTGGCTTATGTATCAGGTGATCCAACTACCGAGGCAGACTCGTTATCAGATCGAATTTCTGCAGTGAACTGTCAGAGTCCTTGCAATTTGTGGGTTCAAACTGTGGCACGTCAAGAGCGAGAGTTCCGATCCGAGATCACCCCACTCCGTTGAGCCCTTACGTACTCCAAAAGCACGCCCTATAAAATACGACCAAGACAATTGAGACACTATTTGACTATCATGGTAACGATCCACAGGGTCCAACCTGCAAAGATATTAAGCGGAGACTTTGTTTGTAATACCACTGTATTACATGTTCAATAATACCACTCACACTAGCGCATGTATTTCCTCTGTAAGCCCCAGTGGAATGACATGTGGTGGATCTCGGGGTTATCAACTATCGCCAATAAATCGTAAACTGTTCCAACGGTACGCCCGAAAGCACTAGGCGGAGGTGAAAACCATGGAAAATTTAATCAGATTTTGTGGCTGACGTTGAGCCGATCTGATAGGAGATTCCGTCGGAGAAGCCCCTCAACTCGGATATTCCAAGAATACTATTCGTAGTTGGGAGAGCGCCACCCTACTATAGTCCTGACTTGCACGACCAGACCTGTGCAAGCCAAGCAAATAAAATTGCCTACGAAGATCTTTCGAGTTTGTTTAGAATAGCATTATCGAGTCACAACCGCGCGCGCCGCGAATTATGTACGACATGGGTGCAATAAGGCCAACTTTCTTAGTAACTCCTGTCGGCAGAGGCCGAATGCAACCCTCGTTCTTTAACATGGACCCTCCACAGAAGGTGCCACTTGAGCCGTGGGGCAAGGATCCAGTTTTCCTGAGGAGTTTGGACCTCGGGCTTTACGCGGCGAGAGGAAGTGCGCCCTACGTAATTTCTAAAACAAGACTAAGGTGGATCTCGTGTCGTAGGGCCCAGGTTAACGAACCCGAGTCGAACGAAGATAGATTTACGGATAGATGATAAAATCTTGATATCCCTGGTACGACTGATTCAATTCCCGAAGGGCAATCCAGATCAGATAACTTCGTCTTGCTCCACCAGCTAGCGTTAGAAGTACGGTTGGACTGGGTCTCTGAATTGGCGCTTCTGCTCCATACACCTCGGTTAGCTCTGCCCTTTGGTCAAATACAGGAGCTTTGATTTTCTCGGCAAAGGTTTCGGTCTAGAAATCTCTTTATTATTGTCTACGAAGCGAGTCATTCCGAATATTGTGGGTGCTTGTTGAATCCGTTGCTTTCCGGAACGGCCGACTTCCCCGACACCGGAAGATTGCATACTTTGCCAGTTAGGTGAGCCTTGGTTACTTTCAACTTGAAGTTTTGAGCAATTGAGTGGAGATATCAGGTCTAATACATCATACACTAGCTCTGCGGTCCTCGATACCCCTTGCCTTTCGACACCCCAAACTTCCGCGATCTATAGCGACCGCTTCATGTCACCAAAATGGCACCTATAGGCATAAACGACATTCTTGAGCGCAATGACAGAGGACATGGGTCTGTTGGACCAACCCAAAGTTTTGAAAGCGGCGATGCCAGAAGCTTTGAGGTAGTTGGTCTTGCATCCGATGAGACAACACCCACTGGCATGAAAGAAGACGTTTTGCTTCTTTCGTGGCTGGCAATGCTTTTAAAAACACGAGAAGGTGCCCAAGTCTCATTTGAATGGGCCTATGGTATTTCGGGGGAAAGCAGTCGGTTATCAATGAACGAAGTTGTGAAGGGGCTGGAAGAAGATATCATGGATGCTTCCGCAGCCATTCGAAAGTATATCACTTCCGCGGTGCCCAACGACAAATCTCCGGTCACATCTCCGGTTCCCCTAATTCTGACTACGAATTCATTCTCAAGCGATTCAGAAGATACCAAAGAAGAAGTAAGCGAGGCCCCAACTTCAGCAAAAATGGACTTGTTTTGACTAAAGTGATAAAGGGCACAATCCATCTTGAACTGCGGTTTAACAACAATCACCTTTATATTCGACCACTTTGGACGACTGAGAACATTCTGCCTTACACATTATCACTATGCATTGAGACACTGGTTGAAACCATCAAGATGTGTCTCTCAAGTCCCTTTTTATCGATTCAAGATTGTCTCCGACCAGGTGCTCGCGACTTGAAAGACATTTGGGGGTGGAATCACATCTTGCCTCCAAGCTATACATTCGGGATGCATGAAGAAATCTCAAGGCGTTCCCAAACGCACCCAAGTAAAGTGGCAATCTCTTCTTGGGACGGTGAGTTGACATATGGTCAAATCGAACATTACTCCGACTTTGTTGCAGACTCTCTGAGTCAATCAGGAGTGCAACTTCAAGACTTTGTCCCAATTTGCTTCGAGAAATCATGCTGGACTATCGTCGCTGTGCTTGCTGTGATGAAGGCCGGTGGAACCATGGTCATGATGGATCCGACTTTGCCTCTTGCGCGTCTGCAAAACATGGCCAGTCAAGTTAGCGCAAAGACAATCTTGTCATCTTCAAAGCAAAAGGAGTTCTCAAGAGAAATTTTGCCAATTGGGGACCTGGTTGTCGTGGAGGGAAAATCTTTCACGGGCATCCCTGGGCCTGAGGAAATCACAAAACTGCCTTCTGTGCCGGGTTCAACTTTGATGTATCTCATTTTCACATCAGGAAGCACGGGAACACCAAAGGGTGTCAAAATCTCCCATGAATCATACACCAGCAGTGCATTCCCTCGCGCGAAAGCAGTGGGTTATGATGAAGACTCAAGAGTTCTTGACTTTGCCTCATACGCCTTCGACGTTAGCATCGATAGTATGCTTTTGACTCTCGGGAACGGCGGCTGTCTTTGCATTCCCTCTGACGAGGACCGACTGAACGATATCAACGGAGCCATCCGGCGAATGCGGGTCAACTATGCTGGTATCACCCCTTCGATGGCTCGTATTTTAGAGCCAGATGTCATTGCTTCTCTCAGTGGCCTAGGTCTTGGCGGAGAAGCTGCTTCCCCTAGCGATGTCAATCTGTGGGGCCAGGATGCCAGAATCATCATTGGCTATGGACCCTGTGAGTGTACCATCGGCTGCACAGTGAATAGCAGCGCTGCTACCGGGCGGGACTACATTTCAATCGGAACGGGAAATGGAGCAGCAATCTGGATTGTCGATCCTAATAACCATGAAATACTCATGCCCGTCGGTGCTGTTGGCGAGCTACTAGTTGAAGGCCCAATTGTTGGGCAAGGATACTTGAATGATCCAGAGAAGACTGCTGCCGCCTTCATCAAAGATCCAAAATGGCTGCTTGAAGGCCATGCTGAATTTACTGGGCGCAGTGGTCGGCTTTATAAGACCGGAGATCTTGGTAAATATGATCCTGATGGTTCAGGTGGTATCGTATTTGCTGGCCGCAAAGATACCCAGGTCAAACTGCGAGGTCAACGTGTCGAACTTGGGGAGATCGAGAGTCAACTCAGATCCAAGCTTTCTTCCGAAATAAGCGTGATCGTTGAAGTTATCAAGCCAGATGGATCTGGCCAGCAGACATTAGTGGCATTTGTCACATCTCAGTCTATTTCAGGCTCAGACAACAGTGATATCAGATCGACTCAGCTCTCTGATGATCAGCGCAAGTCTCTTGCTGATGCGAATACAAAGATCATGGCTGTTCTTCCAAGATACATGGTACCAACCGCATATATACCAGTTAACTGTCTCCCAGTCTTGATCTCAGGAAAGACAGATCGCAGACGTCTTCGTCAGTTTGGCGCAACAGTGGACTTACGACAGCTGGGTCTGGGATCTGAAAACACTGCCATGCGCGAATTGACTGAGGTCGAGGAGCGACTTCGACAGTCATGGGGTCAGGTCTTGAAGCTTGATGCAGAAGGAATCCGACCTGATGATAACTTTGTCACGTTGGGTGGTGACTCTTTGGCCGCCATGAAGCTTGTTTCGGTCTGTCGAGAACAGGGACTTGATGTCACCGTGACTAACATTTTCGGTCACCCAGTCTTGTCTGAAATGGCTGTTGTAGCCCGGGTCTGTGAAGTCGAGACACGACAAGAAGTCCCCACCTTTTCAATGATCTCCCAATCTATTCAAAGCGCCACTTCTGAGGTCTCGGAGGTTTACGGCTTCGATGCCGCAAAAGTCCAAGACATTTATCCGTGCACGCCGACACAAGAGTCACTTTTCACTTTCTCTCTGAAGTCTGATAAGGCTTACGTTGCTCAGAGAGTTGCAACCATTCCAAATCACGTCAGTCTCGGAGCGTGGAAGAATGCCTGGGAAGAAGTTGTCAGACAAAGTCCTATTCTTCGCACTCGGGTGGCACAGTTGCAGGAGCCTGGTCTTCAGCAAGTCATTTTGGACGAAGATATTTCATGGAAACATCCAACTGACTTGGTTGAATATTTGGGAAGAGATAGGGGTGAAAAGATGAATCTTGGCGAAAGCCTCGCTCGATATGCCATTGTGGAAGATGTGACAAACAACAAGCGCTACATGATTTGGACCGTCCATCACGTACTTTATGACGGCTGGTCTGAGCCTCTCATCCTCAAGAAGGTGCTTGATGTCTTGGACAGCAAGCAACTCGGACCTGAGACTCAGATGAGAGACTACATTAAGTATGTGCGTGATACAGACGAGAAGGCCATGGAAGAATTCTGGCGGCGAGAGCTTGACGGTGCAGTTGGCCCTCAATTTCCTCGTTTGCCATCCCGAGACTTTTTACCAACACCTGACGGGTTTATCGAGCATCAGCTTGCTTTTACCATGCCGGAAGGCGCATCTTTCACTATGGCCACTTTGATTCGTGGCGCTTGGGCCCTGGTGGCATCTCAGTACACGCGAAGTGACGATGTTGTATTTGGTGAGACTCTGACCGGTCGCGATATTGCACTGAGGGGAGTTGAAGGAATCATCGGCCCGCTTATTGCAACGCTCCCTGTGCGTGTCAATGTCAACCGACTGGCTACCGTGGAGTCATATCTCCACAATGTGCAGAAGATGATTCTTGCTCGCGTACCATATCAGCATATGGGTATGCAGAATATCAGAAAGGTCAGCCGTGATGCTCAGCACGCTTGCGAGGCTGGTACTGGCTTGGTCATTCAACCTGAGCCTGATAACTCAGCAAGCGAGCTCGGGCTCGAACAGGGAGACGTGGCCCGAGAAGCCCTTCATTTCAATCCTTATCCACTTATGTTGGCATGTGGAATTCGCAAGAATGGCTTCAGAATATGCGCTAGCTTCGACAGCAGCCTAATCTCAGTCGCGCAGATGAAACGTGTATTGATGCAACTCGAAACCGCATGCCAACAGCTGACCAAGAATATGTCAAGAAGCGTTGGAGAATTATCGTGTCTTCCGGAGGTCGAGTTGAGTCAAATTTGGAATTGGAACCAAACAGCGCCGCTGTCCGCAAACGCGGAGCAAAAGAGATTCCAGGCAGATTCCAGCATCAAGCAAGGTGCAGCTTACCCTCAAGCACTTGTTCCTTGGGTTTGTGACCCGCGTAATCCGTTTATTCTTTCGCCCATCGGATGTGCTGGTGAACTTTGGCTTGAAGGATCTCTTTTGTCAGGTGAAACAATTGACAGCCCCGACTGGCTCGTGGCCGGAAGTTCTGAAATTCCTGGCCGAGAAGGACAGCTTCAGGCAACTGGGGATATGGTTCAGCTACTTGAAAATGGTAGCTTGGTGTTTGTTGGGCGCAAGGAGAATGTCGTGCCAGCTCAAGGACACGCCGTTGACATCGCGGAGGTCGAGGTAAACATCGCCCAGCAGCTAGATCCTTCTGTTATCTCTGCTGCAGCTGTGGTCCAGAGCAATCCTTCCCAGACAAGGAAATCGATGGAGCAGCAACTCATTATCTTCATCGAGCAAACACCGATTGACGGGGACATCGTGTCACTACTTTCGGAATCGCGTCAAATCAGTTGCGAAATTCCCGGTCAATATTTACACGCAACCATCAGCTCGACAATTTCCGTTGAACTTGCTCTGGCATTGAAAAAGCTGAACAGATTTGCTCAAGACAACCTGCCGTCCTATCTGGTCCCTACAGCATATATCGTGATCGAGCGGATGCCCACTCATATGGATAATGTTGATCATAATCTGCTCAATAAACTGGCATCAAACATTCCTTCCGACTTGCTTGAGCAAATCAGACAGTCATTTGAGACGGCGTGGGAAAGCAACGCCGTCCGAAGCAGTTTGACACCGTCCGAAAGCATCCTTCGATCGGCATGGTCAAAGATTCTAGCCATTGTGGAAGAAAGGATAGACGTTGACGACAATTTCTTCCGACTAGGTGGTGACTCCGTCTTAGCGATGAAGTTGGTATCATCTCTTCGCTCTCAAGGACACGGTTTGACGGTCGCGAACATTTTCCAAAACATGCGCCTGGGTGATGCTGCGAAGGTACTGAAGGTTGATCAAGCTTCAATAAGCAAGGCCCTAGCTTATCGACCATTCTCTCTTGTGGATCATTCCGACCTAGAAATGTTTTTGTCGACCTTTGTCCGACCGAAGCTTGCCAATCCGAGTTGGAAAATTCGCGATGTGTACCCAGTGACAGATTCACAAGCACTCGATATCAAGGCAACTATTCAGCCACCACGTACTTCAATGCAGTACACTATGCTATATTTTGATGGAAAAATCAGTCGCGATAGGTTGCTCCGGGCTTGTGGTGAACTCATAAAAACACACGACATCTTGAGAACAGTCTTCATTGAGCATGAGTCAACATTCCTCCAGGTCGTTTTGGACGGAATTTACGCGCCCATGGTGACGCAAAGGGCCGAGAAAGAACTGGAGCAAACTGTTGTTGATGTTTGCACCTCTCACGCTGAGGAAGATTTCCAACTGGGATCGCCATTTTTCAAGATTTTCCATGTCCAAGAAACCGATGGCCGCGAATGTCTTATCCTTGGTCTCTCCCATGCGCAGTATGATGGTGTTTCGTTACCTCGCCTTCTGCAGGATTTGGAAGCACTGTATACTGGAAGCGATATTCTGGATTACGTGCCATTTTCTACGTACATGGCTCGTATATCGGATAGCCGCGCAAACAGAAAGGCTATTTCGTACTGGGATAAGCTTCTGGCTGGCTCATCCATGTCAATCCTGGAAGGAAAATCGGGACAGCCTACGGAGAAGGCAGTGTTCCACACAAAGCCCGTCGAGGTTTCCTTTTCTCTCGATGAAATAACCACTGCAAGCCTACTCACGGCTGCATGGGCATTGGTCTTGGCCCGCGACCTTCAGCAACCAGATGTGACTTTCGGAAGTGTTACGTCGGGTCGAATGCTTGACTCCGCGGATGTGGAAAATGTCATGGGACCATGCTATCAGCTGACCCCTGTCAGGGTTCCTTTCGAAGCCAACTGGACTGGCATGGACTTGCTGAAATTCGTTCAGAAGCAAGGTGCTGAGTCTGCAGCCTATGACTTTGTCGGCTTCCAGAAAATTTCACAGCAATGTGCTAAGTGGCCCTCGGATGTGCAGTCGTTCGATTCCCTTGTGCATCATCAAGACTGGGATGACTTTGACACTATGCCATTTGCGGGAGAGTCTCTCAAGGTGGATATACTGAATCCCCACGGAGATTCCCCTAGTCCATTGAAGGTGGTATCTTATCTCCGCGAGGGGCAGATGCACGTTGGACTGGTTGGATGTGAAAGTGAGACGGAATTTGTGGACAAGCTTCTTGATCAACTAGTTTCTACAGTTCAGAAACTTGGGGTTCATCAATCAGAACTTTTGTTCGATGCCAATTTCTTTTGATTTCGGATCGCAAACATGCATCACACTTTTTGTAATTTTTAGCAAATTGATATTGAATTGTTTGTTTTTATTATTATAGTCGCACATTACTACTAGTATTAAATAGTTAGTACTGTTCCATTGAATTATCTTTATTGAAGTTATATTCAAGTTGTTCTCGCTTTACTTGCTTGAAATATCCTACTACTAGCTCTATAATCTCAAAGATACTCGAGTGAAAGCTAACTCAAGAGTTCAAGTTCCTGCTATTCCAAGATTTAGCTGTTTCCCAGGTGTCAACCTTGGAAGTTGCGGCGGCAAGCTTCCGGGCCTGGGAATAATACAATACTGGTACTAGTAGGTACATATGTTATACTAGTAGGTATGATGGAGAAAAAAATGAACGTGAGGGAATATTATTGTCTAGGTAGCAAATTAAAAGTTCAAATCTAATTCTCGAAATACTATAAAACAGATTTTTAATCCGTGGCCACTGTTTGATGCATAACATTAGCCCGATAACTCTCCGATCTCTCGAGTAACTGTTCATGCGATCCCTGATCAATGCATTGACCGGCTTCAATCAGGAAAATAACATCTGCTTTTCTGATCGTACGCAAGCGATGGGCAATTGCAATGACTGTAATGCCTCTCGCGGCCTTCTCAAGACCGTCTTGCAGAAGCTTTTCAGACTCGGCATCTAAAGCACTAGTTGACTCATCGAGAATCAACAGCTTCGGCTTCCGGACAAGAGCACGTGCAATCGACAGCCGTTGCTTCTGACCTCCAGAGAACTGGCTGCCATTAGGTCCACACATAGTCTGATACCCATCTGGTAACCCGATGATAGTCTCGTGTATGTTTGCAAGTTTGCAGGCCTCTTCTATTTCGGCCAGGGTAACATCGCGTCCTGGTGCAGCACCGAGACCGATATTGAACTCGATGGTCCCTTCGAAGAGGACACTCTCTTGAGGCACGAGCGAAATTGTGTCACGGAAAGAGACGCCGTGTCCCTTGGTCACATCAAATCCATCCACAAGAATAGATCCGGCCTCTGGTGTATAGAGACGCTCAACAAGTGAAATGATCGTCGATTTTCCGGCACCACTTGGTCCAACCAGAGCAGCAAATTTGCCTGGTCGAATGTCAATGTTCAAGCCGTTGAGAATCTTCATGTCTGGACGAGCTGGGTACGCAAAGTGAACATCGCGGAATTGAACACCTGAAGCTTGACCATCGGAAATGATAGGCTTCGGCTCTGCCGTTGCTTCAGGGTCGCTGTTCTTCAAGTGATCAGTTTCATCATGGCTTGGCACCTTTCCACTCATTTTTTCAGAGCCAAGTTCGATAAGGCCGAGAATGCGAGCCATCGCATTCCGAGCATTTGTAAGTTCGGGTGCCAGCGCGAACATTTGACTCCAGAGAAGAGCACTAACAAGCAGAGAGAAAACAACGATCAAAAACTGAGTTTGAGTGTAAGTACCCGCAATAATTTGCTTAGCACCCCACCAGTACGCCAAAGCATTAACACAATTTCCAAGGAAATACGTTGTTGCTTGCCAAAGGCTGGCATGAAGGGTGACCTTCAGGGTCTCCTTCCGGGGACCTTTCAAAGACTGTCGGTAGCTTTTGAGGATATCCTTTTCAAGAGAGAGCGAGGCGATTGTTTTGATAGAAGTAACAGCCTCCACGCCAATATCGACTGACTTTGTGTATGCAGTTTCGTGTTTTTCTTCGAATTTGCCCAAAACGTGGAGTTCCATCAGACCTGCTCCTAGGAGAAGAGGTACCAGCGCCAGACAAACTAACGCAATCTTCCATGCAATAATATGCGTCAGAATAATTGCGGCAATCAGATTAACTGTGATCGAGATCAAGGTTCCAATAACCGAGCCACTCAAACCGGCCAAAGCATTTCCGTCTCGGGTGATATAAGATAGAAGTAGTGCTGGAGTTCGGCCCTTGGACTGGTGCCATTGCAGATCTTGCTCGAAGAGTGAGCGGAAGGACAGAACACGGACAGTATAAACCATTTTTTCTGAGACCCAGCCAAATCCTGCCCAGCTGACCAGGTTTGAGAAAAACTCGATAATGGCGAGAACGAAGAACATGAGTCCAAAGAAGTTACCACTTGACCGGATGCTATCCGCGCTCTTGCAGGGATTGAGGCTTCCGACAGTATTGCCGAAAATGACAGCCTCGCCGGAGAACGCTCCACCAACGATGACAGATCCGATCAAAGCCACGAAAACGATCAACAAGTGCGGCTTGATAGCCGGACCATATCCGCGCAGAATAGCCCAAAGTGATTTCTTCGGGGTCTCCGGCTCTTCCTCCTCTTCTGGGGTAGCGGAAACCTGGACTTCAGTTGCAGAGGCTTTGCAGTTTTCGTCAGGTGTGATATCATTAGAGCCGCTCTTCTCAATTTCTGTGTCTGTCAAGGAACTCTGGTCAGATTTGCTGATGCTGTCAACGCTTACACTGGTGTCGGTCTTTCCGGAGCTACCACCAAGTCCTTGCATATAAATGAGATTGGCATAGGTTCCATTCAAAGCCATCAATTCTGAATGACTACCCTGTTCCACAATATGTCCCTTGTGCATGACGATGATGTTGTCCGCGTTGGTGATGGTTGATAGGCGATGGGCAATTGTGATCATAGTTCTGCCGCTAGAGATCCTGTTGATGGCATCTTGAATGCGACGCTCCGTCCGGGAGTCGAGGGAAGCGGTAGCTTCATCGAGGATGAGTACCGTGGGGTCTCTGATCAAAGCCCTTGCGAGAGATACACGTTGCTTTTGACCACCGCTAATCAAACGACCACTGGAGCCCACGCTAGTAGCATAGCCATGGTGGAGAGCGGAAATGAAACCATGTGCGTCTGCGAGAGCGGCGGCTTCTTGGACAAGTTTCACAATTTTGACAACCTCCGCTCCACGACTTTCTGCAGCAGTCATCAAATCCATGCCATCTCTGACTTCACTGGCGAGGCCCTCGAGATCAGATGCTACAAGTGCAGCCTTCAGCTCCTTGTGCTCAGGGTTACTGGAACTCATCAAGCCATGAGCAATGTTTTCTAGAAGCGAGCGATCCAGGAGTGACGGTTCCTGCTGCACTAGGCTGAGGAAACTCCTCAGATCACGCGTATTGATATCCCGCAGATTATGTCCATCGAACAGAATTTCTCCTTGATTAGGATCGTACAGTCGTGTAACAAGACCAGCAATAGTCGACTTGCCACTTCCAGAGAGACCAACAAGGGCGGTGTGTTTGTTTGCTGGGATGCTCAGGCTGATGTTATCGAGAACAGTGATTTCAGGTCGAGATGGGTAAGAGAATGAGACATTGTTGAACTCGAATCCTCCTTGCGCCTCAGTGAGACGAATACCCGAGTCGGTAGTGCCATCAATCTGAGGCTCACGTTCCATATCTCCACGAAGCTTCTCGTATGAGGCAACGGCGGCGGTGAAAAGGTGGAGGAACGGTGCAACTTGACTGAGGAGTAGAGTAGCTAAAGCAGTGTTAGCGCAGTCACACACAATTCGAGGGGGGATAGGAGCTTGCCTTCAACGAGAATGAAGATAACGGTGAAAACAGAGCCGACAGTAGACCCAGCATTGGAACCATCAACTGATTCAGCAACCTTCCTACTTCCCTGCCAGAAAGCTAGGCCGTTTGCTGAATAAGCAATAAAGTAAAGGAATCCGGCTTGGACACCAATAGCGGTAGCCTTCTTCATTCCTTCACGCTCACTCCCCTTGAGAGCCTTAGAAAATTTCTCCTCTAGGCGAGTGTTTGCGCCGAATGCCTGGACGACGGTAAGGTTGGAAAGTGCCTCGGAGGCAATCGAAGCGGCAGATGCAGCATAATCCGATACGCGGGAAGAGTACTTCTCGATGTAGTAACTTCCGATAAATGACATCAAGAAGTAGGCGGGAATCAAGGAGATAAGCATGGCTGCCAGCACAGATTGCTTGATAAAGGCGACGATGTAGGCGGTAAGGAAGAAGGAGAAACTTGAAATACAAATCCCGACCTTTTCAGATGATCCTGAACGAATTGTCTGGATGTCCGTGTTCAATCGTGAGGCGACCTCACCAGGAGGAAGGTTGTCGAAAAATGATGGTTCTTGTCGTAGCAGGTTTTGTAGATATCTCTCGCGAAGTCGCTGCGCTAAGCGTGCACCGTAGGTAGTCCAACAGGAAAGGTGAATGTAGATTGTGACGAATTGTGCAATGGCCAAGTAGAAGATGATCAAGATTTTGGAGTTGATATCGCCTTGTTCCGAGGAACCAGACGCGGCAGTCGCAGTCCCGGCGGATGCGTTACAAGTAGCCTCATTAAAGTCATCGAGCAATTGGCCGAAGAGAATACCGATCAAAGGAAATGGCACACCAGATGCGCAAGCAGCAACAAAGCCGGCAAACAGCATTCCCAGCTCGATCTTTGAAGGACCTCCAGCAAGGATCATGCGGGGATAGCCCGCCATCTTGGAGAGAATTCCCATTTTGGTTCAGATTTTGGCGCGTTGGCCTGCAACACGAATTAAGGAAGCCGCTGATTGATAAGATTATGCTGCTAGAAGGGCAGCAGTCACGTCGTCAGGAACTAGGCTATCCACTCAGCGACGAGGGACGATATATGTGAATGCCACGTTTTAGGAAACACTGGCAACTTCTGAAGATCGATAGAAGCATGTAGGAAGCTCGAAGGAAGCTCGAGCATGTTAAAGGTTAACATCTCTCTTCAAGAAAAATCCCCAGGGGCTTGCCGATAACCCAAATGGGCTTAGGGCTCAGCCGACATCGGTCCACATCAAACCGGCTTGCATTGAGTCTCAGCAGATCAAACCCACAAGAGGAGCACAACGACACGAGCTCAATTAGCGCAACACCGCGCCCTACGGGTGTGAATATGGGACTTCGTGAAGTGGAGTGGGGTGCGGATTTCTCAATACGCGCGATATACGGAATGGTGTACTAGCGGTCATTTTGTCTTGTATTTTGTATTTGTACTTGTAATATTCATATGGATACTATCAATCTCGGATTTCAACTCCATTTTCAGTCCACCCACACGACCTGTCGAAATGAGCAGATTATTAGTCTCCACTCTCCCCAATATAGTCCACGAAAGTGGAATTAATTGGGTCGGTTCCCGGCATATTGACTTATCGTTCTGACACGCGAATCCCGAGGGGGTCTTTCTAGCTCGGCCTAATCGGGCCTTTTCCGGTGGGGATTTGTCTTCGAGCAAACAATATGCTCCAAGGCAACAGTATTTGATTTCAAAAGCAGAGAAAATATTCATTCAACTAAAATAACGTTGCTGTTTATGGCATCGCAATTTTTAATGTACATGCAATCTGCATTCTCGATATCAGATCTAGCAATATAGTATTAAATCTAGGATTACAGCTTAGCATTCCACGCAGCACGATCGGCCGATTCGAGCGGTCGCTCACGGCCGTCCCACCAAAGTGGACACAGCTGGAACCACTTTTCCCTGCTTGCATTAGAATGAACCGATCGTTTATGACCCAAATCAACGTATTTTCCGATTGTTAGACCCTGGGCGTTCTCGTAGGAGAGAATAATCGCCCCCGCGGCTTTAGGTTCTCCCACCACGTTCGCGGTTCGAGGATCGTCCAGAAAACAGTAATGAATGCAACTGGAGTACCACGCATTTACTCGTTTCGCGCCGCGGAATGAGGAGTCTCCCACAAGAGAGTGGCGACCGCGATCGTAGTCACCAGCGTCATAGTGCGCACCATAGTGGTCCTCCTAAACAAGAACATCGGGATTAGCAACTCGATACAATAAACCGTGTTACGGAACGGCAAAAATGGACTAACCTTAGACCAATAAAGCTCATAGTAGGAGAAGCGCGTCTCGTTGAACCGACCGAACAAACAAAGCACATGAGGATCGAAGTGTAACTTGCGAAGATATTCGCGATGTTCATCCAAGGTGCCAGTCTCGTTCCATCCCTGCGCAACACGTGGGTCATTTTGCCATTTATTGAAGATCTCCAAATGTTCGAGGTTCTGCCAATCCACCACCTCAAGAGAAAAGTGTTCATCTATCTCAGGGATATATCGGCTGTAGGCGATGGAACCAGGGTGCGGTTTGGGACGGCGTGTCGGATGCCGGGTATATACGGGCTCGGCAGGGAACTTCGATGTCATTTGGTAGTTCTCTGGCATGATGGGATAGCTTGCCAGCGTCTCTCGTACAGCACCGTCTGTGCCGTCTCCCAGGGCCCATATCGGACGAGGGCCTAAGGGAGAAGCGGCTCCCTGCCAAAAGGAACTGCGGAGCACCAACAACTCATCAAACTCCTCAGAACCTTTGGACCAAGGCTGGAAGGGCTTGGGGTGAACAATCGCTAGTCCAGTGGACAACAGTTCGCTTCGAATGACATCGTTACCCGAACCTTGAAGATGCAGCCGGAAATATTCGTTCGTCGGGTGTGCGAGGTTGATTGCGTGAATCACGTTCCAGATCTGTCCCAGGGAAGGCGCATTATCTCCAGACCATTCAAATGTAGTCTCGGGGCTTCGGCGTGCCCGGCCCCAAGCAGTATTATCGTTGATAGGTGGTCGTTGGGCTGATGGAATGAGGGAAAGCTCGCGCCAAGTCAAAGAATCGAGGTGCAGAGGCTTAGGCAAAGGACGTCCATTCGCAGGTTGGCTGTCAAATGCCAAATTGAGCTTGACTATATTTGTATCTGAGACAGCATTGATTCGATATGCGGTTAAAAAAGGATGTGGTAGCTTCACCAGTGGATAGTATTGGTGTGAAGAAGCTGACGCCATTGTGGTATAAATGAAAGTATAAGCTTGAACAAGAGCAAGAAATTCTGCAGGATATAGTGGCTTTTGAATGCCATTTATGTCCGAGGGTTACTAGTATTCCGTAATCTGACGTAGTAATAAATATTAGTAGACAAACTTAGTCCCTTCCCCAAAATTACCAAACGGGGCAACGATGCCGAGACGATCCAATTAGGTCGAAAGTCAGCATTGGCAAGGGCTTCCAAGGGTTCTGGTACTTTTGGTTTCGGATTTCAAGCAAATTTCCATTTCCGAATCCGAGTCATACGGAGTAAAATAGATAAATATAATTTCTAATTCTTGGAGCCTCGGCAGGAACGAAACTACCGGATGGCGTTACTTCCTTCCGGAGTTGTCGAATCTTGGATGATTTTCCTAAGATGACTTTTATTAGTATTATTGAAGTTGCCTTTTACTCGGAGTACCTGGGTATAATACTACACTTCCCATTCACCTCACCTCACCTCACACGCAACAGCCATCATGTCTCTACGAAACAAGTCCCTCGGCTATCAAAACTTCTCTCTCTCATTTCCTAGCGAGCGCATCCTCCAAGTCACCCTCAACAGACCGCAAAAGCTCAACTCAATCGACAAAGCTACGAGTCGCGAGATTCAGCGGGTTTGGGAGTTATTTGACCAAGACGAAACTCTATGGGTCGGAATAATCACAGGCAAGGGTAGGGCCTTCTGCACTGGGGCTGATCTACAAGGTAATAATGGCTTCTCGTCTCCCGTGAAGATAAAAATGTCTTGGACCTAAGCTGATTGGGATCCACACACGCAGAATGGAATCGAATGAACCAAACCGGAGAAATCAACAGCATGGATGCACCTGGACTTGCCGGATTGCCTAGACGAAGCGGAAAGAAACCGATTATCGCCGCCGTCAACGGAATTTGCATGGGGGGGGGGTTTGAGATGATTGCCAATTGTGACATTGTGGTCGCGTCCTCATCCGCCACATTTGCCTTGCCAGAAGTGAAGCGAGGTATTGTTCCGGTGGCTGGATGTCTTCCACGACTGACGCGTACGATTGGACTCCAGCGTACCATGGATCTCGTGTTGACTGGCAGGACAGTGGATGCGAAAACTCTCGAGAACTGGGGCCTCATTAGTCAAGTGGTGGATGCTTCAACAGATGTTGCCGACGCCGCGGTGAAGATTGCCTTGGAAATGTGCAAAAACAGTCCCGACGCGCTAATTGTCGGCCGTGAAGGAGTTCGGATGAGCTGGGAATATGGCAGTGCGGAGGAGGCCGTCTCCACCCTGGCGGATCAATGGTACCCTCAGCTTATGCGTGGAGAAAACTTCTCCGAAGGCATTCAGGCGTTTGTGGAGAAACGACCTGTGAGGTGGGTCAATTCCAAGCTTTGAGGCGATAATGGTGTCGCCTGGACAGAAGGAAATGAAAAATTCAACTCAATCTAATCAGATTGTCTCAGCTTGTGATAATTTACTGGTGGCGTTCGTGACCCATAGATTTAAATCTTCAAATTTCGTATTCAGTTTCAGCTTCCAAGATGTCAATTCGCCAAGTAGTCTAAGCAGCCAAGGTGGCTACAGTCCAGGGTTGCATTTGATCCTATAGGGTGTCAGCCAATAACTTGGCCCCATTATTCGTCCTCCAGAGCTACCTAGCTACAATTCTGGTAAAAAGGACTGAAGATCTTGGAGGAAGATTACTGATATTCCGAGCCGTGGAGCTCTATTTTTCTCTCTCGATACCAGGGTACCTAAGTGTACTCCATGCTGTACTAGTGATATCTTCACCCGAAAAGGTACTAAACTCCGCAGGCCAAGCCCCCCTTCTGCTCCATCGTACTATGTATAAGTATTGTAAGTAATTTACGTAATATGAGTATTGTCACTTTTACGTATTTTTGTCATTTACTACTAGCTGTATGTAATTAATGCCCCATAGTCGGGTGATTCCGAATCAACTCCACTTGAACTTGTCTCGCTAGACCATCGCACGGACCGGAGAAAAAGAATCTGATAACTTTTCTGCTAACCCTTTTTTGGAACGAAGCACCGAGCTCATCTTTCTCAGGCGTTTATCTTCAGGCATTCAATCCGCCAAGATCTTGGCTGTACGTGGCTTATGTGCGGCCTCCACCATCTCGGGACATTTCCACGACGCCACCCTTCGCTTCGGTTGTTTCTACTCCATTGCAGCAAAGGTGGAACTTGAGTTTCAAAAACTTGGAACTGAAGCGCCGGTTCCGCCCGCGCCGCGTCCGCTCCTTCGCTCGATCATCTGATTAGATGGAGCCCGTATGTCCAATCGCCTTTGTCACTTGCTTCCTTTCCAATTATAAGGGTTCAATTCTTCCGCTCGCGCGCCCGCGCACCCTCGTATTCTGATATTCCCCCTCTCTCCTCTCCTCCATGCCACAAGCTCCTACCCGTATGTGACTGTGACTGCTGATTTGCTTGCATTGGGAGGTCAATGCAGAGAGTGAGTGTACCGCTGCTTAAATTAGTGCCAATTATTGATACCCGCGAATGGCATCTGGCCACCAGCGAATTGATGTCGGTGGACGTTCCAGGTTCAGGCGATGCCAAGGACAGCCAAGGACAGCCAAGGGCTCTGAGGCCCTTGGCAAGTATATATCGAGTTAGTGTACCACAAATTTAACACGCGAGGAAAAGATATCAATCAGTGAGCTCTAGCCGACAAAATTAGTGATGGCCATAAAAGTAAAATCTCCCCCGCGGGATTTCGTACTCGTTTGACTTCCATTACTCCTTTTGCGTCTGTCTAGGGCTGTTCAAGTTCCATAAGCAATGGCGATCATTAACAGATTCCGCGCTTTCCGGCGCCAATCAGTTGAGGAGTCTGTTCCCGCTATAACAACTGCGACAGAGGATACGAAGACTGACTCTGTCGTTGCTGGTGCCGTTCCCGTCAACGATATCTCTCATGAAAAGGGCTCGGAACACAACCCTGAGCGCCCGAGTGAAGATGTGCAACGCGGTGTCAAGAACATCGAGGCCACAACGTTGACCTGGACCAAGCGCACGCTAATTGCCGTGTTCATCAAGTTCGTTTTGACCCTATTCTGCCGATCGCCAGCCCTATCTTGAGACCTTAAACTAACTTAATCTTCTCTCGCAGTATTTGGTTCCTATACTTCGTCAATGCCTTCCAATCGTCGGTCTTTTGGACTGTGGTCCCCTATGTGACCAGCGACTTCTCCTCCCATTCCTTGCTGAACACCATTTATGTCGTCGGTGACTGTATGGCGGCTGCAACCTTCATTCCCGTGGCCCGGGCCATGGATACATTTGGTCGTGCTGAGGGCTTCTTGGCCATGGTCATTTTCGGAACGCTGGGACTGATCATGATGGCTGCTTGCCATAACCTCCCGACTTTCTGTGCAGCCTATGTAAGCAGCTCGATCTGAACACAATGTTCTCTGTGACTAATATAATTATGCTTTTTAGTGTTTCTACAATATCGGTTTCAGTGGTATGACTTATACGATCGACGTCGTAACCGCAGATGCATCCAAGTTGAAGAATCGAGCATTGGCCTTCGCCTTCACTTCTTCTCCATACATTATCACTGCCTTCGCTGGCCCAAAGGTTGCCGAGGAATATCTCGAGCTGATTAACTGGCGCTGGGCCTTTGGAACCTTCGCCATCATATTTCCCATTGTCGCATTCCCCCTCTTCGTCATGCTGAAGTTGAATCTTCACAAGGCCAAGAAGTCTGGCTTGCTTGTGAAGGAGCCAAGCAACCGAACACTTCTACAGAGTGTCTGGTACTATTCCAATGAGCTCGATATCATTGGTGTTTTCCTCTTTTCAGGTGGCCTCGTTGTGTTCCTTCTCCCATTCTCAATTGCACCCACAGCTCCCAATAGCTGGGGAACTGATTACATTATTGCCATGATTGTCGTTGGATTTGTCATGCTCTTTGTTTTCGTTCTTTACGAGAGCTACCTCGCACCTCGCCCAATGCTTAGCTGGAAGCTGGTTTCGGACCGTACCGTCCTTGGCGCTTGTTTGCTTGATGCAACCTATCAGCTGTGCTACTACTGCTGGAATGGATATTTCACATCCTTCCTTCAGGTGGTCAATGATCTTACTATCGCGCAGTCGGGTTATGTCGCGAACACCTTCGATGTCGTCTCAGGAGTCTTACTTCTTGGAGTTGGTTTTGTGATTCGCAAGACTGGTCGCTTCAAGTGGCTGCTTTACATTGCTGTGCCCCTCTATATCTTCGCCCAGGGGTTGATGATCTACTTCCGTCGTCCCAACCAGTCTGTTGGATATCTTGTCATGTGTCAGGTCTTTATCTCGATTGGTGGAGCCGTGTTCATTATCGTCGAGCAGCTCGCTATCCTCGCAGCTGTTGAGCATGAGAATATTGCTACTGTCCTTGCTCTGTTGAACGTTGTCGGAACTGTTGGAAATGCTGCCGGCTCCACCATCTGTGGTGTTATCTGGCAGGCCACTTTTAAGAAGGCTCTCAGACAGAACCTCCCGGCGAATGTCATGGACAACTTCGATGCTATTTATGAGGATATCGAGACCCAGATGTCCTACGCACCTGGATCGCTCGCCAGGACCGCTATCCAGAAATCCTATGGCTATGCGCAGACTCGAATGCTTGCTGCTGGTACTGCCATCATGGTCCTTGCTGTCCCTTGGACTATTATGATCCGTGACATTGACCTTAAGGCAGTCCAACAGGTCAAGGGTATGGTATTCTAAGAAATTATCTTAGCTTTCTCGTATACTATATAGAACTTTTGTTCCCAGGGTCGCCGGAGGCTCCTATCCACCCCCCAATTCCCCAAAGAAACCTTGGAAATATTTGATATCTTTCAAGGGCGACCAAAAGTGAGCCTCGGGGCATGCATGTTAATTAATAGTGACAGTTTTCTTCCTCTAATTATTCACGAATATATATATATTTTCCCAGCTGGTTTTTTGTTGCAGTTCGATCTCTCCGGGCTCCCGCCTTTGGATGTGGAGAGAAAATAGGTTGCAGGCCTGGATTATGTTTAGCTTTGGTAATTCTTATCCCGACCTAACAGGTCTCAAGCCAGTAATTTTACAGCCAACCTTGGAACCTTGGAAGTCATTGGCGTACCCTTCACGGAGCCCTATCTGCAAAGCCGGAACGAGTTCAATTGACGAGCATGGCAATTTGTGAATAACGTAAAGAATGAGCTTGACTATTTATCGAATTTTGATAATAGATACAAATTCTCAGGTTACATCTCTAGAGTGCACTCAGATTACGCAATGGGCGATAGCGGAGATGTCCTTGTCAGTTGGTTCTAGCAGCCCAGTATAAGCCATGTCTTGCAGCCCGCTTGTCAGTGCTAAAGACAAAATTTGCTGGAATTGAGCTGAATCTTGCTTCATGGAGCCATAGTTTTCTCGCTCCTTCAACAGCCCTGCCGGGCTAGCTCAATCGGTAGAGCGTGAGACTCTTAATCTCAAGGTTGGGGGTTCGACCCCCCCCGTTCGGCTATTCCTACAAACATCACCTGAGATATCTTTTTTTTCTTCATGAAGAAATTTTGCATTTGCCGCTTATGAAAGATTTCACGTCATTTTAGTGGCTGAGTATTGTTCCCATAGCTAAGACATGCGCTAGTGTAACTAGCGTGTTTCTTTTCGTGTCGAGGATCGCGGTGCCATCTTCTATTGCCTACAGAATCACCATGGCGAGTATCGCTCAAAAAACCAAGCAGGATCGCAAAGAGGGGGCAGAGCTATCACCTGAAGCTCGCTTGGTTCTTATAGATGCTTTTGAATCAGGGCAATCTCGCTCCAGAATTGCTTCCGATTTTGGCGTGAGTCGAGCTCCAGTTTATAGAACCTTAGAACGCTTCAAGCAACATCAAACCACCAAGCCTCTGCACCGAGTTGGCACCCCCATCAAGTTTACCCGATCTACTGCCCGGTATATTTCTCTTTGGTCCGTCAGAAGCCCTGGCTTAGTTATTTTGAGCTCCGTGTCCAGATTCCCGACCATCCATCTCGCTCTACAATTCGCCGAGTTCTACGTCGGTTCAACATCAAACGCCCCCAGAGGAGAGTATCTACAGAAGGCAACAGCTCGGAAAAGACTCATATACAAGGATGCAATGAAGTTCATCAACTCCAAAAAGGTGGTCAAGTCAACGAGGGTGTCTGTTTATCCTCGGAGGTCAATAAGGAGAGCTTAGCTATTATTTCGCATCCGAATAGAATCTCCAGCTCGGCCTATAATTCGGATATAACTTCTTGCCCAGCATCAATGCCCGCATGATCTCATTTGGCATCCGATTTTCTTTCAAGAATGTGTCGTGGAATATCTTTTCACTCATTATGCCCTGGCCCACGACCTCTTTTCGCATGGCATGAATCTGTATTGCGCCCACCATGTAGCCGATCTGATAGAGTGGTGAATATTCACCACTCAGAGATCGCCTAACCTCTCCTTCCGCTGTTGCGTATTCATGTCCAACCGCATTCACAAGCAAATCGATGCATTCTTGAGGCGCCATTTGACCAAGGTGAAATTTTATCGAGAATATAATACGGGCACACCGATGAAGCCGCCAAAAAAGCATTCCAATCCGATTTTCGGGTGTTTTCACGAATCTTTCGTCGTCCCAGAGCAAAAATTCCCAGTAGAGGGCCCATCCTTCCACTGAGAATGGACTGTCAAAAATGCGTCGATAAGGTTTAGATCTGGCATTGACGTGCATTTGCAAGTGATGTCCTGGGATCATTTCATGGAATACTGTTGCACGCGCGAAGTGAACATTGTTACCTCGCATGCTCATCAGCTTCGCCTCATGATCCATCGTATCAGTCGGATATGATACAATGATTGAATCCCCGCCGAGAAAAAATGGGTTGACCCTCTGTCTTTCTGGCGACATCATAAACATCTGCCACGCATTTTTTGCCACAGATGGAACTGTGACGAGATCATGCTTTTCAACAAATTCCACAGCTTCGTTGAAAAGTTTTTTGACTAATTGTGTTTGCTTCCCAGCCTCCACGTACTCATTCTTGACTTTTTCAAGAGCTTGTTTCCAGTCGCTCTTCAGGCCCATACAGCTCGAGGCTTTCTTCAGTTCCCCGATACACCAATCGAATTCTTTCTCTCCAATAGAGATGAGTTCCTCGGGGCTGTAAGGGATCATTTCCGCTCGAAGATCGGCAAGAAGTCCTTCGCGTCCAATGGGCTGCCCAACAATCGCGCCGTCATCCCCTGCCTTGATTCCAACAAGGCGATCTCGAACAATTGCGGAAATATTTTGCAGACCTTTTTCCACGATACCGTATGGGCTCGACACCCACCAATCGAAAGATGGATCGTATCCTTTGTAGAATAGATACCACTCGTTGAGATGGTCACGCAGGGCATCAATTGTGCGAGCCGCGCGGAATGCCACGGGTTTTTCAATCGACTGCGCAGTGCTTTCATTTTCGACCTTTTCAATGACTTCAGCAATTCCAACCTGTACCTCAAACAACTTCTGGGCAGCTTCCTGGGAATTAATTGGCAGAACGAAGGCCCTCGCCTCACAAAGATCAACCAATATAGTCGCAAATGGAATCAGCGCAGATGCCTTCTCATCTTGTTTGCAATCGAGGTCCAACTGTCGGAGTTCACGCTCCATGTAATTCTTAATGAGCAGGTAGTCCACTTGGCTCTCCTGGTTCAAGCGCTGAAAATCCCGTTCATATTGCTTCAATGAGTTTAGCTCCGCCGTAAGGAACTCGCGTATTCTTTCCCTTCTTCTAGTCGATATTTTGATGGGAAGAAATGCTTCAATATCTCTCAGATCTTCCGTTATTCGCTCAATCAGACCACGCAAAGTCGATTCTGATAGCTCGGGCTGGGGACGCCCATTGTGAAAAGTAATCAATGTCATCCTCACTTGAATATTCTGCGAACTCGTGAGGGGTCGCGTAAATGAGCGGGAAAGGGATGAAGGAATCATTCAATGCGTGGAGCGGTAAATAATTACAATTAACTGCAGGTGGAATGTCTGCGGGCCAATAGTTTGAGTCCGAACAGCCATACGTAATCGGGATTGATCCTACTGTAGCAGGTGGATGCTGTCCTGCCTCTTGTGTTCATCCGACTGGCTATCTGACTGGTCACAACAAAGTCAGCAGACCATCGCAAGCAGTTGTAGTGGTGCTAGTGCTATCTTACTCCGCGTTTTTGCCTAAATAGGTCATTTTCGTTATCGGGCCTGCGCGCCCTGCCGTTAGGATGCGGGGAAACCATGTTGCATCCCGTACGCCGCAGTGCTTGGACAAGCTTATCTTAGGTGGGGGTGGAACCTTAGGCCGCCCTTATGATAAGCTCCTATTATATAGACCTCGGCATCGTCATACTGCTATTTTTTGTCTGTCTAACAAAATCTCCCCAGTTTCGTCGTGATGCCTCCACTGGCATCTGTCCCCGAGATCGACGGCATCTCGCCCTCGCAGTCGGAGGAACTCGCACAGGAAAAAATAGCGACAGATACCAATATAAAGGAGCTACAGAAATTTGAATTGTCTCATCAATGGGATCCAAATTTACCCCAGGAGAAACTTGACGCGATCAAAGAAGCCGTTGATAATGGTGATCACGAGAAAGCAGTCGAATTGGACAAGTCACTTGCGCAGGATTCGCAGTATGATTCCGTCCGCGCGGCTGTGCGCAACGTCGACAATGGGGAAGTTGCGAACACAGTGCGTGCATGGATCCTTGGGCTACTTTTCACGACTGTTGGTAGCGGGCTGAACATGTTTCTGAGCATGAGGTCCGTAATCAATGTCTATTGGCTTTTGTCTTTTTTTTTTTTGAAAAAAGGAAACCGCCTAAACAATTTTATAGAAGCCCTGCTATCTCTTTTCCAGCCATTGTTGTACAATTGCTTGTCTATCCAATTGGATGTTTCTGGGCTAAAGTTATGCCAACTAAGGTGTTCAATACATTTGGGTTACGATGGACATTGAACACAGGACCCTTCACTATCAAGGAACATACGGTTGTTACGGTAAAAAAGCATGCCCAGGTGGTCCTCATTAAATTTTGACATACTAACAATCATTAGATTATGGCCAAGTAAGAGTGCCCAAATATCACGAGGTCACTTCTAACACCTTTATAGCGTGTCGATAGGGTATGCCTATTGCACCGATGCTCTCCTAGCCTTGAAAGCGAAACGTAAGATTGAACCCTCTTCATAATCACCTGGTACTGACTTCAGAAGCTTTCTATGATATGGAAATTGGTTGGGGCTTTCAGTTGCTATTTGCGCTGAGTAGTCAGGTGGTTGGGATTGCTTTGGCTGGAATCTTTCGCAGATTCTTGATCTGGTGAGTCAAATTGTGCTCTGAATGTACCATGCTAATGAGGATTAGGCCTGCTGCTATGATATGGCCTGGCCAATTTGCCAACACTGCTCTGTTCCACGCTCTCCATGATAAGCGGCCGTCTGATCCATCCGAGACAGATGGTTGGAGAGTCTCCAGGTATCGATACTTCATGTACGTTATGGCTGGTGCATTTTTCTGGTATTGGTAAGTCGCAAATTGTAAAGAGCTAGATGAATTATTACTCAATCTTTAAAAGGGTCCCAGGTGTGATCTGGCAAGGTCTTTCGGTCTTCGCATTTGTTACCTGTAAGTGTCCTTTTGTGGAATTCTTTTTCTGAGAGCTAAAATAAGATGTACAGGGATACGCCCAAACAATGTGGTATTGAACCAGCTATTCGGCGGGTTTTCAGGGCTATCATTGATCCCGATTACCTTTGACTGGACGTTGGTTTATCCCTATCCCAGCCCTATAGATCTCCGATACTTACTGACGGAAACTAGCTATGTCTCGGCTTATCTCCTTGATCCGCTTTTGGCTCCAGCACACGCCATAGTCAATACGTTGATTGGACTGACGGTATTCATTGTACTTGCTACGATTGGAATCTCTTACACTGGGGCCTTGTGAGTAATTTTGAAATGGATAGCTTTAATACAAATTAACCATAACTTCAGTTATTCTGCCTATGTTCCTATCAACACCTCGTCGACTTTTGACAACACTCAGCAGTCCTACAATGTTACCAAAATTCTAGGGGAAAACTTCTCTTTTGATGAGCAAAAATACAAAGCATACTCGCCGATGTTTCTTGCTCCAACATTTGCCTTAAATTACGGTCTTTCTTTTGCTGCTTTGACCGCGGCCGTTGTGCATATCATCTTATTCCATCGCAAAGAAATCTGGCACCGATTTACGACAGCCCGTGAGCAGGAGCCTGATATCCATTTGGTTCTGATGAAGAAATACCGCGAAGTACCTGAATGGTGGTATGCGGCATTAGGTGTTGCTTCTATTGCATTAGGCTTGGCAGGTATTCTGGCATACGACTCACAACTCCCTTGTAAGAAGCTCAAATATTCCCGTGTTGATTAAAACTGACAATAATATAGGGTGGGGTCTTTTTGTATCAATTATCATTGCAGCGGTATTTATCGTACGTATGGACTTCATATCAGCAAAACATGATCTAACAGCTAGCAGGTCCCGACGTGTATGATCCTCGCAATCACAAACATTCAACTATGTACGCATCGAAAATCGAACCTGTCAGATCAAGCTAACAGTTCTAGCCCTCAATGTTATATCACCATTCCTAGCCGGCTTTATGATCCCTGGAAAGCCAATCGGGGTGATGGTTTTCAAAGTTTTCAGTACTATCACGTTGGGACAAGCGTATGCTCTCACATAGTCCGCACAAGAAAGCTTTTCCAGAAATATTGCTAATACTCTCCAGGCAATCCTTCTGCCAAGATCTCAAGATTGCGCACTATATGAAGGTTCCACCTCGTGTTACTTTCACGTGCCAAGTTGTCGCAACACTCTGGGCTTGTTTTGTTCAGATTGCGGTTATGAACTGGACTTTGGGTAATATTGAGAACGTTTGCGCCTCGTGAGTTATATGACCCCACTAAATTTATTTTCAATCTCTAACAAATAATGATATGCAGCGACCAAAAGGCACACTTCACATGCCCCAATGGCAGAGCATTCTTCTCGAACAGCATTACATGGGGTAGATACTCCGAGTCCTTTCACCTGAATTCAATATAGCTACGTGACTGATCAGAGTCCTATAGGAGTTATTGGTCCTCAACGGATGTTCGGGCCAGGTAAAATCTACAACAGCATATTATGGTTTTGGCTATTAGGTGCACTACTTCCAGTCGCCTTCTATATCCTGATGCGGGTGTTTCCTCGATCAAAGGCCAGGCTCTTGAATGCACCTGTGTAAGTATCTTCAAGTTGTAGTCAACTCAGCGTGTCAAGTGCCGGTGCTAACGTGGTTCATAGAATGCTTGGGGCCATGTCCTGGATTCCACCGTAGGTAAGCTGCCCCGACAGCAATAGATTATTTCTGACATTTGGGATTACGCAGGGCTACCCCACTAAGTTATTTCTCTTGGGTTATGTTTGGGCTCATTTTTAATTACTGGATTCACCGCCGATGGCGGGGTTGGTGGCACACTTACAATTATATCACTGCTGCGGGACTTGATACTGGACTCATTCTTTCCACAATTGTGATTTTCTTCGCCATTACATTCCCCGGAGCCACTTTGCCCAATTGGTGGGGTAATACTGCGCCATTTGAAACAATGGTGAGTTTTCAAACAATTGGATTGAAGATTTTGAAGCTAAACTCTCACGTCAGGACTCCCTTTCTACCGCAGTGAGGAAGACGGTTGCTGATGGTGAGATTTTTGGGCCGGTGAAATGGTGATATTCAGGCTTATCGCACATCCGCGGTTTTGAGGCCCAGAGAAAGAAATCCGTGTGAGCAGTGAATATTTTCAAATCTTGAAACAGTATCAAAAAGCCCACCGACTTTGATTTGGCGTAGAATGTACCGATAACTCGGACTTTCTAAAATTAGATTGTACCTAGGGGAAAAAATCTTCCAAAGAAGTAGAAGCTGGAAGAAATTGTATCATAGTGTTGATTGTTGTCTCAAGGATCACCACTTGGCCTTTCATCCCACTGCATGCTTTTTGCAGATTCAACCCAGCCATACCAATCGATGTCATCGATGTCCATGTTGATATCAGTAGAGACAATGTTCGAATTAGAAGGCACTTCCTCATCCCACACCCAAGTAACTATTCCTGGGCCAATTGGCTCACCACTTGACTGGTATTCCGGAGCCTCTGGAAACATGCCTATTGTTTCTTGCACAGTATTTCCAGATACTGATTGAAAGGAATCAGGCTGTATAGCCGACCCAAAGTCTACGGGACCACCGTCTGCTGGGTTAAGTTCGGGCAGGCCGAAATTACCAGTTGACTGAAAGCCATGGGCTGAAGTAGATTCAAGACCTGTGTGCACGAAGGACTTGTTGCCCGGTCCAATAGTATCGTCTTTTATCGCGTATTTTTCATCCAATCCGTGATCCGTCACTAGTTGGCGCCATCTTTCGAACGATGAAACTCCTTCGGAAGCCAACTCAGGACTGGCTGGGGGTTGCATCTTCCCATGATCCTCCTCTATACTTGTGACGGCTTCGGGGTCACTTCTCAACCGCAAAATCTCGCTTTGACGATGTGCTTGAGCCTTTGACATCAGTCTTTTCAGGGAAAGCAAAACTGTGGGTTTTGATTCATATGTGACTGTGGAGGAATCAACCAGGCACTGTGAAGGGCAATCCAAGCCCTTTCCACAATTGGCGACCATGGTACTCGACAAATCTCAATGAGAATATAGACGATTGCATGCCAGTGGGTGTATGTTTGGTAGACCCAGCGCCAGTGGCGACATGCTTGCTCGGTATTAAGAGCATGGTTGTATTCCGCAACCTCGATTGCGCAAATGAGAAGTTTAGCTCTTATTTCGCCCGTGAGCTGCTCATTTGGAGAGGAAAATAGATGCGGCAGATATACAAATAATGTCATCTTGGCCGTGACAAGACGCGCAATCGTGACTGAAACCCAGTACGCAATACTCGATTCGGTCGCATATTGCAGATAGACTTTTTCTGTGGCCTGGTAGATATCATGTAGCAGACGGGTCTGTTCTTGAATGGTTGATGATTGGGCGTTTTTTGTCATCATTTCCCTTACAATCATAACTGTTTGAGCGGACATCCGTGGGAAAGACATGTCGGTTAACCCCTCACGCTCAGGGGGTATCTCTTGGATATCTGGCCCTATATCTGCATTATTAATATTGGAAGGAATTTTGGTATCGAAACTCCCTTCAGCGATAGTGAATTCAGTTCCCTGATCCTCTGATGTTCTAACATCAAGCATGCAAATACCCCACCAAACTCTGCGCCTCATCTCGACATCATATGGACTCAAATTTGCAAACTTCGAGCCATCCCGGTGGAGACCCAGGGATATAGCCATGCGGATGGCCAGACCAGTCATCATCCAAACATATCTTGGGCTGTCGTGTCGGCGGAGAAGGGCAAGGAAATTGACAAAGGCTTGTACTAAAACGAGATCAGGGACATTGAGAAAATCGGCCTTTGCGAGGGCATGTTCAAGACCGAGACGATATTTGAGATTCAACTCCTGCTTCGTACACCCGAAGTTGATGACAATATCGTCGTTCTCCATAGATGTGATTGCCGCATAGTAGATTGAGAACAACAAGGCTTCATTGACCGCAGTAAGCCGAGTCATGTCGCCTCGTAGGTCCCGTATCATCTTGGTGACGACAGGCATGTGCACGCATTGAGTGACTGAGTTCACATTCTCTGAGAAAATGTCTAAAATGAAAGGAATTTGCGACGGCAGTGGGTGAAACTCCCGAAGATCAGGGGTCGCTGGGGTGAGATTATGTCTAAAGATGAACGAATTTCGCTCGAGAGGGCTCCTCTCAAGCTCTTGGGTAGATGGAGTCTTTCCAAATGATTCTTCATCGTCAGAGCTTTCGTTCCCCTCGAGTGCTAGATGTTGTGTATCCATCTTCAGATCATTCAACTAGCCATCGAGTCAGTGACCCTTTTCTGTCTAAATGTGACATTAAGTGAAGTGAATTTACATACCTCGTCATCAACCCGTGACCAAAAACCACTACCAATATAGTGACTTCGATTGGGATCTTCGACGACGAGTCTCCCAAACCGGGTGTCCATCTTGCCCGGGTGTGCAGACAGACTGCCCATTCGATTGTTAGCGTCTGCTTCGTGGCCGCCGCCGAAATTCACATCGGGTGAACCCCCAGCAGAAGCCGCAGCATGAGCTTCATCAAGCTGACTACTCAGATGCTTGACAAGATTCTCCAGGCTTCGGAGTCGATTCATGACGTCGCCCGATGGTCCCTGCTGGAGACGCCGAGCCCATCTTGGCTGTCGATCTGCAGTTGGGAGAACACAAGAGATATTCGCGCGACGACAATTTGAACATGGAGACTTTTTATCACAGCGGACTTTCCTGGTTCTACAAGTCACGCAGCTGCGTGGCTTAGAGGCGGGGGATGAGGATGAGGCTTCACCGTCAGCCACCCTCGCGTGTTTTTCGGCCTCCAAAGCCGAGCCCGACGCGAGGACCGACGCAGACGCGAGGACCGACGCAGACGCGAGGACCGACGCAGACGCGAGGTTAGGCCTAGGCGAGCTGGGGAATGTTGCAGGCTGCGACATACTATTATTGTGTGATAGCTAGGCCAATCACTAAGTGATTATGATCCGAGCATTCCCTCTCACAGTATTGACGATGTCAAGCCTGCGCTTGTGATGTCCGAGATGTCAGCGACCGGATGAGGCAAAGCGGACAGCCACAGCCACCCAAAAAGTGAGTGACTCCTTCATAAAGCGAAACCTGGCCGAGTTTATTGAAGATCTGACCTTCCATCTCCATTTCGGTCATCTTTCGGTATGTCCCATGGCGGTTAACCTGTACATAAAATAGTTGGATACCCCCAGGTCGACAATTATCCAGCTCATCAACACAATATTTCAATACCACAATCTCCAGCAACCAACTGGCTACTGGAAACATTCAAATTACCATATACCACCCACTTGAATCAACCCAACATTCATGATGACTTCGAACAAAACCATCGCATTCATCGGTGCTAGCACCGGAGTTGGCCTGTCGGCACTCAAACACGCCGTCGCTGCTGGCTACCAATGTACAGCACTCTGTCGAGTGCCCTCAAAGCTCTCCTCTATTTTCCCATCAGAGTCAACACCCAACCTGAAAATCGTCGAGGGAAATGCGCGCGATATCAAAGTTGTCACGCAGTGCCTGGACGCAGGAAACGGGAAACTAGTCGACTTCATCGTTTCCACCATCGGCAGTCGACCAGTATGGGTTAAATGGAAAATGAGCATCGAAGACCCCACCGTTTGTCAAAACGCCATGGCGAATGTCCTCGAGGCCCTTGCTCAGCTTCGAAATGCGGGCCTCACTGGCAATCCGCACATCATCCCGTTCAGCACCACTGGAATGTCGAAATATGGTCGCGATTACCCCATCGTGTTGGCATTTTTCTACCTTGTGCTTCTCCAGGTGCCCCACAAGGACAAGCAAGTCATGGAAGAAAAGCTCATCGAGAGTGGTGAATCGTATACGATCGTTCGGGGAAGTCTCTTGACTGATGGCGAGACTACCAGGACGGTTCGGGTTGGCATTGAGGACCATAAGACTGGTCGGGAGTCAGAGGCTATCGGATATACCATCACCAGGGAAGATGCAGGAAAATGGGTTCTAGAAAACCTTGTTTCCCAGCGGAATGAAAAGTATCAAAACAAGATCCTGATGATCACGACTTGATTATCTGCTGGTGATGTTAGAATATGATTAATAGTGTTTCCATTTCCATGCCTTTTGTCTTGTTCCGAGTCTTGTTTAGAGCTATGTTTACTACTTGATATTCGATTATGTCTGTTCAGCATTATTAATTAATTACAACGTCGGAATCAATCGATTCTATTCTCAGTAGTACTCGTACTACTACTTCAAGTTGATCCATCTGCCTCAATTCCAACCAACTCAACTTCACTGCAAGACTGGTACCTAAGGAGACTTTGATAGACACTAGAAATCAATGAGTCAATATCACAGCCCTCTAAATAGAAGAAGAATCATATTTTCATACTCTCCAATCATGCAATGTGATTATTCGTGCCTTTTTGCCTCAGGCATAACACACTAACCCAATCAGGCGACGATCCGGAGACTTTTGGGAAGCTCGCGGCATCTGAACTGATTGAACCTTTCGATCCCCCAACACCCCACAAAGACAATGTCGTCTTCCTTGAGAATGGCCGGCCTACTCGGCCAGGCCACGCGAGCCATTGCCGTCCCCGAATCCTCTCAATCCCACCGCCTCCTCCCTCTCCTCCGCACCACGTCGCGATCACAATGCCGAGCCTACAGCCAAGCGCAGCGCCCTCGCTGTAATCAGAACATCAAGAGTGCTTTGGAACTCCGAAATAACTTTTCGACGAGTGCCTCTTACGCTCGCGCCAAGACTATGGGCCAATTGAAGCAGCGCAACTCTACCGGCCCCTTCTCGTGGAAGGCGGCGTTGCTCTTCGTGCTGACTGGCGCGGGCATGATGATTTACTTCCGGGTCGAGAAGGCTCGTCTGGAGCGCAAACGTATTGCGGAGATGAGCAAAGGTGTTGGAAAGCCCAAGGTCGGCGGTCCATTTACGCTGAAGGATCTGGATGGGAAGGAGTTCACTGCGGAGGATCTGAAGGGCAAATACAGCTTTGTGAGTGTTCAATCTGGATGGGGATCGGTTCTGCTGGGATGGATCGATCAATCGCTGGACTGTTTCTGACTCGTGTGATGATTTATAGGTCTACTTCGGTTTCACCCACTGCCCCGATATCTGCCCCGACGAATTGGATAAGATGGCCGAGATTATCGACAAGGTTCGGGAGGTCACCAAGGATGACAAGCTTTTCCTGCCCGTTTTCATTACCTGTGACCCTGCTCGTGATAGCCCCGAGGTGCTGCGCGAATATCTGAAGGAGTTCCACCCTGGCATCATTGGTTTGACTGGCACCTACGAGCAGGTGAAGAATGTTTGCAAACAGTACCGCGTCTACTTCAGCACGCCTCGGGATGTTAAAGCGGGCGAGGACTACTTGGTTGATCACAGTATCTACTTCTATCTGATGGGTAAGATATACCGCTTCTTCAATCCGTGTTACTGAAAGGCTAATTGATCCCGACAGACCCCGACAACGACTTTGTCGAGTGCATCGGTCGCCAGGACACCCCCGAGTCTGCATCCAAGGTTATCCTAGAGCACATCAACGACTGGAAGCGCGAGGGTAAGCCGCTCAAGCTAGAGTAATTGCGCCGACATGTATTATCAAAATGTACCATAGCCCTATTAAATCCGAATACCCTGCTCATTGTAAATATCCAAGCTACAGCCTGTCTCTGTCTGTCTACTATCTCTCGAATCACCCTGCCGGATACGCCAATCGATTCCAATTAGGGAGAGTCAAACAATGCCTCACATATTCGATCTTATATACACGGTACATACATTCCTTCATCGTACGTAGTCTATCCAATCCTCCACCTAGGTCTCTCGAAGCCATCAATCAGAACAAAACCACCACCAACCCTCAAGTCACACTAGCACATCTCACTTGGCCTCGCCACCCTTCAACTTCCCCTCAGCATCCCGATCAGCATTGGCCCTCCACTCCATCCCCCCCATCCAAAAACTCCTCCCTCTTCCAAATCTCCGCCCGCTCCTTACAAGCCTCCAAAACCTCCTCCCCAGCCCTCCACCCCGCACCCCGATGCCCCGAACTAATCGCAATAGCAATAGAAGCCTCCCCAATCGGCACAACCCCCATCCGATGCGCAATGCTCACGCCCAAAAGCCGATATTTCTCCACGGCCGCCTCGGCAATCTCCGTCAACGTCTTCAGCGCCAGAGGTGGGTAGGTTGTGTAGCTGAGTTGGGACACGGGCCGTCCTTCGAACGTATCGCGCGTTGTGCCGAGGAATAGGACATTTGCGCCGGCGGCGGGGAGGAGGTTTGCGACAGGTACGTATTCGCGTCGAGGGGGGGTGTAGGTTAATGTTAGGTGGATGTTTTTGGTCGCATCGTGTGAATAGCGCGGGTAGGTATTTGGGTCCAGGTGTGCTGGTAGAGGGGTTTCCTGTGCTGTCATTGTGTATACATGTGTGTATATTGAAGGAGGAAGTTGGCCTTGGGAAGGGTTGCGACGAGGGGTGAAGGTCAATGAATTGCTGGGCTTATCAGTTGCGGGGAACCGGTGGATAAGTGGGCTCCGATACGAAAGACCTTCCTGGTGCGGCGGAGATCACCGAGGGACTAAAATTGTGGTTATGATCGAAACATGAGAAGCTGGTTGAAATCTAATTTTGATTGATTCAATTTATGTACCATTCGATATATTGTGATCGTGGTGTCGATATCCCATGGGCACACTGGTCTACAGAAGAGCAACTATGGCCTCATAAGGTCGGAGTGACCACTTTCCGCTGCCAAAGCGCTGTGTAGCTTCCGCAGTACTGTCGTAGTTGTTGAGAATCACTTCCTTGATAGAAGAGACCTCATTACTTCCAGCGTCCCAATCCACAGCCTTCGCAGTGAAGTTGCACACGACCAACGCCTTCTGATTCTCATATTGACGAGTAAACGCGAACACTTCCTCATTGGGCTCGTCAACCTGGACCCAGTCTCCATAAACGAAGATGTCGAGATACTTCTTGCGAAGACCAAGCACCGAAGCCCAGAAGTGGTAGGTTGAATTAGGGTCCTTGACTTCTGCCGCGGCATTGACTCGAACGTAATCCGGGTTCACCGACATCCAAGGCTTAACCCCTGGTCCAGTGAAGCCACCATTCTCGGCATCAGACCATTGAACCGGGGTACGTGCGTTGTCGCGAGATTTCTTCTGGTACTCTTCTCGGGCAATGGCTTGGGCTTCCGCATTGAAGTAGTCCTTCTTCTGTTCTCTATGCATCGGATACCGTGTTAGTTATAGCCCAAATCGAAATGCTATTTCAATAGCACATCAGTGAGATAAGAGTCTTCACTTACCCATACCAGTGATTGAGGCAATCGATATCTTTATATTCCTCAATCCCCCACGATTTGGGAACATTTCGCATGCCAATTTCCTGTCCTTGGTACACGAACGGGGTGCCAGATTGCAAGGCCAACGCAATGGCCAACATTTTCGAGGAAACACGACGGTACTCTTCCGGGGCATTCGCAAAGCGATCAATCGAGCGAGGCTGATCATGGTTCTCCCAGTAAAGCGCATTCCACCCATCATTCGCATACATAAACCTCTGCCAGCGGGCAAAGAACTCCTTAAGCTGGGTAAGTTTCCAGCCGCCGGGCTCAAATTTATTACCATGGGGCCCGTGGTCGATATCGACGTGCTCAAAGTTGAAGATCATGTTGATTTCGTTTCGGTCGAACTGCACGGCCTTGAGGACTTCTTTCTCGTCTTTGACGAAAGGCATCTCGCCTACGCTGAAGGCGTCGTATTCTTTGAGAATCTCGCCAATGCCCTGGAGATACTCATGTAGACGGGGTCCGTTGGCGTAGAACTTGTCACCCCATTGCCACCCTCGGCGCTCGTCTGTGACCTCTGCGTCGGGGAAATTCTGGTCTTTGCTGATGAAGTTGATGACATCCATGCGGAAACCATCGCAGCCTTTGTTGAGCCAGAATCGCACGATATCATGGACGGCCTTTACGACAGGAGGGTGTTCCCAGTTGAGATCTGGTTGCTCGGTGGCGTATAGATGGAGGTAGTATTCGCCGGTATGTTCGTCGAATTGCCATGCACTTCCTAAAGATCAGATTGGTTAGTACGAAGAACTCGAAGCTTTTTTTTTATTTTTCTTCTATTATTTCCTTCTCTTTTCATTGTAGATTAGAAACTCACCCTGGAAATGGGAAATCCAATTGTTCGGAGGCTGACGGTTACCATTCTCGTCGTAGCGAGGAGGTCGCCAAACGTACCAGTCCCGGTACTCATTATCCTTCGAACTGCGCGATTGCTTGAACCATTCATGTTGATCACTAGTGTGGTTAACCACCAGGTCCATAAGAAGCTTCATGCCCCGTTGATGACACCCCTGGATCAGTTTTTCGACATCTGCGACCGTACCGTACTCATCGGCGATACTGTAGTAGTCGGCAATGTCGTAGCCCATATCAACCTGGGGGGGATTTGTAGGACGGGCACAGCCAGACGATATCGACGCCCAAATTCTTGATATAGTCCAGCTCGGAGATGATACCGGGGATATCGCCAATGCCATCGTTATTCGAATCTTTGAATGAAGCAGGCCAGATCTGATAGACGGAGCTTTCTTTCCACCAGGCGCGGTGGTTTGGCTTGCTTAGTTCAGCCATATCGGGGAGAAGATGATGGATGGTGATTTTATGGGAAGCTAGGAAGTTCCAGTGAAAAAGAAACGACCCTCGGTTCAAATTATAGAGGGAAGCTGGCCATATAAGTAGGGGTAGTGTTCCCACCAGGATGCGGGCACAGCCAATCCGCTCATATCGGAGTCGTGCAGCAGGGTAGCTATGGTACCCGGACCTCCCACCGCGGGGCACAGTGGGGACTGGCCATTAGATGTTATGTGTTATGTAGCAGATGCGCCGATCAGTGTAGGTGCAGTTGTGTTGACTGCAGTATGGGCCACGTTGAAATGCGGAACTGGTGGAGTGTCTCCACCAGCGGTGCGATGATCTGAAGGTCGGTCAGATTCTCGGCCAGATTCTCGGCCAAACTAGTTTTGGGAAGAAACAGATCCGCATTCAAAGAGTCTACAAATTTACAAAAGGCCGGATCATAAGAGAATAGTTGATCGTAAATTGGGAATCATAAACCATAAGAATAAAACAAAGCTAAGACCACCCCGCTAGCAGCCCGCCGATAGAAAGTAACTAAAACATCACTCTTTCACCACTGCGTTTAAATCCCAGGGATAGCTTGATTTAAACACCCTGCTTCTTGGCAATATCAGCCTCGGCACCGCGCTGACGAGCCTTACCCTCATCATGCATATCGCGGAACTTCTGCTCCTCCTCCCGGTCACCAGCGACAGCCGCACCGATCGAACCAAGAGTACCCTGAGCACGGTTCTGCATACCGCTGCCCCAGTCCTTCAGCTGGCCCTTGGCCTCTTGTTCCTTGCCCGCGGCGTTTTGCTCAACACCTGCACGGCGTAGACTCTCGTTGCCGATCACGTTGCCAATGGCTTCCTTGGTAGAACCCATGGTCTGGTCCCAGGAGCCGGTGGCGCGGTTGGGGTCATCCTGGGCGACGGCGCCAGTGTTGGGGTCGGCTGTGAAAGGGCCGAGCTTGGCGGTTGTGTGGGAGGCTTCATCTTGGGCCTTGGCTTGTTCCTGGGCGACTTCACCCTTGTTCTGGGGTTTGTTAGTATATCATGGTTTTGTTTTGGATGGTGAGAGACAAGTTTACCTGGGCAGAAGAGTCACCAGTCACAGCACCGTAGGCGCGCTGGGCCATACCAGTGGCCGAGTTGGCGATGGAGCCAAGAGTAGAAGAGTTGCCGTTGTCAGTAGACATTTTGTAGATGTAGTAGATAGATGTGAAGTAGATAAGAGGTGGTGGTTGAGGTGGAAGTGTGGTGTGTTGAAGCGAGTTCAAAGTTATCTGTGCGGAATGGATTTCTCTTGGAGGTTCAGCTTCTTTTTATATCAATCGTACATTCCCTTTCCCATGTCTTCTTTTCCAATTGTTCCTTCCTTTCCAAGATTTCAAACCCGCGATCGATGACATCATCCACTGATGTCACATCACGTGGTCAAGCCACGAGTGTAGTGGAGGGCTGCGTCATTCCATTTCCATTCTAATTCAAGAGCCAATGGAAACGGATATTCAGGGGAGGAGAAGCTTCGACGGTCTACAGTGGATCACGGTAGAAGAACAAAGATACAATGTGTGGAGTGAGGGCTTGGTCAATATGATGAAATTGTGCACATCGTAATAGTCATACTTTGTATGGTAGACTAGGAAATCGGTAAATCCATTAAATCCATTAGATCCATTAACGCCCTTCTTTGCTCACTGCAGAAGCAGGAGATATGTTCCCAAATGCATATGAACGCTCAAAGTAAATTGCAGAAAAAGAATGAAGAAATGGGGGAAGTATCCCCTACCAGTGGCAGATTCCGCCTTCACTATCATCAGCGGTCCATGTTCCACATAGACCAACCACCTCAAGATGACCATCGGGTTGTTCGCCGACCTTGCTAAGAGCAGCGGAGCCCTTATCTACGGAGCCATTACTGAGCAAACGTCGAGCCCATGCATCAATAGCCGGTTCGCCCGTCTCATCGCGCGCCTGCTTAAGGAATGGGATAAGTGCCGTGCCACCAGTTCCACGCAACTTCTTATTATCTTTGGGTGCGGCAGTAGCAAGGTTCTTGACAGCCGGCTTGCTGGGTTCGCCGGGTTGCGATGCAGCTCGCGCACCCCGTGACTGAAGAATGATGTACCGCGAAACGATCTGTATGTGCTTGTCACGCATCACTCTCAACATAGACAAACAGGCATCGTAGGCGATGCACAGGCCGGCATCGCTGCGGTGAGCCTCGACGTAGGCCCGGATATTAGCGACAGATTCGACATCTTGTAGGAATCGTCGGTGTGGGCCAGGCATGTATTCACGCATCTCATGAATGAAGCCATGTCGAGGTCGCGGGCTACCTTCGGCATCGGCAGAGGCTTGGTCCTTCCGTGTGACTCCAGTTGGGCGGTGTTCAATGCCCAAGACAATATCGAAGAACTGGATCAAAGAGCTTTGGGCATTGCTGCCTCCGCCGTATTGGCGGTATTGGGGCGTGTTGTGACCATCGTCATAGAGCACTCCATTCGGTAGCCCGGCATCGGCCATGTTCTTGCTGCCGGCTAGGTATGGACGGATGCGATTGTAGAAGACGTATGGGTCGCAGTTATCGTACATACGCATGAGCAGTCCGCTGATCTCATCTATGATCTCTGCAAGGCGCTGCAGGCACTGCGTCACGATCTCAGCCCTGTCTTGACGCGCAGCGGCGATCGCCTGAAGCATCAGCGGGATCGACGCTGCACCACGTGCTTCCATGGCGACTGAGACGAGGAAAAACCATTGCTCGTCGAGGGAGCCAGTGAAGGTTTGCAAGCAGGCGAGATTATCCAGATTATCGGTAGGTTCGTTGGGGAAGATTGGGCGGTAGTTCCAGAGACAGACGCCGGCATAGGTTGCAACTGGAGGCAGCTGCACTCGTTCACAGACCTCGAAGAGAGGCTGTGTAAGCTGTGGGGGAATTCTCTGTTCGACAAGATTGTCAGTATCACCGTTCAGTCCCATTTGGATATTCCCTCTGGATGTTGGTATAGCCCTACCTCGGCTGGTCGATCACCACCCCAGACATAGCCATGCAAGATGAAAACCAATACCACATATGCGCGGCGCCATTCGGCATCCGTTCGAAGATTGGACGTAGAAAGAATCGGAAGACAGTCCACGACAGCACGCATGCGCTTGCTCAGAAGTAAAGGCTGCAGATTGCAGACAATAGCTTCCCATTTGGCGTAGAAAGCTGGTAGGTTGTGCAGTGGCGGTTCAGCCGGCAGGAAACCACTTGCCGCCGAGATACCGTAATCCTCCAGGCGAGGCACGGGAGGCAGCATGGTTGAGAAGAATACAGGATATCAACCCACTTGAACCAACTTGAATGAAGAGAGAAAGTGAGGGAATCAAAAGATCAGACAAAACAAGACTGTTTGGAAGGGGCACGTGGGCTGAAGATGCGGAAGGGACAGCCGGATGCTCTCATCGGCTGCCTAAACTTCAACTTGTATATGACAATATGAAGATGCTTATGTTTGTAGGATGCAGATACAAGTATTGAGCATGTCTTAATCTTGAATAATGCTTGGGGGAGTTGTTCTTGGTAAGAGCACTCCAGGAACCAGAAAGAGAAGGGTATGGGATGATGGAGTGGCGTTCCACAATTAAAGACGTGCCAGTACCAAATTTCCCTTTAAAAGGCTATTTTCCCTTCTCACCGGATGTGAACGGAGCAAGTCTGGGGATAGGCTTTTTTGGATTGCCGAAATCTTCTTATTTCCAGTATCTGAAGGAAAAGGGAAAAAGGGGGTGTTATAATATACGCAGAGATTTACAGATTTTCAATCATCTTGTCCTTTTCCCATCAGGCCCTCGGCCGGAAGAAATGAAACTACCCGAGCACGTAATCATGATGATTTACCGAGACGAGGCACTTTCCCAGGGTACTCGGTACTTTTCGAGGAGGAATTCAGGAAATTCAGTCCGCCCGGTCAGAAAACTAGGCATTAAGGGGAGTTAGCCGGGCCAAATGGGGGGGTTCCGATATAGGAGAGGGGGGTAAGAGGTGGGTGAGAGGTGAATGAGTGATCCACCATGAAGATGAGGTTTAGAGGGGTATACTTGAGAAAATGCTAGTCAAAGAAGGAGTCAAGGGGCAGAAATTGGGGGTGAAATAGATGGCTACAGTTGACTGACTTTATATCGGGTCCATCCACTCCATCCAGAATGGGGCGCATGCATCCGAGGGCCCGTGTTCAGGATTTTAGGCCGAGTGCAGGCGATACAGGTCCCTGCTAGTGCGAGAGCTAGAGAATGATTCGGAAACCCGGTGAAAAGGGATTTTCATCGACTTTCACTGGGTGTACCGCTGCATCCAGCCTGGCCCCACTATACTCGCCAAATCGCCCTCACTTCACTAAAGTCACTGGGGCGATCATTGGCATCCGGGGTTAACGTCAGTCATGAGCTTGTTTGATCGTATGAATAGATGGGTCTACAGTGCATAATATTCCCCTCACATGGTCACCTCCCAATTTCCCCCAACTTGAATGATTTCTCCTGCTCTTTTCTCTCTTTTTTCAACCCGGCCGTGTTTCCACTCTGCTTAGTCATTGGGTGCATTTCAAAGGGCTTCACCAAAGTGCTGATTATGTAATGAGTATATTTTATGCAGCAAGGGCAAGAGAACAGAGAATATACAGTAGCACTACACCTTAGTAACACTTATAGTCGCAGAGTACTATTATTGACATAAATAACTTGAATATTCACAATTATCGAAATCCAACTTGAATACTTTTTTTACTTTATCTAGTATACACGATCGTCGATACTACTCCTACACCCGCCCAGTAGATGAAGTAATCCCCCCATCCACCACTAACGACTGCCCCGTAATGTATCCCGCCTCATCCGACGCCAGGAAAAGTGCCGCCCGCGCAACATCCCATGCATCCCCCATTCTTCCCATGGGCACTTGCTCATCCCGTTTCCTCATGTAAGCCGCCTCATCACCCCCAGGCGCATACCGCTGAGCCAGAGCCTGTGTATATGGCGTATAAATCAACCCGGGTACCACAGTATTAAGGCGAACACCTTTCTCCGCATAAATGACCGCTGTCGCCGTGGTGAATTGCATCATGGCCGCTTTAGTAGCCGAATATGCCACCTGCGGTTTACCAATATATCGGAGTCCCGCAATACTAGCAATACTGACCACGCTGCCCCATCCTTGTTGCTCCATGATTGGCAGGACGTGGTGGGTAACGAGGTAGAGGCTATTCAGATTAATGTCGACCTGTGAATGCCATACTTCTTCCGACATGGATGCTGGACACCCCGGCTCGCTGCGGCCCACGTTGCTCACGAGAATGTCTATCCGGCCGTGTTTCTGCATACATTGGTCCACTAGCGCTTTGACGGAAGGGGAACTGGTGACGTCCGTCTCGACCACGTCGCAGATTCCGCCTTCTTCTTCGATGCGCTTTTTGGTTCGATTGGCGGATGAGAGGGACCGGTTTCCGCCGAAAATGGAGGCGCCTTGGCGGGCGAAGAGCGTTGCTATCGCTGCGCCGATGCCCCAGCCTTCATCGGTGGTTTGGCCGAGGCCGGTGATGAGAACCACTTTTCCTTGTAGACTGAGCATGGTATAGATGAGAGAGTGTGTGATAAAATTAAGAATAATGATAAATTGAGAACTGAAATGAATTGACAATTCTACTGTTTTAGACTCGCGCTAGATTAAATAAATGCTGGTCATCGGATCCGCGCCGCACCTCCGCATCGACGGGAGACATCCGCACGGATCAGACGAAAGAGCCCCATCATTAGAGCCATGAATGTTGTACTAGTACTACTATCCTGGAGTACTAGTAGTAGAGTACTAGCAGTAATAGAATTTCATCTATTCATTTGAAACTACATTCTTCAAGTCTATATTCTTAAATAATCCCGTAACATCCAAACATGTATATTGTCTACCGTACTCCAAATCTATATGCTATGCAATATCGTATCATATCATCATCTAATCAAAAATAGACGCCTTCATCGAGTTGGGCTGGATATACTCGGACGCATTACGGAAGCTAGTAAAGCCCCAACGAATCTGAGCCGCCATGGAAATCTCCACGTCCAAGTCCTTGGCGAAAGCCCAGGCCAAACCGCTGTCACGCTGGAAGGCACGGCCAACCAAGATGTAATCGATACCTTCCTCGTTGAGGACCTGCTCGGCCAACTTTCCGTTGTTGATCATACCGACAGCGGCCACGAGCAACTTGCTGCCGACGGCTTCCTTGACAGCCTTGGCGAAGGGGACCTGGAATCCAACGCCGGAAATGACCTTCTGAGCAGCGTGTACACCACCCGTGCTGATATCGATCAGGTCAATGGCGCCCTGGGCGGCGAGGGCGCGGGAGAACTCGACGGTGTCCTCCAGCTTCCAACCCTTCTCCTCGGGCATGCTCTTCTCGAGCCAGTCGGTGGCGGAAACGCGCAGGAAGACGGGCATGTTGGGGCCCACGGTGTCGCGGGTCAATTGGGCGATCTCCAGGGAGAGACGGATGCGGTTCTCGAAGCTGCCACCATACTTGTCGGTACGTTGGTTGGAAGAGGTGCTGAGGAAGGAAGACAGCAGGTATCCGTGGGCGTTGTGGATCTCAATGAAGTCGACGCCAGCAGCGACGGCGCGCTCGACGGCAGCCACCCAGGCGGTCTTAACCTCCTCGATATCATCCTCGGTCATGGCCTTGGGGACAATGTCACCATCAGCAAAGGGGATTGCGCTGGGAGCCTTGACATTGTCAGTCCAGCCGCCGACGGCGTTGGTGGCGGTGACACCGCCCAACCAGGGAGGGACGGTCGAGGCCTTGCGACCTGCGTGAGCCAACTGGATACCGATCTTCTGGCCCTGGCTGTGGGCGAACTCAACGACCTGCTTGAGGGGGGGCGATCTGAGAGTCCTTCCAGAGACCAACACAGCCGGGAGTAATACGACCCTCGGGGACAACACCGGTAGCCTCAATGATGATCATTCCAGGGCCCCGCTGAGCAATGCCACCGTAGTGGGCGATATGCCAGGCTGTCATGTGGCCATCCTCAGCACTGTACTGGCACATGGGCGCCACCTGTTATATTTTGTTAGCCAAGAATTTAATATATAAAAAAAGAAATCAAAGTATGAACTCACACCCAGGCGGTTCTGGAAAGTGTGGCCGCGGATGGTCAAAGGCTTGAAAAGTTTAGGGATGGCCTTGCCGGAGGTTTGGGGGTCACGGGCAGTGCCAGCCGGGGGTGACTGCGCCGGAGTGAAGTAAGAAATGCCCGCAGCGGGGGTGACGGGGACATCTGGCCAAGTCATGATGGGAGTAGAGGGTATAGGGTATTGGAAAGAGATTATTGTATATACAGTTTCAATGGGTGCTAATGGATCTGATTTATATAGTAGTATACCCTGTAGATTGATAATTACTGATTTCTAAGCCTGCAAAGATTTCTCCAAAGATTTCTCTCGGCATGTTTAATTAGTACTACTATTAGTACTACTACTAGTACTATAGGCTAACCATTCTTCGTCAACCTTCGGAGACATTTTATACTACCCAATAACTACATCATAGAATATTGGTCAGCCAGTCTTCAATTGTATGATCTTTTATAGAACACATATTGAACCTGATTAAATTCTGCAGCATTCAGAGCAGAGTTGGAGAAAAGTCTCCGTGGTTCGGTCGGCAATTCGCCCGATCTCCACCTGCTCCACTTGATCTCCAAACTGTTACGAAGCATCATTATTTCCAGTATTCAGTATTTAAGTATTCAGTATTTAGCATTTAACATTTAGCATTGGGTGTTAGTGTACTCCGTACAGTCTGCAGGAATCAAATTAACCTACATAGCCCCTGTTGTGGCTGAAGCGGCTGCAGGGGGGGGGGCAATGCAGGTGGTTGCCTTAGCCTTGTAACTATACCTAGAGTTAGCTAGTATGTAGTATGCACCCTCGCTAGGAGATACTCGTTGAAGAACTTCAACTTCAACTTAACTTCCGATCATACGAATATAGTCTCACTGCTACCTACCACTCTTTCAAACTCTGTTATACGATCTCTCGTGAATGTGGTGACGAAGGTGACTCCCTGAATTCATACATGATTCTGCCTTTCTTTGTCTCAGGCTTAGCATTGTTGTCGCCCACTCTTAGTATTGTTCTCCTTTCTCATTCAACTTCCTCACTCACCACCACTTCCACTCCGCCTAACTTGATCCTCCACCTCGTTTCCATTACCATTGTTTGTCTCGGCTGCCTCTATCATGCTACACTTCAGCTTTCACCCTGATTCGGGCGACTCTACCTGTACTCATCCCATAGAGACCATGTCCCTACCTTCTCATACTGTTCCACCCTAATAGTTACTATATCTCATCCATCTTGCCTCAATCATCATCTTTTACATCAACTTCCTCTTCTCCGGTGTTCAAGTGTGCAACTTCTCGATCCAGTATCAAGTATCTTCAATTTCCGCGACCATGTCCGTCGCCAATCTCGGCCCCGATTTGAACCCTTATGAGCAGAACATCACCATCTTCAACAAAGATGGCTCCAGCGTGATCGTGCCATTGAGCCAGATAGATATATATGTTCAGTACAATGTCCGTGTCTGCATCAACTATGGCTGCCAGCTCGGTGCTTCTATCGTGCTGTTCGTCATTCTGCTCCTCCTCACCCAGCGCGAGAAGCGTGGCTCCTCCGTCTTCCTCCTCAATGCCATGGCATTGGTCTTCAATATCATCCGTCTGGTCTTCCAAACCGTCCATTTTGACACCGGCTTCGAAAAGATCTACCCTTACTTCACCTTTGATTATTCCGCCGTCGAGACCGGTGCTTATGTGATTTCCATCTTCTCAACCGTCTTCACCAGCCTTCTCGTCGTCTGCATCCAGATCTCTCTGATGCTCCAGACCCAAGTCGTCTGTTCGACCCTGCGCCGACGATACCGACTTATCCTCATCGGTCTTTCCTCCGCCGTGGCACTCGTGCCAATTGGATTCCGCTTCGGGTGGATGGTAATGAACTGCATCTACATCATGGATGCGGCGTACATGTCGCCGATCTGGTGGCTAGAAAGCGCATCCAACATTACCATCACCATCAGCATCTGCTTCTTCTGCGCAGTCTTTGTCACGAAGCTAGGCTTTGCCATCCGACAGCGCAAGCGACTAGGAGTCCGCGAGTTCGGCCCGATGAAAGTCATCTTTATCAGCGGATGCCAGACGCTCACCATTCCGGCCATCTTTTCCATCGTCCAATACCAGGTTGTCGTCCCGGAGCTTGCCTCAAATCTTCTCACCTTGGTCACCATCTCCCTCCCTCTCTCGTCCATCTGGGCCGGTGCCGCTCTCGATCGCCGAGGCACAAATTCCAGCACCACCCCGCGTCGCAATCTGTGGAAATCGCTTGCATTCGGAGAAGACAGCACCCTCAAGGGCACCGTTGTAAGCGAGCAAACGTCCTCGTCAATGAGCCCCAGCAGCGCGGCTAAGACCCTCTGCTATGCCGATCGCCCGAATAAGCCTTCGCAGGACTCGGATACTCCGTTCGGGATTACCATCGAGCATGATATCTCCATTGACAGTATCCGCCGGGACCCGTCCATCGTCTGATCATGATCATACAATCCTTTTTTTCCCTTGCTCTCAGTCAGGGTCGCACAGTCATTGTACATGAGATCTGGCTATTAACTTTATTTTCATTTGATGTCTCTCTATTTCTTTTTTTTCTTTTCGGTGTCCTGTTTCAAGTTAGTTCCGAGTACATTTCTATCTTTACTGCCACAGGTGCCCAGGTGCTCTTATAATATTCTTCTTCGTACTTAGTAGCTTGCTTTCCTTTCTTCATCGCATGCGGTTTCGATACTAGTAGTTAGAAACAGAAGATATCAAAATGACAATTCCACTATGCACCAACATACCACATATCAACCTCCTAGTCTACTGCAATCCAGCTTGTATCTAATGGAACTCTATTCTAAACCCCGATCAAACACCTTAACCCCAAACTTCCACACCTGATCAATCACCAACTCGGACACAGACTGTCCCGCCACATCCTCCTCACTAATGACTACAAAATCAGCATCAGCGCCATCACGCAAGGACCCCTTGACATTCTCCATTCCCAAAATCGAAGCAGGTCTAGACGTGACAGCCTGTAACACACCCGGAATCGATCCACCCGTCCATTTCCGAAAATTGTTTATACACTGCGGGATAGTCACACAGCTAGATCGATCCATATGAATCAGCCAACCGTGTCCGCATCACGTCCGTGTCATTTTCCGTAACGGGATGGAGGTCAACTCACCTCCCTGCAATGATATCAGTACCCTCTAGCATAACTTTAATCCCCTTCTTCGTCAACCTTCTCGTCAACCAATCGACCGTCCCATCCTCGCCTCCCAATAGCATCAACGCATCAGTCACAAGCACCAATCCCTCCGGATGCGTCAAATGTGCCAGCCGAATACTAGCCGGGTGAACGTGATGACCATCAGCAATGATGCCAAAATAAGGCCGAGCGGGACGATGAGATATGGAATCACCCTCCTCGGGACCTTGGAGGATCTTCGTCTCGTTGTCGGGTTTTATATCTGTCGCTCCGCTGATGATGCCTAGTGGTCCTGGTTCGCGGTGGTGATGCGGGTTCATTTGGTTGTATAGGTGAGTTATCATTTTTGCTCCGGCTTTGATTCCTGCTGCGGCTTCGGGGTATGTTGCTGCCATGTGGCCGATGCTCATTACTATGCCTTTGTTGCTGAGTTGGGTGATTGTGGTCAGGGCTCCTGGTCGTTCGGGGGCCATTGTGATCATTCGTACGTGTGATGGGATTGTGCCGGGTATTTCAAGTTGTTCTTGGGGGTTGGTTGGTGGTGAAATTGTTTCGTTGAAAAGATTGCTGGCTCCGTATGTTTTTATTACGAGCTCTGGTTCGCTGCTTGGTCCTGAGGACTGGATTGCTTCGGGGAGGTGGACTCCCATGCGATTATGGGCGAAGAATGGACCTTCGCAGTGGGCGCCGAGCGATTCGGTTCCCTCGAAGGGATTGCGGGACTTGGATGGCCCTAGGAATGGGAGGTTCTGGGTTTGAGACAGCGTTAGATTTGAATACAGTAGGTAGTAGTATATATTGTAGGGCTTTAGGTTGTGCTGATGTGATTTTATGTACTCACCTGGTGGTATCGCTCGGCATGTTGACTGGTCATTGTAGGCAAGAAACTCGTTGTCCCTGTTTTGATCAGCTTCCGACGTGTTTCGGAGTATCGATCCTGGTAGGAAATTCCCCCTGCATCTTCGGATGCATCTTCAGAGAAATCGAAACCGTAGGCCCCGTTAATTTGCAGGTCTATAAAGCCTGGTGATAGGATACGACCCTGGAGATCTATCGTCGAGACCACCAGGGCGGGGTCAGGCGAATAAACGAAGATGCCTGCAACGCTGTCAACCCACAGCGATCGAGAGATGAGGGAGTCACCCTCGACAAGGCGTGCGTTGATAATTTGAATGATTTCAGACATTGTTGGTGGATAGGAAGAATTCATTGGAGAGCTCAGCTTATTATATTGTAACGATGCAGGCCCCCTTCCCCCGCACGAAATCGATGTGGCTCGTAGCATCGACGATTACCAATTTCAAAAGTCTGAGCAAAGCAAGAAACGAAGGTTATTTACACATGGAACGCTCTATTTATACCATTATGCACCGGAGGCTGAAAGGTGAATCACAAGAAACAGAAAAATGGAGAAAGGGGAACGAAGAAGGGAGAAATCCAACAGAAGGCGTAATTACTGCAACTGCACATAGTTGGCTAAAAGATAAGTTAGCGTTTGCACTTGGCCATCAAGGCTATTATATCAAACTTCACACTCACCTGGGAATTGACCTTCCCGGCCATCGATCTTGCCGCTCCACCATTCGTTTGTGTTGTCGGTCCGTTGAGTTATTTCGATCACGTCGCCAGCCGAAAACCCGAGGTCGCCGTGTGCTTGAGCCTCATAGTCATACAGAGCAGTTACTCGTTCGACAGGCTTGCTGAGGTGAGCAGGCTTTGCCCTTGGGGGAGGAGGAGCCGGCTTGCTCTTGGCCGCCGCAGAGAAGTTGCTCCCTGTTGGACTGGGGGTAGCGGCGGAGGAGTAGGGTGGAGGGGGGGTTTTCGTCGGCAGTTGAAGATGACCGGCCACGTCCAGCCTTGGCTTCAGCAGCCTTGAGCGAGCTCACTTTGGAACCCGAACGGCCAAGTCCCTTGGTCTTGAAGTGGACGATCATCAGAGCCTCTGCGCGTTCCTGGACATCGCCACGCTTCTGCTCAAAGGCCTCCTCGACGTCGAGTTTGAGGTTAAAGTATGCGATATTCATGCCTTGCATCTTATCGTGCAGGGTGTAGAAAACATTGAGCTGCATGTAGTAGAAGGACTGGAAGAGCGGGCGGATGAACTCGGCTTCGAGAGTGAACAGCTTGGGCAGCTCGTCCTTCAGCAAATCATTGTAATAGTTGAACTCCTGGGTGGCCTGTTCGACATCGTTCTCTGCCTTGTAGAGAGCCTTCTCGTCCTTGATATTCTTGTCCTTCTTCTCTTGCAGCTTTTTCAGCGAGGCGTTGTGGCGGTCAAAGTCGAGCTTTTTGTGGTCGCGTTTGACGGCCACCTTGCGGATCACCTTGATGACCTCGAGTAGTTGGTCGGCTGGGCTGATCACGCGACTCTCAATCATATCCAGCTCCGGGGACAGAGCTTCTTGTAGGTCGCGCACAATGGCCTCATAGTCCTCACAGGCCTGGATACCTTCGGGGTTCCCTTCGAATTGGTAAGAGTTGGGATCGGAGGCGCGACCGGAGATGGGTTTGTAGAGCTCGGCGATCGCTTGAGAGAATTCGATTTGGTGGCTCAGCATGCCTGGGAGGTAGTTCAGTTAGCTCTGGCATTCTCTCGGTCTCGGTCTCGCGGTGTGGGATCCCGCCTCAGAGAGAGCGGAACTCTCGGGAATAAGGAGATGATGGTGTACCGTTGATAGCGTCAAAGTATTTTTTAGATTCATCGTGAAGCTTCTTGGTTTCCTTCTCGAGCTCCTGGAAGCGACGCTCGGCATCACTATAGACGGCATCCTTGGATTGCTCGGCGAGGTTGAACTTGACTTTGAACTGCTGCGGGGCGCGCTTCAGACTCTTCTGGAAACCTTTGAAACTCATGGTGGAAGGGTTGAATGTGGAATTGAGGAGAGGTGAAGAAGAGAAGAGAGGAGAGGGAAGGAAAGGAACGGAAAGGCCAAGGCGGGGGGAGCACTGCCTAGAAATCCCACTGCCTTGAGAGCGCACCAAAAGATCGAGTTTGGCTATGACATAAGACTTCAGGCATACAACTCTGTGCAAGGAACTAGTGGCTGTGCCCTTTCAGCTGGTGCCCGCTTTGTGGCTCATCTGAGTTTGCTAGTGCGCAGCAGGCACTAGAGGTATTTTGGTTAGTATTTACCTATTTTCATTTAATGTCCATATTCTCAATTCTACTATTCTCTAGTACAGTGCTCCTAGTTCTAGGTACTAGGTACTAGTAGAGTATCACTATACCTGGGTAGTATCCGGTGCAGCCCTACCCGCCACAGTTGATCTGCAGCCCTGGAGTTCGACTCCGGATTTGGTGGGGCCGGAGTTAGTAGGGGATAGGGGGATGATACCCTACGCAGTTAACTGGAGGAGTATCGTATGATTACATGGGATGCATATATAGTAAGCTACCTATGTACCCTCTCGAATATTTCATATTTCACTTTTCACATTTTATATTCTACTATTCTACTATTCCATATTCAAGTTCTGTTTTATACCACTCGGATTCTATCCGGTATGGTACCTACAACCGACCAGGTTAGCCTACACTTCACGGAGATGAAGGGTTAGTATGGACAAATAACTTGAAAACTTCATACTTTGTTTCATTCACATTTCTTTTAATAAGCAGAGCCGACTGAATACTATTTGCTAGTATTAATAATCACCACTACTGTCTATAGTTCTCGGAGTACTAGTATCACGGGACTACCTTCTCTAACAGAAGGTAGCCATGGTTAGCAACTTGTATATTCTCCATTTCCACCTCTCATCTGAAATTGCTAGAGTGAAATATTAATCTCGGAAATTAATTGACATCACTAAAATACTCTATAGGCAATATCTATTCGGGAACTGCAGTATAGCTTACTGCTAGTGCCAGTGCTAACTGCTCACTGTTAACTCCTCGGAGAACTCTCTCCGCCCGCCCGATCGGGAAATTGCCGAATCTCTTCATTCCGCGCCGACGGTCCCTTCTTCTTCTCTTCCTTTTCATCTTTTATCCATCGATCATCATGTCTTCTGCTGCCCCCGCTGCCTGGAGACACGCTTCGCGCGTCTGTCAAAGGCGTCTGCCATCCCGCAACCCCTGGACTGGCCCCCGCCATATCCTCGCCACCGTTCGCGGCACTCGCTCTTATGTCACCGAAACCAAGCCCGGTCAAGCCCAGGTCAATGTCGATGCCGCCATCAAGGAGGAGCAAAAGTCCTTCATGAAGCAGGCTGGTATCGCCCCCCAGAATGTCGACTTGCCCGGCACCCCCATCTCCGCCGATGCCGCCATGAGCCCCTCCGCCGGAATCCTCAAGCAGGCCACTGTCATGGACCAGGGCACCCGCCCCATCTATCTCGACATGCAAGCAACCACACCGCTCGACCCCCGTGTTCTGGACGCCATGCTTCCCTACCTCACCGGTATCTACGGAAACCCGCACTCGCGCACCCACGCCTATGGATGGGAGTCGGAGAAGGCTGTCGAGGAGGCCCGCGAGCACCTCGCCAACCTGATCGGTGCCGACCCCAAGGAGATCATCTTCACCAGCGGCGCGACCGAGAGTAACAACATGAGCTTGAAGGGTGTGGCCCGCTTCTTTGGCCGTTCCGGCAAGAAGAAGCACATTATCACCACCCAGACCGAGCACAAGTGTGTCCTGGACAGCTGTCGACACTTGCAGGATGAGGGCTTTGATGTGACCTACCTCCCCGTACAGAACAACGGTCTGATTCGCATGGAGGATCTGGAGGCAGCTATGCGCCCCGATACCGCTATCGTCAGTGTCATGGCTGTCAACAACGAGATCGGCGTCATCCAGCCCATGGAGGAGATTGGTCGTCTGTGCCGCTCCAAGAAGGTCTTCTTCCACACTGACGCCGCTCAGGCCGTTGGCAAGATCCCTCTGGATGTGAACAAGCTGAACATTGACCTGATGTCTATCTCGAGTCACAAGATTTACGGCCCTAAGGGTATCGGTGCTTGCTACGTTCGCCGTCGCCCTCGTGTTCGTCTGGATCCCCTCATCACCGGTGGTGGCCAGGAGAGAGGTCTGCGCAGTGGAACTCTGGCCCCCCACCTGATTGTGGGTTTCGGAGAGGCATGCCGACTCGCCGCACAGGATATGGACGTAAGATACCCACTTTTGTTTTGTATTCGCGATATTCGCAAGACTCATACTAATCCACCTTCTTTTAGTACGACACCAAGCACGTTGAGCGTCTGTCGAAGCGTCTGTCGGAGAACCTGCTCTCTATGGAGCACACCACCCTGAACGGTGACCCCAAGGCCCACTACCCCGGCTGTGTGAACATCTCATTTGCCTATATTGAGGGCGAGTCTCTACTCATGGCCCTGAAGGACATTGCCCTGTCCTCGGGCAGTGCGTGTACCTCTGCTTCGCTCGAGCCCAGCTATGTCCTGCGTGCCCTGGGCAGCAGTGACGAGAGTGCTCACAGCAGTATCCGTTTCGGTATCGGTCGTTTCACCAGCGATGCGGAGATCGATTACGTGCTCAAGGCTGTGACGGAGCGCGTGCAGTTCCTGCGTGAGTTGAGCCCACTGTGGGAGTTGGTGCAGGAAGGCATTGACCTGAACACGATTGAGTGGAGCCAACACTGATCTGGATGTGGTCTTTTTCTCTGCATGTTTATTCCCTGGCAATAATCTTAGCTGGAGATACAAAAAATAATTCTCCGGGAACGGCGTTAAGTCTAGTGTAACAACAATTCGATGTACAGAATGCAAATACTCCCTTCATCAATTACTATTCAAAAATTTATTCTACAGTACCCCGAGTCTCCCCTTGTCCCGATAATACTAATAATACCCCGGGGCCTAGGACTAGGTAGCGGTGGTGGTGTACCACTAGTCGTATATCCCTTCGCAGTGTCATAGTCCAAACCCTCCAACAATCGATATATTGAAATCGAGAAGAGGAAATAAATAAATAACCCTTGAAGCAAATTCAAAAATTTCAATATCAAGTTATCTATGGATGGTAACCCTGAAATCACGTACATTCATGAATCGCGTATACATAAAATGCCACCCACGCCAAGACGCTGCGGGGAAGATGCGGAGGACACAACTTCACGACGGAGCTCTTACACCTCTCTAGCCCACCATGGCGGTCCCCCAGCGGACCCTCAGCTGGCTCTATTCAGTCTTGACCAAGGTTTGTCTCCCAGATGCACTCAATTTGATCGCCGCTATGCCCAGAACCCCGCTCACCTTCCCAGGATCACTATGACCCTAAGCAGACCTACCACGATCCCAACCGCACCTATCACGACATCGTCAATGCGCTAGCCCAATACCCTACGCTCTCGCCTCGAACCGATGTCTACAGTGAGTCTGTTCTTTTGATGGAATCGACCGAGAACTAGTATCTCTGACAATCTTCTTCCACCAGCTTATGAGAATGGCTTCTCGGCCCTGCTCCTCCATCTGGTAGGCACGCTGCCTGTCGTCTTCCGCGGCTCGACATATCGATTCCCCGTCACGCTTTGGATCCCGAATACCTACCCACGAGAGCCCCCGATCGTTTATGTCACGCCGACGCAGGAGATGACCGTCCGGGTTGGGCAACATGTTACGCTGGAGGGACGGGTGTATCACCACTACCTGGCGCATTGGGCCGAGGCATGGGATGTAAGTTACTGTTACTTACTCTGGAGTCTGCACCTTAATACTGACCGCATGATGCGATTATAGAGATCAACGACTGCCGATCTTCTCTCAATCCTCCGCGAAGTCTTCGCGAAGGAGCCTCCGGTCCGATATCGTCAGCAAATGGCCCCTCAGCCTCAACTGCAAGAGACACAAGCCCCGCCGCCATTACCACCATTGCCTCCTGGAATAGGACCATCTTCAACGACTAATCACCAGCCGACCCCAGCCCCTACGGTAAATACCCCGCCACAGCTACCACCAAAACCTGGGGCAGGGAATGAAACCCAACAGCGGCCGACACAGCTTTCAGACCGATATCAGTCCCCTCCACCTCTTCCTCCACTTCCACCAAAACCACATGAATCGGGTCGAGTTGCTCTGCCCGGACAAGCCCAGATGGCTAGCCCGGGAAATACAGCACACCACTTCGCTGGACAGCCTTCCATTTCACAAACCATGACCCAACCTCCTGTTCAATCACCACATAGTATCGCAACATATAACGGAAACAGCAGTGGCCCGATTAGTCCAGGAGGCCAATTCCCACCACCACAGCAACAGTTTCCCCATCAACTCCCACCAGCCCATGCTCAAGTACCACAAGCTCAGTACTCAGGATACAAACCTCATCCACCACGACATCCAGCACCACCTACCGGACCCCCATACCCCCAGCATTCTCCATACCCACAAGGCTACCAACACCCACCACCCTCCACAGCAGCGCCAAAGACAAAGCAACAAACGCCAGACCTTCTCACCTCACCATTCGAACTCGAACTCCCGTCCTTCGCGCCCGCAGGACCCGCACCCCCAATCCCGCCAAACCCAGAGAAAGATGCCCTCCTCCACGCCGTCTCCAAGACCCTCGCCGAGACCCTACACGCCCACGCCACACAGTCCGATACAGCGGCGCAATCTCTCGTCTCCCAGTCACGCTCACTCCACGCAGCAATGGCCACGCTCCAGGGCGAAGTCTCGAACCTCAATTCGCTTCACGCTTCTCTCCAGTCAAATACCGCCATTCTGCAACAATCCATTCACCGCGCCGATGCTACAATTGCTGATGCACAGGTTCGCTCCGCGTCTGCGTCTGCGGCCGTACCTGGCTCGTCAGTTGTGCCATCTGCCTCATCTGCGGCGGACCCGCAATCAGGTCTCCCGCCTATCGACGAGGTCCTGGTCGCTCCGACCGTTGTAGGCAAACAACTCTACGATCTCGTCGCAGAAGAGCAGGGACTGCAGCATGCATTGTATGCTCTGCAGGCGGCTCTTGTTCGCGGGGTGATTGGTGTAGACTCGTGGTCGAGACATACGCGTGGTTTGGCGCGTGAGGCGTTCCTTAAGCGTGCGCTTATTCGTAAGATTGGACTTGGGATGGGGTTGGAGGAGGCTTGATGAGATGTGATTGGAGATTTGTTTGGTAGATAGATACCCTCTTTTTACGATTGGTTTGGTTTTGCTTGATTGTTTTGGCTTTGGTCGTTACTACCTATGTACGTAGGTATTGATGGACGTGGTGGGTAGGACCAGTAGGGTTCGCCAAGATGTTCCATGTTTATGATGGTTTGTTTCATGTTGGAATTGATAGATCATATACATGCCCGATTACTTGCACACTTCAAGTTACAAGGTACTACCTACCATCCCGCCTGTCAGGTGTTCGAGAATACAGAAAAAATACAGTCATTCGATGGTCTTATTACTAAGAGTATTGTATTCTCAAATATGTAGTCACAGTAGCTGTATTGTCAAAAATATTGTTTTCTTAGAGATGCCATTAAATGACTGATATATTTATTCAAGTTAGGGCTGTATTTATGCCAAATTTAATATTAATTGATAGTTTACCTAGCCTAGGTACCTAGGTAGTTTGGATTTTGCTATAGTACTACCAGTATTCAAGTTTATTGACTCTAGGGTCTAAATTCCAGCTACGTAGTATTACATAGGTACCTAGAGGTATAACTATATATTATGTTGTCGGTCGGATGAATATCGGGGCCCTATCCCGACTCGGAGGTCGCTGCTGAGATTGGAAAACAGCAGAATGGATATATATACCATCTAATACTTACCTAGTATGTACCTAGGTAGGTACTACTTCCAGCTTCCTTCAATTTCAAAGCATGGGGTCGTGCGAGCCGTGGAGTCTGGAGGTACAATTTGGAGGTTCCGAGTCAACTTGAAGTTTAAATTTACTAGTGCTGATCCAGGGCTAGTAGTAGGTTTGGAAATTACGATATTTCAAGCGAGTTGGTCTGGAGATAATGTTTGTCAAGGTAAAGAATGTTGATTGATTCATCAAGGAGAGTTTGATGTGACTGCTCCGCCTCCGCGAGTGCCATCTCGCTATACAAAGCACTCGCGAATAACGAACCGACGCCGAAGGAATATACCACAGAGGAATCATAGATACAACGAAGTAGAAAGATGTGACAGAGGAGAAAAAAAAATAAAACAAGAAATCAAGCAATGTGTAAATCCGGTGCGCCCCACCGATGACCCCACGTAAGAGGGTAGCCGATCATTTAACCTCATTCGCGTCTGAGAACGGACTTTTCATGCGTGGTGGTGGTGTCCGACGTGGGCTAGCGCTTTCGGCTTCATCATGGAAGGGGCCGGCGCCCTTGGATGATTGCTCTTCGCTTGTGGTGGTCTTGGCTGCTGTGGAGTGGGAAGGGGATGAGGGGCGTGTGTCGTCTTCATCGGAAGATTCACCGTCGAATGTGGATGTTTGATGATCGAATTGTTGACTGCTATGGCCGGAAGCAGCTGTGCCGGGCTTTAATATCTCGGAGCTGGCAGCTGCGGAGCTTTGACCGTCCTTCTTCTTGACCGAGGCGCCGCGGACCATGACGGGCTTGGCAACGACCTGACGTGCGACAATCGAACTGTTGCCTTTCAAGGCTTCTGCCTTGGCCAATTGGGACTGGGTGATGGCGGGAACGGCGGGGGCATCCCTGGGGGTGATCATGACGGGAACAGGTTGTGTAGGAGCGCCGTCTTCATCGGGGGATGTGTTGTGAACACTGACAATGTTGGCGCGCGTGCGCGAGATCTGCTGGGCGGGAACAGCGCTGACAATAGCGTCATTGCGGTAGATCGTGGTTGCAACACTGCTCCGGAAGGTCGGGGCCATGCTCTGGTGGCCGGTGGTGGTGGTCCAGGAGGAGTCACGCAGGTCACCCGGCATGAAGAAGTGCTGGTCGGGAGCGGCACCAGGGAGCGGAGGAACCGGGGGCACCAACGAGGCTGGGGTCTCAGGCGGAGAACGGTTGGTAACACCGGGGATGTAGGCAATCTGGATGACGTTGGAGGCACGAGTGAGGACGGTGGATGCGATGGACTGCGTAGACTTGCGCTCTGCGCGAGCAGCGGCAAATTCACTGTTCTTTTCTTCGCCGTCCTGATTGCGGCGCTTGCGGATCACGAACCACCAGATGAGGAAGAGGAGAATAGCAATGGCCGCAACACCACCTACTACACCACCGGCGATTGCTCCGACATTGGGACCGCCGCCTGAGTCCGAGGGGGCGGAGGAAGTATTCCCGTTCGAGATACACTTGGTGACGGCGCAAGTATCGCAGGTTTGAGTGGTCATGGTACAGATCTGGCCGCTGGGACATGTTGGGCAAGTGGGGGCCTCGCCGCAGTCTTTACAGCCTCTGGCGCGTAAGAAGCCGGAATTGGCAGGGGAGAAGTCTGATGGTGATCGGATGGTTAGAAAGCGTGGATGGGGTCGATATGGAGATGGAAATGGAGATGGCAAGGGAGACGCCGCGATACGAGGGTGAAGTTGAGGTCGAGGTTGATCTTACCGAGGGACATGATGAAGACGAAAGAGGAGACGGGGAGAGATAGGCGAGAGGGGATATCAATGAGGGCGACCGGTCAACGGTGCGAAAGTGCGAGATGAAAGAGGGGAAAAGAATGTGGGAGGCTCGATCGGCGTCAAGTCGTGAGCGTCAACGCTGTCGTAATGGAAGTGGAGGGAGGTGAAATGAAGTAGATAAACAAGGGAGGAGTAACGAGTAAGGATTAACGAGTGTGGGAACCGATCACGGTCGAGCAATCATGGTTAGACGAGCCCGGGAGTCGAGAGTCGAAGGTCAAAAGTTGAAGGAGATCGGATTGAAACGAGATCGGGAGAAGGAGAAATGAAATGAGGTGGGAATGAGGAGAGCACGGGGGAGAGGCCCGAGCGTAGATATACTTAGTACAGAGTAGTAGTGTAGTAGAGTAGTACAGAGTGTATGTAAAGTAGAGTAGAGTAAAGTAAGTAAAATAGAATGTTCAAGTGCTACGAGTTTTATTTCAATCCTCTCTCCTTACTCTTCCCCTGCATCCCATATCCTGCATCCTGTATTCTGTATTCGTATGCACCTCTCCCCTTTGTGTACTCCTTTGTGTGCCTGGATGTACCTGGCAGTCACGTGGACGGTCTAGACTCGGATTATCCACGGCCCGGGAAATTACAGCTGATGTCAGCAGAAATGATACGGACACTATGGAAAATTACTAATCACACTCAGACACCCAGTACGGGGCACATCCGTACGGAGTACTCTGTAGAGAAATGATAGACAAAGACAGCCACAACAATGATCTGTCAGTGCACGCCACCACCCCTCCACTCCACTGCCAGTTCATCACTTCACCTCCCTGCTCCCGACGGAGTACTCCAGCCTCAGCCAGAACGATGGATCACCTCCTCCAAGCTTTAGCGGTGACTAGTGAGACAGCCAAACCGCCTGAGACATCGGGGCGCAGCCACCAGCCACCCTGAGCCCCACGGTTATGAAAACCCGACCAAGGGCAGACAAGGAATCAAAATGAAGGACTGGAAACCACTTTCAGCCCTAGAGGGCTTACAATTTATAGTTTCTACTGCACTGCGCTGCTCACTGCTCACCTCATCGCACTTACTGTACTCGGTACTCCGTACACCGCTGTTGATCGCTGGACTCCCCTTTGTACACCTGGCAGTGGGTAAGGCGTTCGGAGTACATATGGTGTACACCTAAGGAGTATAGAGTACTCTATATATACCAGGGTCAATTATTGCCTCACAGCCAAGCTGAGAGCGAGGCTGAGGATAAGTCGGGGTGGCCGGGGTTTTCTCCTAATTACTGTCAGGGTCGGTGCAGTGCAGTGCAGTGCAGTGCATACCAGTGGATGGAATGTGGGAATGATCAGATCATAACACGACTTCAATCGAATCAAACGAGGGCAAGCTCAGACTTGACTCGTTTCACGACAGTGGAGACACGCTGATTGGGTTCGGGTGGTAGCGTGTCCTCTCGAGCCATTCGGTCTACCAGAAGGGACCAGGGGATCCCAAGTCCCTGGTCCACTTGCCCCGTCCAGTAAGCAGAGTGGAGGATCTGGAGAAGCTGAGAAAAAAAATAGTCGAGTCGATCACGAGCCAAAATTAGCCAATTCAACGGTGGAGAGTACAAAGTAGGAGTACTCTGTCTGTACTCTGTCAGTATAGTATAGGTAGGATAGATGATACTATAGTATAACATCAGATAATATACTGTATAGCTATACCATGCTATACATCCCCTACTCTGACTCTCCCAGATTCTTCAGGGTCCGATCCCAAGTGTCAATGGTCCAATGATCGATCTTCCCCATGCCATCCACCCAATACTTAGGTATCAAGGTATCTTCACAGGGGGGAATGTACATGGTTGCATAGGGTCGGGAGAATTGACCAGCCATAATGATGCATTGTAGGGACTAGGTACTGTCCATTCATATCCAATAGCCTGTTATGATTGAAAGCTTTGATTATGTACAATAATATTTTATTTTTCATTATTTTGATTCCCACTAGGACCAAAAAAAAGGGGATTCTCCCACTAAGCCGCGACGGGGTTAGAAGATGACCTATTTTTGCTCAGCCTAAGCAATACGATCTTTGCTCTAGTCTCACTTTGTACTCCTTTTTTTCTTTTCTTCTCCTCTTTTTGACAACTCCCCCCCTTCTTCTTTCCCACTTGCCTTCACCCCTTTGAACCACACCTTTAGTGGCCCTGGTGGCTTTGAATCCTTCTCTCCCTCTTTTCTACCCCTACCTCCTCTTTCCTCTTTCAAACCCTTTGATCCCTTTCACCATCCATCCCGCGCATCATGGCCTACTCAGGCTCTGGCGCGCACTCGCCCAGCTACGATGAGAATCATCGTGCGCAGGACGTCCCGAATGCGCAGGTAGAAAAATCCCCGTCTTTTCTTGTTTTCCAAAAGGCCACTCGAGTACTTCTTTATTATCTCTTTCAGTGCTAATCTAGAGGCGCTGCAGTATGGACAAGACGACGATGCGGCGCGGGGTCTCCTGTCCCATCAACAGGGCCCCTTTGCGACTCCCTTTGACGACCCTCACTCACGCGGTGTTTCCCCTGTCCGCCCCGCCTCAGGTTACAGCTTGACTGAGACCTATGCTACCGAGACGACTCCCACCTACAACGACCCCTACTCCGCCGGCTCTGTCTACTCGGGCCACTCCGACACCCCTGCCGCCGCCTTTGGAGTTCCTAACCGCGCTGCGTCACCCTATGCCCGCAGCGAGACCTCATCCACCGAGGCCTGGCGTCAACGACAAGCCCCCGGCGGAGAAGGTGGTGGTGGCCTTCGCCGTTATGCCACCCGTAAGGTCAAGCTGGTCCAGGGTTCCGTTCTGAGTGTCGACTACCCCGTACCCAGTGCCATTCAAAATGCCATCCAGGCCAAGTACCGCAACGATCTCGAGGGCGGCAGCGAGGAATTCACTCACATGAGATGTAAGCCGCGGAGAGAAGCTCGGTTTTCACCTGGGAACGAAATTCACTGACATGTTCCAGATACCGCGGCCACCTGCGACCCCAACGAGTTCACTCTTCACAATGGTTACAATCTACGTCCCGCCATGTACAACCGTCACACCGAATTGCTCATCGCCGTTACCTACTACAACGAGGACAAGGTTTTGACTGCTCGTACAATGCACGGTGTGATGCAAAATATTCGCGATATTGTCAACTTGAAAAAATCAGAGTTTTGGAACAAGGGTGGACCTGCGTGGCAGAAGATTGTTGTTGCTCTCGTCTTCGACGGTATCGATCCCTGTGACAAGGATACTCTGGATCTTCTGGCCACCCTTGGTATCTACCAAGATGGTGTCATGAAGCGTGATGTCGATGGCAAGGAGACCGTGGCCCATATCGTATGTTTGAGAATCGGACAATTTAAACGACATGGCTGAATACTAACTGAATAAACCTCCAGTTCGAATATACCACCCAGCTTTCCGTAACACCAACCCAGCAACTTATTCGACCAACTGATGATGGCCCCAGTACCCTGCCCCCTGTGCAGATGATGTTCTGCTTGAAGCAGAAGAACAGCAAGAAGATCAACTCTCACCGTTGGTTGTTTAATGCTTTTGGTCGTATCCTGAACCCTGAAGTCTGTATTCTGCTCGATGCCGGAACCAAGCCCGGTACTAAGTCCCTTCTTGCACTCTGGGAGGCTTTTTACAACGACAAGGATCTCGGTGGTGCCTGTGGTGAAATTCACGCCATGTTGGGTAAGGGTTGGCGCAACCTGATCAACCCGCTGGTCGCAGGTCAGAATTTCGAATACAAGATCAGTAATATCTTGGACAAGCCGCTGGAGAGTTCTTTTGGTTATGTCTCTGTGTTGCCTGGTGCCTTCTCCGCCTATCGCTTCCGTGCTATTATGGGACGTCCTCTGGAACAGTATTTCCATGGTGATCACACCCTATCGAAGCAGCTGGGTAAGAAGGGTATCGAGGGTATGAATATCTTCAAAAAGAACATGTTCTTGGCCGAGGACAGAATTTTGTGTTTCGAGTTGGTCGCCAAGGCCGGCTCCAAATGGCATCTGACATACGTGAAAGCCTCCAAGGGTGAAACTGACGTGCCTGAGGGCGCTGCCGAGTTTATTTCGCAGCGTCGTCGTTGGTTGAACGGTTCCTTTGCCGCTGGTATTTACTCGCTGATGCACTTCGGCCGTATGTACAAGAGTGGTCACAACATCATCCGCATGTTCTTTCTGCACATCCAGCTGCTGTACAACATGTTCCAGACATTCCTCTCGTGGTTCTCTCTTGCCTCCTACTGGTTGACTACCTCCGTCATCATGGATCTTGTGGGCACGCCGAGTTCCAACAACAACAACAGCGCTTTCCCCTTCGGCAAAGATGCGACCCCCATCATCAACACCATCATCAAGTATATCTACCTGGGATTCTTGCTGCTTCAGTTCATTCTTGCTCTCGGAAACAGGCCTAAGGGTTCCAAGTTCTCCTACATGGCCTCATTTGTCTTTTTCGGTATCGTCCAACTATACATTGTCGTCGACTCCCTCTACCTGGTTGTTCGCGCCTTCAGTGGTGGTGCCCCCATGGACTTCGACACCAGTAACGGTCTCGGTGCATTCCTCAAGTCATTCTTCGGTTCTTCTGGTGCTGGTATTATTATCATTGCCTTGGCTGCCACTTTTGGTCTCTATTTTGTTGCCTCGTTCCTCTATGCCGACCCCTGGCACATGTTCACCTCCTTCCCGCAATACATTGTGCTCCAGTCCTCGTATATCAACATTCTCAATGTTTATGCGTTCAGCAACTGGCACGATGTTTCTTGGGGAACCAAGGGATCTGACAAGGCCGATGCCTTGCCATCCGCGACAGTCACGAAGGACGAAGGTAGTAAAGAAGCTGTCATTGAAGAAATCGACAAACCGCAGGCGGATATCGATAGTCAGTTCGAGGCTACTGTGAAACGTGCCCTGACCCCCTTCGTTCCTCCCGTTGAGCACGACGAGAAATCGCTCGAAGATTCTTACAAGAGTTTCCGTACTCGCCTCGTCACCTTCTGGATCTTTAGTAACGCCTTGTTGGCGGTCTGCATTACTAGCGAGTCTGTCGATAAGTTTGGCTTCTCGGTATGTTATCTCCCCTTTGCCACCGTTTTCCCCCATTCGAATGAACCCCCACTGACATCTGTTACAGAACACCGCCACCGAGCGTTCTACACGTTTCTTCCAGGCTCTCTTGTGGTCCAACGCCGTGATGGCCCTCTTCCGTTTCATCGGATGCTGTTGGTTCCTGGGTCGTACGGGTATCAAGTGCTGCTTCGCTCGTCGCTAAAAAGACGGTCGATGCCAGCGCACACCGTCGTCCTCTTCTTTTTCATGAAATGTTTTCTGGCATATCCCGTTTCCTTCCTTCCTTTCCATCCTTCTTCATTTTCTTCTCTACACCCTGTTTATTGCAATCTGTATTCTAACCAAAGATGCCCAAACCTGTCCGTTTACCTTATTTTGTCATGTCATTAGTGTTTCCTTTTCTCCTTCTTTTTTTGCGGCACAGAGTTGAACCCTTACCTGGATGTCGTCTTTTGTCCGGATAGCGATGCAAAGGGATGCATTCGGGGCGCAATGAATTTTGTCAGATCTGAAATCTGGAGTCTACCCAATTATTTTCCGATTGTAAATGAGATTATATTTGGAAAAGAGAAGAGAACCCTCAAGAACACGCATAGTAGTTTAGTGTTCAAGTGTGAACTACTAAAAGTATTAAAAGTACGTCATGTACCATCGTTCTTTGCGGCAGGCGATAAACGCAGCCGCGCCCCATCAGACCCCCGCAAGAACTTCTCTCCTTCCCTGCAACCCTCCTCCACTTTAAACCTCCGACCCCAAGACACTCGGCTACCTACGCTGCCGAGTCTAATATTTCCCATCCTCTCAGAGCACTCGGCCTCCGCGCTCGCTCCTTTCTCTCGCATAGTCGTGCCACCAAGTGGGGTGGTGATTTCGAGCCAAGATGTTGAAGATCTGGTCGATGGTAAGGCTACCAGACTGCCGATCGCATGATGATCCTTGATGCTGACACCATGGATAGAAGCAGCAGCAGCAACAGGCTGAAAATGCCGAAGGTGCTGCTGGCAAGAAGAAAAAGAAGGTCACCGCCGCACAACTGCGAGTGCAACGAGGTCAGTTCTCCGATCCCAATTTACCCTTGATCGGGCCTCAGTTCCCAGCTCCCACTTCCCAGCCCTTTGCAAGGCACTACTTGAATTCTGCTCTAACTATGGCTTCTTCTCCCTGTAACAGATCTTCAAGAGCTCACCCTCGGCAATACCATGAAAATGTCCTTCCCCAACCCGGACGATATCCTAAACTTCACCTTGAGCATCGAGCCCGACGAGGGCATGTACAAGGGTGGCGTATTCCACTTCAACTTCACCGTCAACCAGAATTTCCCCCATGACCCGCCCAAGGTCAAGTGCACGCAGAAGATCTACCACCCGAATATCGACCTTGAGGGCAATGTCTGCCTGAACATCTTGCGTGAGGACTGGAAGCCGGTGTTGAACTTGAATGCCGTTATTGTTGGAATGCAGGTGAGTCTATAACTTCCTCGCTTCCGATTCCTCTTCATTTCTCCACTCTCAAACCGAGCCAAGCTAACCTCATCCTTCGATAGTTCCTTTTCCTCGAACCAAATGCCTCCGACCCTCTTAACAAGGATGCCGCCGAAGACCTCCGTTCAAACCGCGATAGCTTCAAGCGCAACGTCCGATCTTCCATGGCCGGCGGGTCCGTCCGTGGCGTCTCGTTCGAACGGGTGCTAAAATAAAACTGATACCTGGACTCTCTGCTCTCGAACAGTGAATGATTGGATCGCATCTGGCTTCTTTTGAACAGCAACGACACGACAGAAGAATGAAGAAACGAGGGCAAGGGCAACGAGATTATCATTATGATTATGATCTACGAGCTCGGCACAGGAAAGGATAGGATAGGATCGCATCGCATCGCATCGCATCGCATCGGACCGCATTCAAAATCCATTCCGGGTGGGCGGGAGTTTTGAGTACATATACCGGCGTATTTAGCGTTTAAATTCGATAGATCATCACGAATCAATGGCTACAGGAGGGATGTGGGATAATGTCGACCCCCATCGTATTGATATTGATACTGGGGTTTCACATTTCATTCCCATCCGTTCCTATTTCCTTTTTGGGAATGACTACGGGTATAGGTGTAGTGGATTAGATAGAACGAGGGAGGACAGTAGAGTTATCAAAGGTCTTGGTCTTATTCAACCGGTCCTCAAAACATAGTCTTCGCAGGCGTATATGTACAATCGATTGCCTCGTCATTCACGCCCCGACACGACACGACCCAACCCGGTCTATCAGTGCAGCCTGCCCCAAGACAGGCGGAGGTCTAGCGAGAGCGACATTTGATCAAAGAACATGTTTTATTGTTATTTTGGGAGAACAGAAGTTGCTTGACATAGAGAACATGTGCCGACAGGCGAATTGAAGATGATCGAGGCGAGGCGAGGTCAGGCGACTAATGGCGAGCGATTTACTCGCGGGCCTCAGCGCGCTCCTGCTCCAGGCGAGCGTAGTAGGTATCACGCTCACGGACACGGGGAAGGTGGAAGCCTGTGAAGAAAGGAAGGAGAATGTTAGGGGAGTTCGTGGTGGACATGCGATCGGTTGGGTGAGGTCATTATCACTTACCGTACCACCAGAGGTAGCCGAAGGTAGTACCGAAGCCTGGTCAAGGAAAGCGTCTGGTTAGTGATGGGATTCTCTTTGCGTTTGCGTTTGTGGTCCTTCGTATTGCGCTTCGGTGCGGTCGCAAGTAATAGAACCCGTGTCCATCCCGCTCGTCCACGGATCATGCCACTCGAGTGTCGACTTTGGGGCGTATGTTCACTCACCGAAAGCGGTGCTCAGGTCAAGGACCAGGTTGCGGCGGAGCATCTTTAAGATCAAAGAAGACGTTAGTGAGTGATTTCGAGGCATTCGAGGTCGTCCGACCTGCCCGATCGGGGCAACTCGGCTGCAATGAGAAGGGGCACGTACGCCGGTGATGGGGGGGGATAGCGGCAGGCATTGTAGCGGATGGACGGTGTCAATCGACGGGCGATGTAACACTTGGTCGGAAAGTAGACAGAAGGAAGCCTGCCTCGGGGTGGTTGTGGGGTGGAAAGCGGAGGGGGAGAGAGAGGGAGTAAAGGCGCGGCAAGTTGAAGTTGGAAGTTGAAGCTTTCGGGCGGACTACATAAGCGAGTCACCGGATTGGTCGATACTCTCACTCTATAGTTACTATAGTAGTTATCACTACACTTTATTGCACTTATTTACTAGGGTATAGTGGAAGTGCTAATTAAATCAGACTTATCTCTACTCAATTCATTAATTCCTGAGTTATTTTTCTTCCTCACCACTTCTACTACTACTTTACTACTCTACTACTACCATCTGCTGGGATCAGCTGATTATCACGTGACATACTCCCCTCCCATCAACAAGCTCCGTCGCATCAACTCCGTTCCAACCTCATCCGGCCATGGCGTCGTCCGGCCTTCCAATGAAGCGTAGCTCCTCCTCTATGGAGGCAGCTGATGCGAAGCGACCAAAGCAACATTATCACCATCACCACCGCCTACAGGAACCCGTTTCCCTCCCGTTGGCAACCGAGCCCGCCGTGCAGGATGACAGCAACATGGATCATCTCATGAGTCGCTCGATCGGGCAACTCCTCAAAGATGTCGGGTTCGACCTTGCAGAGCCAACGGCGATGTCGAGCTTGCGAAGCGCAGCTGAAGAGCGTACGTGATAGTTTCCAGCTATGGCCGGATTAAGAAGGATTTGACAAACTAACTCGATTCCCGCCTGGTTTACAGATCTTTTACGTCTTTCATCATTTGTTCGCCAGTCAATGCTATCATCTCGCCGTATACAACCCATTCCCCAAGACTTTGAGCTCGCTCTGAAGCGCGGTCGCCTTTCTCACGACGAATTGAGGGACTATATACAAGCGCCTTTATCCACCTCTACCATCCCAACACTCCTCCCATCACCACCACCCGAAGACGAACTGTCCCGGAGGCTGCCCTTCTTGAACGCCCTGAGAGGAGAAGAGAGCGAATCGAATCGATCCTATGTCCCGAGTCACTTCCCCGACTTCCCTAGCAAGCACACATACTCCGCCACAGCGGTCTTCACAGAGCGAGATGGCGATCCGAGGAAGATTCGCGAGCGAGCAGCTGAAGATGGACGACATGGCGAGGAGGCTCTGCGGAAGTTGGCGAGTGCCGCGTTCCGCGACAATCCGACGAGCTCGAGTAGTCGGGATAAAAAGCTCTGGGGCCGCCGACACGAGAGTATGGAGACAATGTTTGAGAGGACGGTTAAAGGGTTGGCGAAGAAATTGCCCAAGGACTTGCATAGTCACTCAACGATTGGTTCGGCCATGGATATCGATTCGGGTATAGTAGCCGAAGCTGACGCGAAGGCGCGATCGAAAGTCTCATGGAATATGGAGCTGGGTCCGATCGTGAACTGCGAGAGGGACCAGTGGCGCAGAGCTACCTCTGGGAGAAGCACGGAGGATACGAAGACGTCTAGATCTGCTGCTGATGCTGGTGCTGAGCTCCTAGGGGGTGCATCAGGCTGATGGGGTGGCCAGGCGACCTGTAAGACTATTATCGGCGTTACATTTTTTTTTTCTTTTTGTTGGGTTTTCATCCCTTCTTTTTATGGGCTGGCGCTTGGTTGCACGTTTCGGAGTCGTTCTTGAGGAGATACCCCATGGCAGTCTGCATGACAGTGATTGAATTTGAGTATGTTGTATCGTACATAAACCCATATAAACCAATAATGACCCTCTGAACTCCACCCAATGCGATTATAATTCTCTATATGCCAATCTTGCTTCATGATGTTGTAGCCTCAGCCTGTTTCTTTGCCTCCTCTGCCAGCCTGAGAGGTTCCCAGGATGTTGTTTCGACTGTCAGTCCGCCGGCGCAGCTGTCGCGATGAATCAGTTCACTGTTATGGACAAGATGAGTTCCGCGCAATAAACTCACCGTCGGAATAACCGGACAACGGGTTTGCACACAATCACCCCGGGCTTGGGGATCTCCTCTTGTGGTGGATTGCAGGAGTACTGAAGCATTTCGAGAAGTTGACATTCCTTCAGGTTCACATCGGGGCCTTTGCGGCGCTTGTCTTGGAAATTGCGCTTAATCGTGTTGACATGTTCGGGCAGGGTTTCTGCATTGAAGCAGGGAACGAGGGGTGCCATATCGCTAAAGTCGGACCAAGGAGGGTGGTGGGGAGGAGAGGTATTCGAGGTCGAGTTGCGAATGCGTGGAGGTGGAGAGAGTTGCGAAGTTTAGAAGTGCCGCTCTTGAAAGCTCCGGCCCGCCGCGCTTGCTCTTGCACTTGTACTTGCACTCACCCGCTTCCACAAAGTGCATTACATTACATTGCATTGCATTGCATCGATGTGTGCTCAGGTGCTATGTTCATGACATTCATTGCCTACCATGGCTGCCAGCTTAGGCGTGTCCTCACTGACCGAGGTACATCTTGAGGGATTGGATCAGGTATGTTGATTAACGCGATCTTGATGACGCCTCCTGTCACTAATATCACTAGTTATTGCATGATCTGGCAAATGTATGCCCATCCAATGAAACTACCGAATCTGGACCACTCGGTGTACCTATACTCGACGCTCTGCTCGAGGTTTTCATGCTCAAGACCTTGAGACAAAGTGAACACACACAGCGCCATCTGCAATCACCCGCCCAGCGAGAGCAGAACCGTCTTGACAATGAAGAAATGATATTCCACAGCGCTGATCCGGAGAACGATATGCTGCCATTCGATCCTGAGACGGGTCGGCCTTCCAATGCGTTCTTCTCGGACTCCGTATACCGCAGGAAGAAGCCCAGCCCAGTTGTCGAGATATCAAGCAGTGTCTCCGCGGCAGGCAAATCCCAGCTGCTATACTATCTGACTGCCTCCATGATTCTCCCTCGCTCATACCAAAACCTCCCAATTGGAGGGAAAGAGGCGGCTGTGATCTGGATAGATACTGATGATCGTTTCGATGCTGATCGGCTTCGAGTTGTAGCTCGTGGCATTGTCCATCAAGCGCGGCAGACTCTGGACCCGGACGCTCTGAATGAGGATGCTGGGAGTTCTTTTGACGAAGACTTGGAGGTTATGCTGGTTTCTTGTCTACAGCATGTTCATGTCTTTTGCCCACAATCATCATCGGCGGTCCTTGTCACCCTCCGTTCTCTCGACTCGTACCTGTACGATCTCCCACGACACAATTCTGCTTCTCGCCCGCTGCAGATGCTTTGCATCGACAGTGCAACAGCATTTTTCTGGCAGGACAAATTACGGGACGAGATTGCTCGCACTGAAGATATCGGCCGGCCTCGCGTACAAGTTGACGAGGAACGCGGGCTGAACCACAGCTTCTACCTCTCCGATCTGTACACCGAGCTGGTCAAAGAATTGAAACGATTACAGAGTCGATTTGGGTGTGCGGTTGTATACACTACGACCGTCACGACTGGTCGCCTCCCTCCTAACAACTCGGGCCCTGTTGGTCCTTATGATCGAGTGCCATCACGAACTCCGTCGCTCAAACCGGCCCTTCCTGCACCATGGGGAAATTTCCCAATTCTACGATTAATTGCTTACCGTGATACAGTCCGTCCATTTCCCCCAGCTGCGAGCATCGATGATGCCGAGAGAGATGCATCAATGCGGCAGGATGTGGTCCACCAGGGCAAGTTCTCTGCCTGTATCAATACCTGGGACCGTGAGGAATGGCCTCGCCGTGTGGCGGATGGAGTAGACTGGTATAATGGTGGGAGCTTTGCATTTTATGTGAAGGATGGGGGAATCACGATGCCCCAGCCTGATAGATAATTACGAATGTATGTTAGTTGTCTATATGCAAGTGGTGCCCAATATCAAACTACTTAGCCAAACAACTTGGCAATAGCTTCTACAGTTGTATTGCCTCCGCTGAACACGACCGCAACGTCCCAGCCCTTCTCGCCGCCTTCTTCTTCGACTCGCTTCCGGAAATCTTCATCGAAAAGACAAACCGCCAGTCCAACGACGGCACTCGGCTCAACCACGACCTTCATACGCTCCAGCACCAGGCGCATGGTGGCCTTGATTTGGTCTTCTGTGACAGCGAACACGCCTTCAACCTTACGCTTGTTGGAGATAACTTCCCAATTGAGTAACCCAACCGGAGTCCGCAGACCATCGGCAATCGTCAAGGTCGAAACCTTGGACACGCGCTCTCCAGCCTGCAATCCACGCCGACAGTCATCAGCGCCTTCAAAAGCAGGCTCCGCGCCAAAGACACGCGTCGACTTGTCGGAGAAGAAGGTGGCCACGCCGGAATTGAGACCGCCGCCACCGACAGGCGTGATCACGGCATCGAGGGTCCCCCCCGATCGGACTTGTTCCTTGTATTGTGCTTCCAGCTCCAATGCCGTCGTACCCTGTCCGCAGATAATGTTGAAGTCGTCGTAGGGTGGGACTAGGATGGCATCTGTCTTGGCTTGTACCTCTGCAACGACGGCTTCTCGCTCCACGCTGGTCGAGCCACTGAAGATGACTTCGGCGCCGTAGGAGCGGGTGCCGGCGATCTTGGATGAAGTGCTGATACTCGGCATCACGATGTGGGCGGGGATGTGGAGGGTTGAGGCGGCGAGAGCGAGGGCTTGTGCATGGTTTCCTGGTAGCAAACATTGTTAGATTAGTTATGATCATTCCACTTCATTCCACTTCATTTCATGGGGTCCCCGTACCAGAACTGTGGGTAATCACCCCGCGCCGTTTCACTTCTTCCTCCCCGCGTTCCTCAATCAGCCGCAGGAGCGCATGGAAAGCACCGCGGGCCTTGAAGGCACCAATTCGTTGGAGATTCTCGCACTTGAAAAAGAGGCGGAATTTTGGACGGGCGGGTGTTTGGCCCTCAAATGGAGTGCCGACGAGGGATTCGGGGGATTGCGGGGTTGAAGCGATGGAGTCGAGGGTCTTGCATGTTAGCAATGGGGTGCGGTGCACATATGGCTGAATCAGACCGTATGCGGCCTCGACGGCGGCGGGGGTGAGTAATTGTGCCCGTTCAGCGAGGGTAGTCATGTTCAAGGGTTGATGATGGGTGAGGATGATAGTAGGAAGTCGGAGAAAGAGGGGGGGGGGGGAAGAACTTGAAGGACCTCGGACTTTTCACCGAGGGGTCCGATCTCAGCTGGGGTTTTTCTACGATACAATTGGAAGGAACGGGAGAATGTTTGAAATGATAGAAAAATTCGACTCAATGGCCGTTGAAAATTGTATACCCGATCGCAAAAACAGTTTCATAGTACATCATAAACTTTTTCCAAAGTCCTCCCAAGATGGTATCACAATATTATTTATTTCTGGTTCTCGGGGCGGAGGGAGCGGACGGCCTTTCCGGCGCGCCAGATCTCGAGGTCGCGGATCTCCTGGAGCTCCTTCTCATACTTCTCACGGTAATCCTTCTGGGAGTTGTAGTCGAGGGAGCGCTGGGTCTCGGAACCGTCACGGACGGAGTCGTAAAGCTCGTTGAAGAGGGGCTTCAGGGTGTCCTTGAACTTGGGGGACCAGTCGAGAGCACCACGGCGGGCGGTGGTGGAGCAGGCAGCGTACATCCAGTCCATACCGTATCCACCGATGAGGGGGTACAGGGACTGAGTGGCCTCCTCGACGGTCTCGTTGAAGGCCTCGGAGGGGCTGTGGCCACGCTCACGGAGAACCTCGTACTGGGCGAGGAACATACCGTGGATACCGCCCATCAGGCAGCCACGCTCACCGTACAGGTCGGAGTAGACCTCCTTCTCAAAGGTGGTCTCGTAGAGGTAACCGGAACCGACAGCGACACCCATGGCGATGGCGCGCTCCTTGGCCTGACCAGTGACGTCCTGGAAGACGGCAATGGAAGAGTTGATACCACGGCCCTCACGGAAGAGAGAGCGGACGGTACGGCCAGAACCCTTGGGGGCAACGAGGATAACATCAACATCCTTGGGGACATCGACCTTGGTGAGGTCCTTGAAGACGGGGGAGAAACCGTGGGAGAAGTAGAGGGTCTTGCCCTTGGTGATCAGGGGCTTGATAGTGGGCCAGGTCTCGGACTGAGCGGCATCGGAGAGCAGGTTCATGACGATGGTACCCTTCTCGATAGCGGTGGTGACATCGAACAGGTTCTTGCCGGGGACCCAGCCATCCTCAATGGCCTCCTTCCAGGAAGCACCATCCTTTCGGACACCGACGATGACGTTGAGACCCTGGTCACGCATGTTCAGACCCTGGCCGTGACCCTGGGAGCCGTAACCGATGAGGGCAAGAGTGTCGTTCTTGAAGTACTCGTGGAGCTTCTCGACGGGCCAGTCGCCACGCTCGTAGACATCCTCCTTGACACCAGCGAAGTCAATGGTCTTGACACCACGGACGGGGGTGATAGGAGTGAGAGCACGACGAGCAACCGAAGCCAGAGCCGGGCGGGGGAGGGCAGCGGTGACGACGGAGCGAGGAGCGGCCACGCGGGCCATGCGGAAGGCACGGGGAATGACACGGGAAGCCATTGTGAAGGAATTGAGTGGAGTGGAGAGTGTGGGAAGAAAAGAGATGGGGAAGAAGATGAAGGGGAAGGGGAGGAATGGCGGGATTTAAAAGAAAGTTGGGGCAAAGCATGACACAAGCATAGCTCCGCAAGCAGGAGTCATCGAGGGCACGTGATATCCGGAGTTCTGCTGTTGCTCCCCGGTCCGATGCCGGTGAGTTAAGCTCAGCTATGATTGGTGAGATACGCCGAGTGGGTCGTATATGGCCCAGGGAACCATGGAAGGAGAAGTGTGTCACTATAGACTTACTAGTAGTACCTAGTAATAAGTTGATACATATCTCTAGTACTATGATACTTAGTAGAGATATGAGATATACCCTGGGAATTCACTAGAATACCCCAGATCACGGGCTACACTGCTATTTGGGTACCCTAGATCCCTAATGAGTTGGCTACTCATACTATTCCAAGGGTACTAGTTAACTAACTAGTAGTACATAGGCACCTAGTAAGCTATTATAGACTACTTACTATATATCTATAGTTACCAGACAGTAGATACTAGTATAATATTATCATCATGATGATAATACTACATATAATATACATAGTATACTATACAGGGTACTACATATGGATAATCCTCGTACCTATGTACTCCCTACTATGACTACACAGCCAATCGTAGTGGCCCAGGTGACCCGACATAACGGAAATGCTCTCCATCCCACCGCAACATCCAATCGCCATCTTCATCTCATTCCCATTCCCTGTCGTTTCCCTCGTTTCCCCTCCTTGAACCTGAAAGAGCCTGGAGTCACGTTGGATGAGGGTAGTACGACTACCACTTCTCTCTGCCTCAGGTGTCTCCGCCCCCAACCGCCCACTCCAATCTCCCTCTTACTCCCCGAATTGCTTCCCCTCTAATTCTTCCTCCTCTCGTCTGGCCTACTGCCCTACCATGTCGGTACGATGAGCTTCTTCTCTTTCGGTGATCTGCCTACCATCCAGACCCGCAAGGCTTTGCTGCTACTCGACTTTCAAAATGATTTTGTGCGCCCCGCCGGCGCCTTGCACGTCGCCAACACTGCCGATATCCTCGAGTCCGTCCCCCAGCTGGTCGCCGCCTTTCGTCGCGTCGGCGATGTAATCTGGGTCCGATCGCAGTATGATTCCCCCCAGGGGCTGGACGACTGGAACTTTGGCGACCGCATCGTCTTGGAAAAGCAACCCCCGAGACGGGTACCGGTACCTACTTCCGACATTATCGAAGCTTCCTCCGACCGCGACTCTCCCGAACCCGTTGACCCCGAAGCTTTTCTTTCCGGTCGTGCTGCCATGGCCTGCTCCCCACAGACTTCCGGCTTCCAATTCCCCGCGCCTATTCTCGCTGCCCTCGACCGGGAGCGAGACACCGTCCTGGACAAGTCGGGTTACTCGGCCTTGGAGTCAGAGGGTCTCGTTTTCTCATTTCGATCCCGGTTCATCACGGAGATTTATCTTTGTGGCTCACTCTCCAATGTGTCCGTCTATGCGACCGCCTGCGATGCCGTGCGCAACGGTTTCTCAGTAACCCTCATCGAAGACTGTCTCGGCTATCGGGACTTCCAACGCCATCAAGAGGCCATGCGGCGCATGGCGGATATCCTTGGAGCAACAGGCCTAGATGCACGCGAGCTGATTCAGGAGTTGGACTGGCAGGAAACCCATGCCATCGCGAAAGGCGGTTCCCAACCAAAACAAAGAGCGACCGTGCCGGCTGGCATCGAGGGCTTTATGGATAGCTTAGGGGTTCAGGCGGACGATACCATTCCGGAAGAAAACCCCGATGATGACATGCGCAGTTTGACCGAGCTGGCCTCACTCACTCGATCGCACCGGATGACAGCTGGAGGTTCTCAGCCTCGCTCGGGAGGAATCGAGGGCAAGAAACATGTACGCGCTCGAGTGCGCCGCCCGAAACGTCGTGAGCCAAACCCTGATGCCGCGAATGGGAAACCTAGCAACAGCATTGGAGAAGGTGATTCTCGTCTTATTCCCGATCTTGATATACCTGCAGATTGCTTTGCGCGTATTCACGCAGAAGTCTCCTGGCAGAAGATGTACCACCTATCAGGCCAGGTGCCTCGATTGGTAGCGGTACAAGGAGCCATCCAGCCAGATGGATCGATGCCGATCTATCGACACCCAGCCGATGAATCTCCGCCCTTGAAACAATTCACACCCGCAGTGGATCAAGCAAGGATCGCAGTCGAGCGCATTCTTGGTCATCCTTTAAACCATGCACTCATTCAACTTTACCGCGACGGAAATGACTCGATCTCCGAGCACTCGGATAAGACACTCGACATCGCTCGGGGCTCATACATCTGCAATGTGAGTCTAGGCGCTCAGCGTGTCATGGTCCTCCGCACCAAGACGTCTGCGAGCGAGGCCAAGGAAAAGGAAGGCCAGGAAGTGGTTCGCGCGACACAACGTGTCGCCCTCCCGCATCGATCACTCTTCGTTCTCGGCGAGAAAACGAACATGCGTTGGCTACATGGAATTCGACCGGATAAGCGACCAGACGCGGCCAAAGCACCCGAGGAGAAAGCATACGGCGGCGAACGCATCTCGATTACATTCAGGTACATTGGCACATTTGTTGACCCGGCAGCCAACCTTATATGGGGCCAAGGAGCTGTGAGCAAATCGAGAGAAACTGCTCGCCCAGTGATTCACGGCGATGCCGCGCAGACAGAGAGATTGATCTATGCATTTGGACAAGAAAATCGTGCTACAGAATTCAGTTGGAGCGGAGTATATGGCAGCGGATTTGATGTTGTCAACTTTGTCACTCCATCAACGTCACGTTTGACGCTGGGTGGCGATGCAGTAGCTGATCTCAGGGTGCGTATGGGTCTGGGGGAGAGCGGGATCCGATATGAGGCGAGTGCCAACCTCGTCGTGGATCTTACTGAAAACGACTACAATTCTACCAAACAGCCAATTTTTACGGGCTCCGATGGTAATACTGTCGTTGGCGACTTGAATATATTGAAATGTCTTGCCGAGCGGCCCGCTGAATCTGTCCGCCCTGGTCTCGAGATACTTCGAGGTGGCAGTCACGTCCTATGGATAGAAGAGATATTTTCTTGCTGGCGTAAACACCGCCAGAGCAATTCTGGGACCATTTTTGATTTCGGGCTCAGTATGTTTGATCGCGCCCTCGATGGACAACATTACCTCGGAGGCTCAACATTCGGCATTGATGATTGCGCGTTATGGCCAGTTTTGCGAGAGATCTGTCAGGCTCAGGGCCCCTTTGAAAATCGATTCCCAAATCTGCACCAATACTATCAACGCGTCGAGAAACGAGGCATCGTCCGATCCATCCTCGAGGAATTACGCTGAGTTTGAACAGACTTGTCGATGTTGCAGCCTGTTTCCCGCGAATGATACCCTTGGTTATTGCTGTCTTGTAGCTTATGGACATATATGATGATACTTTATGAATCTTGCATCTGAATTGATTTCATTCTTTTTACTACTGATTTCTACACATTGACTGTATCGTATACCCTTTACAGACAGCTGCCGGGGAAACTCGAGGTGTTCAAAAGGCTCTGAAGACCAACGTTTCCGCAAACCACCGCCTTGAAGAATGCCTCAGCAACGACCTGCGCTCCCGCGGCACTTGTGTGGGTGTGGTCCAGAGGGAAGTACGCATCGACAGTACTAAGGCCCAAAGACTCAAATCTATCGGCCACATATGCTCCGTGGTCCACATATGATGCACCCGCTGTCTCAGCGGCCAATTTGGCATACGCCACGAATCGCGAGGGAGAGTACGTGAAAGTACCCGTCTCCCATGGGTTGTTGGGGGTCTGGCTCGAGATGAGCACATTGGCACCCTTGGCTTTGAACTTTGCTGTTGCGTTCTCCAGGTATTTGGGGAAGGTCAGGACGGTCTCGGCGACGCCGTCGTAGGTGGTGCTGCAGGTCTCGTCGCCGGTGCCGGAGCAGTCAGTGCGGCCGTTGTCGGTTGTGGATAGAGAACCGCCGTCGTTGTGGCCAAATTCAATGATCACCCAATCTCCTGATTGGACTTGGCTTGCGATGGTGTCGAATCGTCCCTCTCGAGTGTAGGATCGGGCACTACGGCCAGCGACAGCTTGGTTGGATACGGTGGCTGTGGTGTAGGGGGAAACATATTGACCCCATCCTAGTGGTATCAATTGATATCAGCATGAATGACGGAGAGTAATTACTCATGGATACCACCGCTAGAGAGAGAGACATACCTGCAGTGCCAGATCCAGTTCCACCTGTTGCCATAGTCGAGTCACCAGCGAGGTAGATGGTCGTTCCCAGCGCACTGGGAATGATGGCCGAGAGGAGAAGAGTAGACTTCATGGCGAAAGATGTTTGAAAGTGATATCGAGTAAATCTAATCAGATAGTTGAGAGGAATGATCTGTGACAGGCACAAATCCACTATGCTTATATAGCCTTCTACCAACTACTATACGGCTTGTAGTCCTCACCGTATCCACCCATCACTTGATTAACCCCTTCCTGCATAAATTAAGCCAAGCATAGGGATACGTGGGAAAAAGCAAGCCTAAGCCAAGCTCTTCACGGATTTCGTCCGCAGGCGCTCGGTCCTGCTCGGTCCTACGGAGACGATGATCCAGCCTGCAGACGGCGAAATCAACGCCGCCGCGGGGATGCGGCGATCGCTCAGTGCCTTTGATTCATGGAACCTGCATCCTCACCCTGCAAGTAATCTGCAGAGTTCTTCCTGAGGGGTGAAGGCTGGCACCTGGCGTCATGTCAAAATACTATTTTGACTTCGAGGAGAATGTCATCCTGGAACCGAAGCTGCCGAAACACACTCTGTTTCGGGGCTTGTTCCCAGCAGGGCTTACCCCATCCATTGCGGAATTCGACCGAGACAAACGGTCTGGCCAAGAGGTTTGAGTGAATCAGATAAACAGTGAGATGTCAATGTGGCTGCGGATTCAACTCGAAATACTATTTACTGTACTATATATTCCGTTCTTTGCACTTTATATACAAGGGGGGGGTGGGTCGGGTTAATCCTCGGTGGAGATAGCCCCGAATCCCGGAAACATCAAACGGGTCAACTGCCAGTGCATGCTTACAGTTTCTCAAAGGTAGGCGTACGCTTCTGCAATCCGGATAAAAGGGCCGCGGTGACGTCCTTTGTTTGGAGAGCAGCGCCGTTCCACACACTCGTGTAGCGCAGACCATCCTGAACAGAATGGTCGCGCGACCAGTTCAGGATCTCCTTGGTACCTTGGACCGCAACAGGACTCTTGCTCGCAATCAAACCAGCGAGCTTGAGGCCTGCTGTGATTGTTGCCTGACGATCCTCGTGGACCGAGTTCACGAAGCCGACACGAAGCGCTTCCTCGGCGCCGAAGACCCGCGCTGAAAGCGCAACCTCCTTCACCCAGCCAAAGTTACTCACGACTTTGGGTAGTCGGCTGAGAGTGCCGATGTCTGCTGCTAGGCCAATATCCACTTCCTTGACGGCGAACTTGACGTCCCGAGAGCAGATACGCACGTCGGCAGCTGTGGATAGATCAATAGCGAGACCGAGCGCAAAGCCGTGCATAGCGACTATGACGGGTTTCTCACAGCGCTCGACAGCTGTGATACAGTCCTGGAACTCGGTGATGTGGCGGCGCATGAGAGTTGCAGCGCGTGCGGGGTCGAGTTTGTTTTCTGAGAATAAGGGACCACTTGATGCGGCTTTGACGTCTAGGCCAGCCGTGAAAGCCTTTCCAGCGCCGCTGAGAACGATGGCGCGTACATTGCTGTCCTCGGAGAGCTTCTCGAAGACTTGCTTCATTTCGAGCCACATGCTAGCAGGATGAAGAAGTCAGTGATGTCGAGTGATATAGAAATGGGAAGAGAAACTCACGCTTCGAAGAAAGCATTCATTTTGTCGGGGCGATTGATCTCGACGTGTGCAACATAAGGATGATCGGCTGGGAACTGCACGGTGAAGTGCTTGAAGGAGTAGTCTTGCGACATGATGGGAGGTACAACCTTTAGGAGGCTGCTTGAATGTCGAGATGAGGAATAGTAGACCAAGTGCTCGAAGTAAAAGGGCTGAAGGATTAATTCGAGGATAACTTGACAGGACGAAAGATGAGTAGAGTAGAGTAGAGGGTAAAGGTAGAGAGGAGATTCGGCATGTCGGACCACCTTGAGGCAGGGCACTTCTAATCAAAACCCACATGCCTCGGTCCGGATAAGCTGCGATAAGCCCCCACATTTACCTACCTTGACCCGGGGCTACCTATTGTGGCTTTAAGGCCACATACTATAGACTATAGTGTCTACTAGGTTATTGGTTACTGAGAGAGTATTGGCTACTGGTACATCCTCAGTTACCTACCTGACGGCGAGAAAGTAGGACCTTATACACAGCATCTTTTCTAGATAGGCAGGATATGGTGTTCCCATAGCGAAATGGGGTGTCCACTTAGCATCGCTCATTTGAAGGGGAAAATACCTCACAGGGATATCCATGGGTATAGAGCTGGAGAGAGCAAGTCGTAGATAGGATTGATTGATTTATTGAAATCAGGTATTTCATGATAAGATGAATATGGACAAAGATATGGGAAAAAAACATGGGAAGATCACAAAAGGCCATGAAACAGCGAAGGAGCGCAGCGAGACAAGTTGTCTGGTGGATGATTTCCTGGAGGGATGCATGATGGATGGATAGATAAATATAGGAGGAATGACCTGAGGCTATCTACTACACACATAGTGGGCACGGCATAACTCAGCAGCCATGGGAGCCTCATCTCTTAGGTCTCTCAGCAGTGGAAATAAGTAGGTTAAAGCTTCGAGGGTTGTGAAGTAGTCCGAAGCCGGCGGATGGGCTCGAGGGGTTGCCAGGCTCAGTGGCAACAGTATTTCCGGCGATGTTCAAGCCTTTGCACGACCGATTGCTCGTGAAATTGAAGGGCCTGGTACTCAGCTCTTTTATAGAGCATCTCTTTCTAAAAATAGAGGAGCTCTTCCTCCAACGGCAACTTATCCATTCTTGTGATATTTGACTCAAACGAGTCTTGTGGCAGCAAAATCTTGTCCATAAGTGCTCAGCGGGGGAAAACTCGTCTGCCGTACACGAAGGTGGGCTGCAATCCATCGGACCCTCTGGAGGAGGGCATCTTTCGTTGGCGGGGTTGCTCTGCCAGTCTCCCTCCACCGGGGAAGATGCCATCATGAAGGCCAATCTGATCCGAGAACTTTCACAGATAAATCTAGGTCTTTGAGCGCTCCTGTATTCATTAAATATTGGTAACCACTCTGGAAGGGACTCTAAACTCAATTCACATACTAGACCGGCGTCGCTCCACGCCAACCGTACCCCAGGCACAATCTGCCAAGCAATATAGGTTAGAAACCCGCCAGGAACTGTCCCATCATTACCCTGGTTCGTCTCATCATATCATACTGTGTAAACCGGTGTCGCTCCGGGTGACTCTTGGCACCAAACGCGACAGGAGGTCTCGACAGAATTCTTCTGATTTTGGCATGCGATGTAGATTCAAGTTACTGCTGGCAGTACGAACTACTATCAGAGAATGCATATCCCGGAGGGCGCTCCGCCCTCGTCTTGTCGCTGATCAATAAACATGCGTGAAAGCAGAGGTGCAGTGGAAGCATCAGGCTGGAGCTTCGAAGTATCGTGTCATAGGGCATCTTGTAGCCATGGCCTTTGAAAGGTATGTCTTTCGGATGTCCGTCTAGTCATCGTTTAATCCTAGCTCCGAGTGTATATGTGTTAATTCGAAGTTCTTCCAAGATTCACTTACGAGGAAAATGATGTGGGGGGGAGACGGGCGAAACGGGAGGCGAAAACTGGGCCATCTTGCCCGCACTTGTCGTTCTTTGTGTGTGTTGGCGTTGTTGTCATTTTTTTGGTGTTATTGGTGCTATCGAGAGATATGAAGAGAAGAGATGAAGAGAGGGGGTTGAAGAGGAAACATCCAATATCATGTGAGCACAGAAGGAAGGATCTACAAAAAACAGGTACTACATCTGAGCTGGTAGTTTTCGACATGGGCATTACAGTAGGGCATTACAGTACATATACTATACATAGAGTACCATTCATGAATTTATTCTACTGGTAGTATTCATAGTATTATACAGTATTCATCACCGCCATCTTACTTCGTCCTGATCGGGTTGAAGCTAGAATCGGAGACTGTTCCATGGATGAATCTTCTTCATTCATACTAATACTAAAAAGTATTCTATTACTATTAAACATCCCTATTTCTAACACCTTCATAGCATTTCTTACTTTTTCTCATACTCGTTCTTACTTGTTCCTTCACCGTCAACACCACAATCTCTGACTCTGCCGAACCCGAAGACACACCTGCTGACAATCGTCATGGATCATTTAAAACTTTGTCAAATTTTATATTCCACGCTCACGCAAGAAAATGTGTCAACCTAGGGCTCGGTCAGGATAGAGAGGATCTTCTATGGAGGATTCATGTACCAAACGATCCTAGCTGCCTGAGTTCCAAGCTTGACCACTCACTTACCACACACAGCCCTCGTATGTGTTTCGAAGATATGGCACCTCTGACGTTCGAGAACCTGCGATCTCGCAAACTGTCCTATCTCCGTGATAAGCGATACAAGAAGGGAAAACCTTTCGTTCGAAAAACACCATTCATCTATGACATATGGTACAAGGAGCCGTCAAAGATAAAGGGAATCTTATCTATGTATTCCAGCCCAGACCGTTTGGTGGGATCTGTGAAAAACTGGATATCTGGATATCACATGCTAAAAACCCATCCATCCATTCCCTTTTGCTTTATAGCCAATTGCCATAGCTTTTCTCCCTTCTTTTCCTTTACATTTATGTCTGTTTTGCGGATTATGATAATACATTCTATTCTGCTCGAACTCTTACTAGAGTCTTCGCTTTAACGGTAGATCATGAAGATGCTGAACAAGACCAGCAGCCATAATTAAAGCCTGAAATTCAAGCTAGCAAGGTTTTGCTTCAGACTCCCCAAAGTCCACCGCGCTCATTGTGTTTGTATCTGAACGTGGTTTGTCGCGCACTGAAATTTCCTGCGGTATGGGCATTGCGTGCTTGATATTCTACAATTAAACTTTTGATTGAATTAGTACTGCCTAGTTGCTGATGATACTAGTTAGTGGCTAGCTAGGTACTCCATGGTTATCTCGCCGATGATCTCAATTAATATGTAAATAATGCAGAGCTAACTTCACGTGGCACCTGGTGATGACTGACCATACAGAGACTCGGACCTGAGACGAACGATGCTATTCATATCACGGCTAAACCTATATCGGTCGGTCAGTTTTCCTAATTTTCAATGTTCTCCAATTTCCTCCTGCGATTCACAAGCCCATTACTCGCTGGTGATCCCGAGGCCCTGGGTCCTTCGTCTTTGCTGGCAGTATCTCGGAACTCCAGGTACAGCTTTTCTAATACTAGTATATTCAGATAAACTTGGTTCTGGTAAAAGCCACGTCTTCGCGTAAGCACCGTCATCATCCTCCATCTCAATAATATGAGGGTTCAGGCACCAGAAGTCCGTCGCATTAGGTGACTAGTAGTAGTACTAATCTGGCGAGAAATTGTCCAGTTTTCACCGCGACCTAAGCAAAGAATTCAAGTTCAAGTTACTTGCAGCCTTCAAAGTTAAGACCAATTCCATCTCCGACCGATGGCAAGCTGCGTACATACATCAAAAATAAACATATTAGCCAACCTCCTTCACACTTCTTTCATGCAAGGTACATGCAAGTCAGACTGAGCAATCCAAACAGGGGCAGCTTAAAATCCCATAAATTGGGTAATCTCAACAACTTGAAGGGTATCGGCTACAAGCACCGTAAATGAAAAGGCTCACATGCGCAAACTCTCTCTCTCTCTCTTCAACCTCTTCAACGGCTCCACCATCCTCGCCCTTGTCCCCGCCGAGAAAATTCTTCGATTCAGGTACCATGGCATAACCCCTCGTACGCGCACTATGCAAAATAAGGTCTGCTATGCATCTGTCGCAAAGCCTGCAGGTTCTGCAGAACGCAGAACACACCACACCGGAACTCTACCGTGGGTGGTGGATGGAGAATGTCCGGCCGAGTGTTGATTTGTTTTTCCAGAAAAAGTCCAAAAATAATCTACGGAGTATCAAAATTCAAAGTATAGTTCTTGCCATGTGATGCCATCGACATCGATCCGCTTAAGTGCCCACCTGCTAGATCGACCCAGAACTCTCGGTGCAATGGCCTAAAGGAGGAGTGGATAAAGAAGTGTTTCTCGATCCATTGATCTGTGCTAAGTCCCTTATCAGATTTGAGTTCCGAAAAACTTTGCAATGAGTATCTCTACGGAGAACGGAGTAGAGACGGTTCACTTATTCTCGCTGTCGGAAAATTAGTGGCGACGGGATTCAAGAGAGGAAAGATATTTTCCGATGTGCATATTTATGACAAGGACGGAAGTAGGAATGACGTTTGATGCATGGCCCCCAAGGGATGATGTTCAAGATTATCCAATTGTAATGAAAGATGATCTATCATCCCGTGTCCATTGATGTCCAGGATCCGAAGGAGCCGGACAACAAGGCAGTGTTATACCGAAGCTAATTAGATTAATCTTCATCCGAGGGGCTATGTCTGATCCCTCGGCAACTCTACTGCATGGGCCAAAATTCTCTACTCGAGGCAATTCAGCTGTCCCACAAGGTTCAAGTTGTGTTACAAATCGGACGCATCGTAAAATTAAGTGGGAAATTCCACGAGCCTGCATTCTTGACAGCTGTAACCTCAGGGCCTCGAATTCGGAATTTGGTAATTCAACGCGATGGATGATTCTTTTTTTAGCACGATCGTAAACCCTTTTCTCCATATCGATCGAACTGCTACTATATCTCACACTTGAGGCGTCGCGCTTTGTCTCCATGCCCTGGCAAGAGCCAACCTGGGGGAGAGGAGAGAAATAGTGAAACAGCGATCGCCTCGAGATCCTCGGGAAGCCCCTCTAGGGTCAAACGAACCGGTTCACTACCCGATGGCTTGAAGGGAAAAGGGGGCTGGCCGCTAGTTTCATTCTGGTGCAGTAGTCTGCGGAGTCTGGCGGACAGAGAAGCTTAAAAGGCAAACATATTTGTATAGGTCGATTGGACAAACGAGGATAAGCGGAGTCCTAGTCAGCCACTTGCTGAGGTTGCCCCTGGCGCTGTGCCTGTTTCGCGTTTGCATGCCCTGACTCCACCAAGCCCTCTCCTTGTGGAGTCAACACCCCTGGGTTCAGGAGGCCTTGTGGGTGGCCAATTTTGGGGCAGCTCTGAACTGAATGGGTCTCTCTGCAACTTCTGCGACGCCGGTCGCTTTTCCTGTCTCTTTGTTTACTCCATACGGTGGGGTCCCAGTCCCTGCGAGGTGAACTGCAGTTTACACACTATCGTTGCCGGTCGGGCGGTGGCTTGCATAGTGCAGCTCCCCAACTTTTGCCAATCCAGACTTTCGACTCCTGGGCTTTTGGTGCGCAAAATCCGGAATTTGGGATTGCTCTCCATCCATCCTGCAGGGATTCCTACTGCCCCCCGTGGAGCTCTTCCCGCCAGCTGCATGCAGGCTGCATCATCCTTCCGAAATATAACCGGATTTTGCCTTGACACACACATGGGCGGAAAAAAGAATAACAGCAATAGCAATCACCATAATAAAACAAAACAAGAGGTTAAAGATAGCATGCATCATCCGCGGTACGCATGTGGAGAAGAATTCACACCTTAACGGTTTTTGGCCAACGTACCCGACAATTTCCACCCAGGAACAATAAGCGTGAAGCACCAAAAATCAGTCGATTAGCCACCGAAGTCAAGACTTTGAACCTTGGGTCCATTTGTTTCGACATGTCTCTTTCTCTCCGCAGGGATTTCGAAAGCAGACCAGGATGCGTTGATACTAAGCTCGAAAGCGTCTAGGCTGTGCATCATGTTCCTGGACTAAACCCCTGGAGGATATGGGGCCATTTCCCAATGGACCACTCGGAATGATTCTCAGTTCTTTGCCAGCCCAGAAGTCAGAGACAGAGAGGTTCGTTGGGTCAAGTCGATGGCGCTCCTCCATTTATTGGATTTAATCAACTAAAGAACCAAGCAATAGAGCACTCCACCCCCTTTTAATTGCAAGCTCGATTGCGACCTGACCAAACCAGGATTACCTTCTTTTCAGCAAGCAAGACCAAAATAGCCCAGTCCAATATCCTTTCGGGCCCTGGCCCGTCGACCGTTGGTGGGTCATGACGATCGTTTCCCTTGAGATACTTGGACAGGTGGGTGATGATAACATTTCTCCTGCTGATCCTCGCCTGAGTTACCGGGTTAGTCGATGGACTCGCATGTCTCCTCGCGGAAGCACTCGTGCCAAAACACCAAAATTTGACCGCAAACTTGGATCCCAAGTTGTATACATACCGTATGCCAACTGCCGCACTTCTTGCCCTAATTTCCAGGGTCTCTCATATTTCTGACCAGGCCCTATCGCCAAGGTAGGGTCAATAGTCAGGATGAAAATCCCAATATCTCTTTCAATGGGCCTTACTGGGAACCTGACACCATCTGTGACGGCCTCGCCACAAATAGACGGCACGAGCGGGCACTGTTTCCACCCATGATGTTGTACCCAGGCTCATCCGCTAGATTATTACTGGTAGCCTTGTTCCACCGGAGGGGCCCTCAGAGATCCAAGACTACCCCCCCCGATATCCGCGAGGCTAAGGGGGATGTGGATTAGAGTGGATAGCTCCAAATATGGACTGATGCGTTGAGGTGTCGAGACCGGGGTAGTGTACACCCTACTGCACCTCCTGGTCCGTCCGGTGCTACTGGGATGTCCTGGACCCAAGTGGAGATTCGGCTTCCAGTGGGAGGCGATATTCCTGGATGATTAGGGGGGGCTGTATAAATATTGAGGATCTTCGCCCTCCCGTCAGTACTTCAGATCTTTATCCTCCAGTCTATCGTTAATACTGTTTTTGGACGGCCGTTGTGGTTCGTCTGTCTTTCTTTTTTTTTTCTGACGGGTTGATATTCTGTCAAGACCAGTCTTTTTTTTATTTTATTTTACTGTCATTCACTTTTGGCTCTTTCGACGCCTATACATTCGCTATCACACACTCGTGACGCCGACAATGCGTTCCTCTCTTCTCCTGCTCGCCGCTCTGGCGGGTTCCTCTCTGGCCTACCCTGCCCGCGACGTCACCTACGACCGCCGCACTCTCGGCCTCCTCGCTGATATCCTCGGAGATGTCACCGTCGACGTTGGTGACATTCTCCACCTCATCCTGGGTGGTGGTGCCTCGGCCTCTGCGTCTGCCTCCGTTTCGCTCCTCTCTGGTCTGAGTGCTCACGGTGCTGCTGCTCTCCAGGGTGGTGCTATCGGATGCAGTGCTGGCACCATTCACGTCGGTGCTCGTGCTGAACTCAAGAAGTGGCTGCACTCCCAAGCCCACATCAAGGGTTCCCTCAAGACTCACCTTCTGACTTGGTGTGATGCTTCTGCTGATGTCACCCTGGCTGCTGATGTCCTGGCCTCTCTGTCCGCATTCATCCCTGCTTGCGCTGAGATTGCTGCTAAGGATTCCATCTACGTGACTATTGAGGGTGTTTTCTCCGCTGTGGACCTGGCGTCCACTCTTGTCCTTGAGCTCTCTGCTCAGGCTTCCCTTTCCGCTTTCCTTGAGGCCCACTTGAGCCTTGGTGCTGATATCCGGGCTGGTCTCGGTGTCTGCGCCAACGGTGGTGTTGTTGGCAGCTTGACTGCTGATATCAAGGCTTCTCTGCTTGCCTGGCTCAACCTCGATGACTGCCCTCTCAGCGCTGACCTGAAGGTCTCCCTTCTTGCCTGGATTCACGGCAAGCACGGTGCTGGTCTCGTTGCCATTGGTTCTCTCTCCGAGAGTGCTCTGTCCGCCATCTCTGTTGGTGCTTCCGTTGGACTCTCCGTTCAGGAGCACGGTGCTCTCTCCGTCCACGCCCAAGCCTCCATTGCTGCTTTCCTCGAGGCTGACATTGCCGCCAATCTCGATGCCAACATTCTTCTCGCCCTCAAGGGTTGCGCCAAGGGTCACCTCGCCTCCTCCCTGTCCGTTGAGGTCCGCACTGCCCTCGCTATCTGGCTGTCTGGCTCCAGCTGCTCTCTGGGTGTCGAACTGAAGTCCATTGTCCTGCTGTGGCTGTCCCTGGGTGCTACAGTTGACACCTCCGTCGATCTCGTTACTGGCCTTGTTGGTGATATCACCGGCTTCCTGAGCGTCACCGTCCTTGAGACCCTGAGTGTCAACCTCCGTGGTGCCCTTGGTCTGCTCATCTCTGGCGAGAGCCTCGCTTCCCTCTCCTGGGAGGCTCGTGCTGAGCTTGCTGCCTTCCTTGGTGGCTGCACCAGCATCGACATCGGTATCAGCATTGAGCTGATCATCATCGAGTGGTTCACTGGCTGCAGCATCCCCGGTGCTCCCAAGCCCTCTTCTTCCGTCCCCAGCCTGCCTTCGTCCACCCCTGCTGTTCCCTCCGGCTCCGTTTCTGTCTCCATCCCCGGTGGCCCTCACGGTGGTTCTACTCCCACTGGTGCCTCTCCCTCTGAGACTCCCGGTGTTCCCTCTGGAAGCGTTCCTTCTGGCTCCATCCCCTCTGGATCTGTTCCCTCCGGTGGTGTCCCCTCCGGCTCCGTCTCTGTCTCCATCCCCGGCGGTCCTCACGGTGGCTCTACCCCCCACTGGCGCTTCCCCTGGCGAGACTCCTGCCCCCCAGCGGTCCCTCCAGGCGCTACCACCACTCCTTGTGACACTGAGACCAGCGCTATTGTTGGCTCTACTGTGATCCCTGGTGGCCCCGCTCCCTCCGGAACCTCTCCTTCTGAGTCTGGCTCCGTTCCCTCTGGCAGCGTTCCTTCTGGCTCCGTTCCCTCTGGCAGCGTTCCCTCTGGCTCCGTTCCCTCTGGCTCCGTTCCCTCTGGCTCCGTTCCCTCTGGATCTGTCCCCAGCGGCCCCGAGGCCTCTTCTACCCCTTGTGATACCGAGACCAGCGCTATCGTCTCCTCCACTGTTATCCCCGGTGGTCCCAACGGTGGCTCTACCCCTACTGGTGTCTCTCCTGGCGAGACCCCTGCTCCTACCGGCCCTGCTGGCGCCGCCACTACTCCCTGTGACACCGAGACCAGCATTACTGTTGGCTCCACTGTGATCCCCGGTGGCCCTGCTCCTTCGGGCTCCGTTCCCTCTGGCCCTGCTCCCTCCGGTGCCTCTCCTTCTGAGTCCGGTGCTGTCCCCGGTGGCCCTGCTCCCACTGGCCCTGCCGGTGCTGCCACTACTCCCTGTGACACTGAGACCAGCGCCGTTGTCTCCTCCACTGTGATCCCTGGTGGCCCTGCTCCCTCCGGCGCCTCTCCTTCTGAGTCCGGTGCTGTTCCCGGCGGCCCTGCTCCCACTGGCCCTGCCGGCGCTGCCACTACTCCCTGTGACACTGAGACCAGCGCTGTTGTCTCTTCCACCGTCATCCCCGGTGGCCCTGCCCCCTCCGGTGCTTCTCCCACCGAGTCTGGCAATGTCCCCGGTGGCCCTGGTGCTAGCGCCAGCACTCCCTGCGAGACCGATGTCACCCCCGTCGTCACCTCCACTGTCGTCCCCGGCGGCGGTGCCAACCAGCCCCCCTGCTCCCACCACCGCTCCCTCAGTCCCCAGCGGCGGCGGTGACGAGACCGACAGCACCACCACTGTCACCGTCACCTCCACCGTCTGCAACTGCGAGAAATAAGCGGCTCAAAAACCGCAGTCCATGAAGACCATCAACACTGTCTTCTCCAGCTTCTGCTTTATTTTTTCTCATGACAAGATGACCTTCGAACCCCCATGGCATGGCGAGTGGCCTGCAGAACACGTCTTATCGTGGTCTCAGCAGCTCACCATTCGCCTTTGTCCTGTCTGTAGATATTTAATCTTAATTCTAATCTGCTCTGGGAACTTCTAGCCTGTCCATCCATGTAACTGTATATTTATGTGGGCGAACGGCTTTGGGCGGTTTGTGACTTTTAGACCTTTGTCGAATCATCTTCACCTTGTTATTTATATACGATTTGTCGATTTGCGCCTTATTCAAGATTCCCCCCTTCAATGGAGTACATTCCTTATACAATTCAACCTGCCACTGTTATACTATCTTCTGTTGTGAACGAAATTTGTTTTCTTATTGAGAACTGTACTTTATCATAGATCTATCTGAGTCAAAGTTCCTTTATATGTCAAGTCTTGAATCGAGTAAATTTCAATGGAACACTGGGTCTGATTTTAGCTTCTGATTATCAGATGCATTTCAAGTGGACCCTATTCCAAGTTCCCTTCAAGCCATCCCATTCATGATATGGTTCCAAAGACTGTTACTACTAGTAGTTTGTTAGTATACCTAGGTCGAGATACCCACTGGAGTGGTATTTAGTAACTAGTATGTGCCCAGTTGAAGAACACAACCTTGGAACTTGAAAATTTTGTAAGGTCGGACAGGACTAGTAGGGTTGATGTGAATTTCCATGGTTTCGTTTGCATTTAAAATGTCTATTTCATGTAGATAGCTGAGAAAAAAAAAAATCAAACCGTCCCCCCCATGAAGGTAAAAAGAGAAGAGAAGAAAAGAAGAGAACACGTGAACAGAAATGTGACCGGGATATTCAACGCCAATGGAAATGCGGACTGCATGCGCATGAAGTTTTAGCTATGCCTCCGAGGTTCGAAGAACCGACCTCATTCGGCATTATCTGGTTGCCCCTTCATTTACAGACAATTTCCCACTTGGTGATCCGGAACGACGTGAGGAACCCTCTTCTTCATCCGCCATCTTTTGTCGCTTCTCATCGGGCGCGGATGCAGATGATGTGTTACGCCTTCTCCGGCTACCAGGGTTGTATCGCTCCATGGAACGGCGACGACCTCTTTCCTTTCTAGGATCACGGCTTCGGCTCCGGCTCCGACCTCCAGAGCTACGACGCCGGTGGTGATGGTTGTGGCTATCATTATCGCGGCTGCGGCTGCGACTGCGGGTTAGGCGGCCAGCGTCACGATCTTCAACTTTTCTACGAGCGCCTTGCTCACGCGACCGCGAGCGCGATCTGGAATGGTGTTTGGTCTTTCCGTGTCGGCGGTGGTGTCGTGGGGGTGTTACGCTGCGGGAGACAGAGCGGCGTCTGCCTCGGTCTCGCCTGGGACTTGGTGAGCGGGAGGAATCATTTCGGGAGATGGATCTGTCTCGATCACCGTAGTCCGGGCTTCGTCGCCTCTGTCTATTTTCCTTGCGATCTCGGCGATCCGGCGATTTCGATCTGCTGAAGCTGCGGCGGCGCTGTCGACGAGGCGGCGAGCGGGAGCGGGAAGGGGAGCGCGAATCGGGGGAGTGATCTGGTCGACGGCCTCTGTGATTGCTAGACGGGACGTAAGAATCGAAATCGCGGCGAGATGGGGGTTCACGGTATCGTTCCCGGCTTCGGTATCGGGGTGGTGATCGTGAGCTTCGTCGGCCAAAGTCACGACCGCCGCCTCGTCTACCTCTTCCGCCTCGATCACCTCGATCACCACGCTCTCGGCGTCTTAGGTCGTCCATCTCGCGATCACGGGTATGCTCTTGTTCTTTTTGTCGACGGACTGCTTCAGCAGCCTTCTCGGCTTCGGCCTGTAGTCCAAAAGGTCAAATGGGTAGCGAAAATATAGGGTCAGGATGTAGGGTACCTTTTCTTGCATCAATTCTAGCTTCTTCGCTTCCAATAACTCCTTCGGAACACCCTGGGGATTTTCCTGGCCGCTGAGGCATAGCGACCACAGTTCTTGACAAAACTTGGCTGTATCTCGATCGAGGAACCCGGTCAACTGGATCTGGAGCGATTTGATATCGGGCTAGTTGGAGAAAGGTGAAGCGTTAGCCAATGCACTTTCTTAAATTGTCAAGTGGTAAAAAGAGAAGGTAAAGGTCACATACGAAGCGCGTCCCCTCTAGTAGATTGAAGCACAGCTCAATCACCACATCATCTTCATTGCCGAGGATCTTGGTTGTCAATCAGTTCCAATTCACCCACATGGCCCGATAACCAATATTTCGAAGCGTTGTTTTGTCGCATAGCGTCCCGGAATAATTTCGATGAGGGTACTTACCTCGGAAATTCGACTGGCAATCCATCTGTAACGAATGTTAATTTCGCGACTGCGGCATCTTGGGAAATCCGGGGAAAGGCGCACTTCTTCATGACCTCAATGTTGACTTTCTTCATGTCCACCTTCCGGCTGAACTCCGGAGGGAACTTAGTCTTCTTCAGCAGCTTGGCATCCACGGGGGCCGCCATTTTGGAGTGAAGCTGCGCGAGCGAGGTATGGAAGCAAGGTGTGGAGGAAGCTGTTCGGCGTGGAATAATGACCAACGGGCGGTATGATACTGCCACTGCTGTGTGCCTTGACGCCTTATAGCCTCAGGCGTGAACTATTAGTTAGAGAGTAACTTGAATTTCATGTAGAATATTACATACCACTAGTAATTCGGTCTCGTTTCATATTTATCACTTTTGGTGATGCTATGTGAAATTATCATACAAAACAAGTTATCAGACAAACAGAGCGCACCGACCTCCAAAGGAGGTCGGTGCGCGTAGGCACAAATACAGCCTTAGCATCTCCTCCTATAGTCAACCTACCCTCAGAAGTACCACTTCATTATTAACCATTCCCATAATCCAAGGTGCAGAAAGTATAAGTTCGAGACTATATAAGAGAATATTCGTCTTATCGGACCTGTTCTTCAAGCTCAATTAATCTTCCACGAATCCAAGCCGCCAAAGGCGCAAAAATGTGTTCGTTCTTGTAATGAGGTTTCTCACAAAAAGCGAGCAGGGCATGGTATCGTTCAATAGCAGTAGTGGAAGTGGCATGGAGAATTTTAGCCAGATCGACTGGACAAAGATAAGGTGGTTGTGAGGCATCTTCACCCACGGATGCTGTGCCTTGCATAGAACAAGCATAGTACATGCAATGGTCAATACCGAAACAGTGACCTAGTTCATGGCTAGCTGTCCGGCAAATACGTCCAAGCCAAAGAGCAGAGCGCGAACTCGACGTCAAATTTTCCATGGGAAGATTGCGGTGGACGGATATTGCGGTTTCCACGGGACCTGTCTTGGACGTAGAGGTGCCGACGTCCCCTTTGTTTTGTTTTGCTTTCGTGTGTGACTTGGAAGGTTTTTTCGCATTGGAATCTTCATCAGCCGCAACGCAGAAGGCAGATATGTAAGTTTCGCAATGTGATGCTGGCCAAGCGTGAAGACGTTCGACCGACTCGAGCGCATCTAGGTTTGGATTATATCTCGCGCTTGAAACGACGGCCACCCGACTCCCTCCATAAGCACGACCACAAGCAAAGTCATCGTTTTCGTCTTCGTATATATCGTGATTCACCAGAAATAGAAGTGCGTATGCATCCTTGGGCAACATGCCAATCGCAGCATCGAGAAGGTCATTTAGATTGAGTTGTCCATCAAAGACGCCATCCTTCGAGGCGCGGACACGGATTCGAACACATTCCTGAGATACTTCTAGACCAACATACTTTGGCCGCCGAGACCTGGCTTTGGAGGTCGATTTGGCGGAAGTTCCTCCGGGTCTCCATCCGACGAGGCGTAGAGTTGATCGAGACATCAGCTTCACAGGTAGCCCGTGATAAAACGCGCTCAGATATTCATGTACCTCATTAGTTAGAGGAGGCTCCACCCGGTCCTTTTGCTGATAATCCTTTGGCTGGCTCCATGTTTTTAAAAAATCTACATCGTCGCTTATTTGTGGTGGAGGAACCACATAAACGGTCCTCCGCTTCGGGGTGACTGGGTTGCGATCTTCTTCATCAACCCATTCCTGCAATGATTGAGGCGGATATTCAGGATCCTCGGCAATCTCATCTCCTGGCAGCACCAATGGCCCAGGAAAAGTCTTGGGATTATCACTTGCTAGAGCGGGGCCAGGTATATGGTTATCATTTTTCAGCTTTGTTGCTGCAATGCGTTCCTGCATATTGGGTCTTTTGAATAGTGCTTGAGAAGCATGGCGTGAGCATTCAAATTGCACAGATTGGTGAGTGCATTCCGAGACCGAAGCTGATTCCATTCTGAAGCTGTAAGAATGGGAAGAGTATGAATGGTAGAGGGGACCAGGAGATGTGTCCAGATAGAAAAGAGGAAGGAGCCAGGGCTTTGGTCGATGCAGACCAAGATGGATGAATTATGTATCAACTTGAAGTGCAATTTGGATGATATCATTTAGGCTGCGGCTCTTGAGGCTTCAAAGCGGGGGGCGGCTGCCTAGGCTGACTGCCCCACCACGAGATACTCAAGGAAGAATAAGACAAGTCAAGTCAAATTACTCAAGTATCCTCGACCTTAGCTAAATACTCCTTGTATCCCAACTGATGATGATATAGAGCTGGTATTAATTTTTAATACTGGGGATAGTTTCGAAAAATAGATAGACAGATTGTTTGCTGTCGAAGACCCATTGTGGTTTCAGGCGCGTTCGACTTTGTTGATATCAAATGCTCGAAACGTCTAAGAAGATATGACACAAAGCATTTCATTTCTCTTCTTTAGAAGTGCAGGTGCCTTGTTCTCAAAGCTCAACCTCGAACACGTATATAAGAAGAACGCCGCTGCAAACACACGATGTTGCCATAGGTACCATGCCAAATAATTGACAGAAGCTGAAGGGAACCATGTAGACGTCCTGGCTAGTCGATTGTATCATCGGGGTAAAATACCACGTGGATGATACAGCAAGCCAACCCATGACCCAACAGAATCCAAGAGTTCGTTGCCATGCGGGCGGCTCAGACTTACGAGAATTCGAATCTTGGGCTCTAGACGGAGAGAGCTGTTTCCATAGCCATTGCACACTATCCTCGATCATGATTGCGGGAATAAAAGCCATGAAGAACGGAATAGAACCTGAATTCTGGATGGGCACACTTTGTAAAAGATCGACAATTACATGATATAGACTTGAGCAAAGGAAAACCAAGAATAAATTGACATATCGCTCAACAAGAGAAGGCCGTTTAAGTCTCAAGATATCGCGTGTAATGAAGGTACTGGGAGATGTAAATGGTCGACGCATAAACTGATGCCAGAATTTGCTATTTATCAGGTTAGACACGTTCCCGAGTATGAAAGTCCGACTCGCACTTACCCCCAAAAGTTCCGTAAGGTATAAGCTTCTGAAATGCGTCCAAATGCAGGAGGCCAGTCTGAGGGGCTGTCTTCACCGAGGCCAACGAAAACGATCGATAGCAAGCGATAGACAGAGTCTCCAATTAATCGGTTGACTATGAACCAGATGGCTAGATGGGTGGTTCCTCGTTCCACCCATTGATGAAGCGAAACATTCCATTCAAGCTTCAATGGACGAGTATGGTGCGATGGCGGCGAATTTTGAACAGTTATTGTTTGGATGATGTCAAGGACCAGGTATTGCCAGAAGAAGATCGCAGATTGCCGAAGTAAAAAGAGCGACCGCTCAGGGCTTTGCATTCCCCTTCGACTATAATATAGCGCATGAGGAGGGATGTTCTTCGCCTGCCATGGTGTATTCACACCTCGTGTTTGAACTAGAGTTTTCGCTGCGGCGAGAACGCTAGATACCAAACTTTGCGGATTCTTGGCAATTTGAACGATATCATTTCGATCCAAGGGATGAATTAAGAGAAAATTTATCGATTGAATGACCACTAGAACGAGCACGCAGATAGTCTGACACCAAGTAGGGCAGCCTGCTGGTGCAAAGGGACGTATAAACCGACTGGCAGCCCAGACCAGATAGGGAATAGTTAAATAACGAAGTGGCGATCCCTTTGGCGTGGTTACGAGGATCACAGCAGGTAATGTATTCTGCATAAGATAGAACAGTATAAAGTCTAAAATATTGGCCCACGTGGACTGGTGCAAGCCATACATTGTAGACTGCAGGACCGAGTTGGTCACTCGCTGATGCTCATGTAAAAGCTGAAAAGCCCCTTTTATGGGAGCGGTCACAAAATCCTCAGATGGGCCGGCCCACTCACCCCAAGGGCCAAAAGTGGGCCGAATCTGTGCCATTGGCCAGCAATCCGTATAGCTGGTTAGTGAGCGATAATAGATCGGTGCATATGTTTGAGAAACTAACGGCGGTTGGAATGGATTTTGAAAGTTCGCGCTCTTTGAGTACAGCGATAATTTCGAATAGTCGTGATCGCGACAGGGCTTTGAATATTCAAGAAAGCCCTATACGGTCAATCACGAAAAGGGCCACACGTTCATGATCTCTGCAAAATCTGGTCATGATGCGTAAATCGTCCATTTCGCTTGATCTGATCATGGAGATCTTTCGCCCAATGTAGGTGATATGTGTCCCCAAGCTCGGTACATAATTCCACCGATGTCTGTTGATCCTTGAGGTTTTCAGAGTGGTTGAAGGGGGAGTACATATATCGTCTTTGAATAACTGTCAACTTCTTGTCCAATCCTTTATCGATTGTATACTGAGCGATTGAGATTGCCTGCGAGTCGGTCGCATAGACCAGTGGGGTGTTGCGAAAGATGTTACGAGGCACTTGATCGAGTAAGAGGATCAGGGCCATCGCGCCCTCGCCCTCACCCACACTCTTCCATGGATTCAGCTCTCCATCTTTGGCATCCTGATATAATCCAGTGAGATGCTTTCTAACGTATGCATCGTCCGAGGGGCTACCGTACCAGAACGATTTCTCTTTAAGATAGTCGGGTGAGGATTTTGGACCGAACCAGAAATCAAGGACATTTTGGTAGAAATCTGTGGTTATAGTTCGTTGAAAGAGGACGCCGGAGTGACTAGGCATTTTGAGATTATCTTGGGGTGAATACGAGGTTTAATAGTATGTCAAGGAAGGCAGCGTGATGAAAGTTGTAAATAACCAATGACGTCACGAAGTACCTGTCCGAGACTAAACGCCGCTGATAATTCTTAAGTCCGTTTCCAAATTATTCCCGATGACCACTGGCACCGTTTGCTTCGATAGACGTGCCTAGACCCATCAGATATCTTGAAGCCTTACTTGTGTTACAAATTAAAAAACAATCTCTTCGGGACTCGGCTGACATGAAGGGACCGAAAGACCGAATAGCGACGCCCCACCTCTTATAAATGGAGTTCCAAGACTCATCTTCGAAAGTCTACACGCTTTTTTAGAGATTAGCTTTCAACTCAAATCTATTTGAAGTGGAAGACCTTGCATGATTCCATCATGACATCGCGGATTTTACTTCAAAATGCAACCATCCTGGTCCCCTCGGGTCAACCAAACGACTATGTTAAGCCGCTGCGTGGCCATTCGTTGTTGATTGAGGACAAACGGATCTCCAAAATTGCGCCCACCATCGACCCACCTAGCGGTACTCAGATATTTGATTGTACTGGCAAAATAATATCACCTGGATTTATTGACACACACCACCATGTGTGGCAGACACAGCTTAAGGGTCGCCATGCTGATCAAACCCTACTAGAATACCTCCCCAATGGTACGTGACCCTTTAATGGCAGAAGAATGGTTTATTTTGGAAAATCATTTAGCTAAGCATCTCTTTTCTGAAACAGGGAACATGCAAAGCGCCAACTACATCCCGGAAGATGTATTTTGGGGTGAACTGGGAGGTTGTCTAGAGGCTTTGGATGCAGGAACAACAACCTTGGTTGATCATGCCCATGTCAACATTTCACCGGCCCATAGTGAGAGATACCTCTAAAATTTTCAGATACAAGGCGGAATTAACGATATTTCTAGCCACAAACGCGATTGAGGCTACGATAGCCTCTGGGATCCGATCGGTGTTTTGCTACGCGCCAACTGCCAAGACTCAGGATTGGACGCCCGAGATCACCATTAATGGAGGACTGCTAGACGACTGGGTCATAGAGCAGTTCGAAAATCTTGGTGCTGCTGCCCCTTTTGGAGACGGACGAGTCCAAATGGGGTTCGCCTTTGATGGGTTTATGTTGCCACAAGATCAAGTGGTTTCCATTTACCACAAAGCTCGGAAGCTCGGGGCAAGAGTTATAACGACTCACTACGCTGGATTGTACTTTGGTGAGTTGAATCAAGGGATATATTGGGACCAACCTTGGAATATGCTGACCTTGTAATGATAGGCCCGGATTCGGTAGTCGATACTCTTGAGAGCTATGGGCTTTTGGGGCCAGATATCCTGCTCTCACATGCCACCAATTTGACGGCAAGTGATATCAGCAAGCTAAATCAAGCCCGAGCGTGGATATCAACGACCCCAGATACTGAGTTGCAAATGGGACATGGGAATATTGTCTGTTTTCGTGATGGTTGCACTGACATTTGCTCCTTGGGTATTGACTGCCACAGCAATAACTCAGCCGATATGGTTTCCCAAATGCGCCTAGCATTACAACATGAAAGAGCAGATCGCAACGAGGCGCTAATTGCGAAAGGAACATTTTCGCGCTCGTTGAATCTTCATGTTCAAGATGTCTTCCGACTAGGAACAATCCAGGGAGCTCGAGCAGTTCGCATGGAAGAGAACCTGGGTTCACTGACTGTCGGAAAACTCGCGGATATTGTCATATTCGACGGGGAAAGCCCCGGTATGGTTTGTGCCTCTGAACAGGATCCGGTCGCGGCTATTGTTCTTCATTCTTCGGTTAGGGACGTCGACATGGTCATCGTAGATGGTCAGATTCGCAAGCAGAATGGAAGGCTTCTTCCAGCTACGATTGCACCGAGCCTGCCTGAAGTGCATATCTTGCCTCAAATTGTCAACTGGAATCAGGTTGCGAAGAATTTGATTGCTAGCCGTAGCAGGATTCAAGAAGCAATTTCAAAATCGAATGCTACAGATCAGGAGCAACTCGTGGATTCATTCTTGAAACTCATACATGCCGGTGAAAACAAATTCGTCCGCTTATGAGATACTTTCTGATTTCAAGTTGAGAAGACAACCTTGGAAGTCATCAATATCGACCGATTTTCTATCCCCTGCCTGGCAACATAAGGCGGCCTTTCATATTCTGAATAATAGTGACACCGACTATTGTCATTTGGGAAGATAACATGGCAAACATTGGTAGATAATATATTATTTTTGAATCCGAAAGCATTTAAAAAAAAAAAATATCATCTGTAATCTGATTGTCAAGACAGTGTGAGCATGTTGATTCATGATCAGGTCAAAGCGACAAGAGTGCAGATACATTCAGCCTGTGATAAGTCATCTTGTTTCATGGCAATATAATATCGCGTCATGTTCCGCCGCGCACGAGGCCTTGGTATTAGAAGGCAGTGGAAAAGGAGAACCCTTGGCAGAAGAGTGGTGTCTCGGATTGGCAAAGCGGACCATGAGTACGGAGTAGTGAGGCCAACCACCTTTTAACTTGACACTAAATCAGAAAGAAGAAGAAGTAGAAACATCAAGGCACTTCGAATAAATAGCCTACAGTCTCGAAGTTTCAAGTTTGATCGGGTTCGATGATCTCACGCGAAAGGAATTTCAATGTAATCGAATCATGTGGCGGTAGGGAACGCCACTTGAAAAAAGAAAATAAAATTTTGTGGGGAGCTGAAACGCAAGACTAGCTGATGTGCAGTTCAAAATTGCATGCGGTGTCACCTCCTTGTCGTAATCTATGCACGTCGTCGATCGTATTGGAGACAAAAAACACACGTTGGAAGAACCATGTATTCCTTTGAGCGAATCTCATACAGTTACGGAGTACGGAGTGCGAAAAATTAAAAACAGTATTTTCGTGAACCTCGGGATATTTCAAGATTATCATGCATTGACAGCGTGCGAGGACAAACAAGCCTGGAAGATCCTGGCGAGTTTATCGGGATGTGATCAATCGCACACCCAATCAGATCGTAGAATGTCGCTATTTTTGAACGAGGACAATGGGGACAATGAGCAAATTATCTTCTTTGACTTGAAAATGTTATTCTTCAAAGATCGCGATCGGAAATTCCTAGCACATTTTCTAGCCTGCTTTTTGGAGATTTCGGAGTGCAAGGTATGTGTGTCGGGGCTTCACCAGCTCGCAAGACTTCGTCGGTCGCATGCAGGCAAGGGACACAGAAGTGATATCTATCTAGGTGGCTGCAGATACATCAAAAAATGGTATGTTCGAAATACATGTCAAAACCACAGTGGATAATCGCGGCAGAATTGCTTTTTTTCAAGTTCGATAGCGCTGAAAGCCGCCCGCTTCCTTTATTTGGCCACCATGCCGTCTTTTAAGAACGACGAATCCCTTTGGAGATAATGTATTCCTCAAATTGCCAGTTTACATCACCTAGCCATGTGGAAAAGCAAGAGTTTCCTGGACCGCAACTATTCGTCAATTCCACCTCCATCGATAAATGATCTTCGGTATGAAGTATATGGAGAGGAATCCCCCCCCAGTGGGAAACTACCCATTACATGAAGGCAGCGAGGCAGACCCAAAACAAATATTCCTGATTGTGTTTGCTTTGGCGTGTTTCCTCTTAGCAGGATCGATTTTAGTGACATACGTCGCACTTCTGATGTCAAACAGATCCGCCGTGGCGTGAAGGTAAGCTTGAACATTGCTCAGTCAGGTTGAATACCTAGGTACCTAATGTTCTTCTATCAACCTGTTCCATAACCAAGCTTTGACCTAACATGTGAAACCTTCCGTCCAGCCCGATGATGTTCTTAGTTATCCCTTGATATCAAAAATCACACCGTTTCCACAAAAGTGCCACCGCGGCCTGGCACCCGTTCGCTCGTTCATACGTTCGGGAATCGTTGGCATATTTTGATTGAAACTGAGGCAGTGTACTTGAAATCTTTACCGTGTTATTGCAACGAGCGATTCCTGCCCCTTTTATTGCAGAAAACCCCCGCATTCGCCCGGGAACGAGACCTCGGGGGTCTCGAGAGGCATAGCCCGATGTGGTGAAAATGAAAGTATACACATGGGGTAATTCTATCGAATTTATTCGGATAGAAGCTAGAAGCATGTGGGGAATATCACTGAGCTTCCAGACCACGCATGGTCTTTGGACTCCGTACATGGTGGTGGATCCCGCGTTGTACATATGCCACGAGCCCAAAATTTGTCATCTGGCTTCTGGAAGGACTGGGCCATTTCATGGGGTGTGGGGCCCCGAGAGAGTAATTTCAAACAGTTACCTAGGTATCTAGGTAGTTTTAAGGTAGTGATGAATGGTACATAGAATGTCGAAGACTCTCATGTCAAATTAATTGAGAATATATTGGGTGACATTGCCCATTGTTGAAACGATAGATAATAAATGATACCTCTGGTCGTCATTTCCGTGACGGTATCAGGGAAATGAAATCTACCGAGAACTGACTATTGCCCATAAAAGGCAAACGTTTGTGGGAATTCAGTATGGATAGGTTGTTGCTCCGAGGTCGATTGTACTACCCGCTGGTCTGGAGTCTGATGGTGACAATAACTCGGTCGCTGTTAGGGATTTCCTTCAAAACTCGTATAGTCTCGAAGTATATTGTATTCAATCGTAATGTTGAGAAAGCGAGATGGCTTTTATGGGAGGAGAGTCTTTTTTTTTCTTTTTTCTTTTTGCTCTGTTGAAAGAACGAGATATCTTTCGGCGTCCTGTCAGCGAGCTTAACCTGCCGGGCTGTGATTTCGGTGGCGATCGACCCACTTACCCACTTAATATCGTTAAATACGGTTCGTCTTGCCAAAAAATAGAGTTTCCGCGCTCAGACCAGGGTCCTGGCTCGGAGGGTTTGCCTATCCCTCACAATCCAACCCGAGACCGTACTCCAACCATTGTTTCGTGTCGCCTCAAAAATGAGCCCCTAACCCAGTGTTTCAATCCCACTCTAGCTTGTTTTATGGTAGAGTTAGAGCCTAAGCCTCGGTCGAAGAAGGAGTCTCGAAAGACAGACTCGGGTGGGCAAGAAAAAAAAGTCTGCCGAGCTGAAAGTTCAAATAGAAATGATCAACGCCGTAAATCAGCCCTTTAGTGATCCATGTGGCGGCCTCACCCACTGAAACATGACCAAAGTGGAGAATCGGATGGGGAAATCGGGCTCGCGGTCAATTATAAGCGTAATAAAAGGGAAAAGATGTTCGCGTAACCCTTCACATCGAACGAATGTAAGCCTACTGATCCCGTGGGGCGATCATTTATCTCGTCTTTCACAAATAGCTTAAAGTGCGTTGGCCCCCGCACAATTATTTGCGACACCCCTTTTGTATTTTTTATTTGAAGCGCTGCTTTTGGGCTGGTCACCATGGCTTCTTCGACTCTGAATATCTTGTTCCTCACAAACAGCGAATTGGGCCAATGCAATGTGGCTCTCGCCGTCGCGGAGGAGTTCTTGCGCAAGGGCGACTTCAAAGTTCATTTTGCTTCTTTCGCACCTGTTGCCGACGAGGTTCATAATTTGCACAAACGCGCCGGATGCGAAAACACCGCCCAATTCCACGAAATTCCCTCTCCATGCATGACCGACTTAGCGATTCGCAGCTGCGTCGGACTTCTGTTCCACAAGCCCGGCGTTAAGGGCGCGACACAGGGATTTGCCAAGGTTGGCCGGGCCATGGAGAGCTGGAGGCCTTCGGAGTATAAGCAAGCGTACGATGCTTGTGTCCATATCTTGGCTGAGCTTCAACCGGCCATGGTCGTCGTGGACCCAATTCTCCATGTTGGTATAGATGCGTGCCATGCCACGAAGACTCGGTTCACCGTGCTATGGCCTGTCCCAATCAAGGACGTGGTGGTCATAAATCAACCAAAGGCTGCAGTTCTTTGGAAGTATCCAGTGTAAGCCGCGACTGCCATCCGAATATGAATCTGCAGTTTCTAACGACTCCCCTTAGGACCGGATCTGGGTTTCCTTTCCCAGTGCCTTGGAAGCTCGTGCTTCACAACATGTACTTGATCTTGCGTGTCGTCATGACTCTGGCTTTCGGAAAGCCAGTACCCGACGAGGTAAAGGATGGAAAGAAGCCGGAAGGGCGCAGTCCATTTCCCCTCCCAAATGCATACGAAAAGGACGCCTTGCAGCTCACTCCCGCTTTCCCCGAATTGGACTTTCCCTTCGAGATACCGGATAATGTCGTTAGCTGCGGCCCCATTCTTCGAAAGTGTCGGCCGTTGTCTGAGCAGGACCCCGAAATGGATGCTTGGCTTCAAAAGCCTACAATTCTTATCAGTCTTGGGTCCCATGTAAAGCCAACCGAGAAGATTGCTGTTGACATGGCCAAGGGAATCGCAACAGTGCTATCCAAGCACCCGGATATCCAAGTTCTCTGGAAGCTGCGATATGACTGGGAGGGTTCATCGGCGTTCCAAAAAGTCCTAGGCTCACTCATTACCGCTGGATCGGTAAAGGTAGTTTCTTGGATTCAACCCGACATTATCTCCGTTCTGGAAACCGGGCGAATCGTTTCTTACGTGCATCATGGAGGAGCTAATTCGTATTTTGAGGCATGCAAGTATGTTGAAACCAGACCCAGTGAATCGGAATTCGTTCACGACTCAAACCATGGCTAACCTATCCATCTTACAGGGTCGGAGTTCCACAGGTCGTTCTGCCTCAATGGCTTGACACTTATGACTGTGCGACACGAGTGGAATGGTTGGGGATTGGAGTGAACGGAAGCCGAAAGGCAGCACCTGGTATCGACGCAACCGAATTCTCCAAAGCTCTCCTGCACGTCTTGAGCGACGATGGAATTCGAACGAAGTCCGCTGCAGTAGGACAGCTATGTGGGAAGACGGAAGGACGTGTCGTGGCTCATGATCAGATCGTCGAGTTTTGCTCGACAAAGTAGTTGCTATGGAAATTATTACGCATTGATAGATATACCCAATTTCATTCAATCATGTCGTCGTTATCGAGATTCCTTGAAACACGCCACATGCAGAGCGGAAAATATTTGCCTTCCGAATCTGGTCTCCTTTATGAAAGTTCCCTGAGGACTTGTTCGACATCGGAGCGCGCCTGCTGAAGAGCAGTATCGACTTGGCCATTGACATGCCGCGCTTTGACCTCATAATGAAGCTCCACCAGTTCTTTTGCTCGTTGAAGGTCCTTGTTCTTCTTGGATGTAATCGCATCCGTGGCGGTCGGGTCCGAGTGGGATGGCGAGGAAGTGTTAAGGGTCACCTGGTGGGCATTCAACAAAGCGAAAGCAGCATGATGATCCTATCAGGGGTCAGTTTGAGCTCATCTGCTTCAGCCAGGTTGACTGCGCCTGGACTTTTGGAGTTTCCAGGTGAAGGGTGAAGGCGATGATCGCGTGGTTGAAGGCACTTACACACACGCGCAAAGACGTGAGATCCGACAATATCTCGGCGACCTTCATTGACGCGTTTGGGTGAAATCGACAGGCTTGGCGGGGGCTCTAAGGTTGCGGAGGTGAAAACAAGACGAGAAAGTAGAGGTGGAGGTGGAGGTGGACAGGGTGAGCGGAAGTCTTGGCAGCCCACGGTCCGAGGTAAGGAGGCTTGATACTACTTACTCTCCACTCTTCCTTTCACGCGTTCGATTTTTTGTCATTCGAACAGTTCATTCATATGTCGTGTCAAAGAAAAATGTGACTAGGTATGACTGCCAGTGATTTTCTCTACTATTTACATCTACCAGTGGTAGCATAGAAATTCATAGCGCGCATAATACGGTTGGAATTTCATTGGCTAATTATCTTAGGGTGAAATCACAGCTGTTATGAATGAAGAACGCGAGAGTATAAAAGATATCCTCGTACTCAAGGGTCGTCCAGTTTGAGACCGATTTTTCTAGCCCTGTTTGCGCTCCTCTGCGGATATGTCTTCATGGTGTTCACTGCATGACGCTTTCTCCAAATCAACAACCCTCTCAGCAGCCTGCTGCTCAACAGTGGGAACTTTAGAAAAGCCAGTCTTATACCAAGGCAGGTAGAACAAATCTCCAGCACTCTCCATGCTTCGTCCCTTACATTCGGGAAAGCCAACGAAGACCCATAGAGTAGCACAGCCGGTGAAAGCGGCGAAGAGGGCAAACGGTCCCCAAGCGTGCATATCTTGGGTCATGCTTGGAAATCCACGCGTGATGCCAAAATTCAGCAAATTTTGATACATAAAGGAAATCGTCACTACCGTTCCGCGGGTCGAAGTCGGGCAGATCTCAGAGGCTGTAAGAGAAAAGACCGGGGCCCAGCCAAACGCATATCCAACGGCGAAGATGCAGATTGCAACGATTGCTACCCATGCAGCTGGTGATGGACTGCCTGATTTAGAGAGATCGGCGAGACCGAGATAAGCAGCAAGGTAGATCAAGCATCCAGTATTCATTGCGGAGCCGATAAGCAATAGCGGACGACGACCGAAACGATCGGTAAGATAGAATGCATAGAAAAGCATGCTAAATACCTTGATCATACCATAAATAGCTGAGAATAGAAGGACCTGGGCCGAATCCAGCCCGATGGATTTCAGGATAGTCGGCGCATAGTAAGTGATTGAGTTGCCGCCACTCATGATGAAGAATGTTTGGACGATCATCACGAATAAAAGCATCTTGCGGGTTGCGGAGTCTGTGACGCATGTGCTTAGGAGTGACTTTGTAGATTGCCAGGCAGATTGAGTCTCGGCATTTGCATCAACGCGGCCTCTGATTTCGTCGTATTCACGACTGAAGTAAGGGTCGGATTCTGGAAGGCCTCGAATTTTCAACAAACTATGTCTGGAAGCTTCTATTTGTCCCCTCATCATCAAATAACGGGGGCTTTCTGGGAAGAAGGGGTAGCCAATGAAGAGAACAATGGCGGGAATGAGCTGAAGGACTAACGTAGCCCGCCACTGCCAGCTGTTTTCGGGCGATATATGTTCGAATGAAGCGTAATTGATCCAGTAACTTCCAGCTACCCCACCCATGATATTGATATTGTAGAATGTCGTCATCATGCCACGCATTTCTGTGGGTGCGATCTCTGAAATATAGATGGGTCCAGCGGTCATCCCAAGACCGGAACCAATACCAGACATGACTCTCCCGACAAGGAGCTCAGCGAGAGAGCCGAAGTTGGCAGCCATCAAGATCGCACCGATAGAGTAAAAGATGGCGGCAGAAATAATGACGGACTTTCGACCGCGCCGTTCACCCAAGGGGCCGGACACCAAGACTCCAAGAATTTGTCCCTGTGAAGATGGGAAGTCAGCGAATTGGGCATCACAAAATATTCACACGGATAGCTTACGAGAAGCATCGAGGAGACGACCCATCCTGAATAACCAGATATCGTTTCCGAGGGAAGATCTGTCCATCCAAAGTCCCTGATGAAAGGCTTCAGGCTCATCGTGCCGGAGATGTTTGCTGTGTTGAAGCCGTGAAGACCACCACAATAAGAAGCCCAGATTGCAGCAAGCCAGACGTAGCCCCTGCGTGCTGGGAGAGGAACCTTTTTGAGGGCGTCGTTGGACCATCCTCCACCTGCAGCACCCATCTTTCGATGTCTGAAGTCTGGTAGCTGGTGAAATGAAGAAGGAAATCCCAAATCTGTAGATAATGAGTATAGAAGAACGACGAGCTCTCACATTCTGAAGAAGGTGAGAAGTGCTCTAGGAGGGTTTATATGAATCCCCAGTCACAGAAAATCGAGCTAGTACATAATAGCGACATCACACGGTGGGTGGCACGCTCCATCTCGAACGCTTTCTGTGGGGGAGAATTTGAACTAGGAGCAGCCCGAGCGGGTTGGAAACGGAAAGTTGTGGCGGCAAATTTAGTTGGTTGACGAATCCCCGGCACGGCATTGGTTTAGGCGGGCGTGGGGAATTAATCTGGGGTAGGGAGTATTCCGGGGGGGGCGGAGGGATCCGTGGGTGGCAATAGGGCTTCTAGGACCATTGGTAATTCTCTAATCAATAATTCTTAAAATTGCATTTTGGGCTTTCGGTGTGTATTAAAGGTTTTTTTTTTTTTTGGTTTATTTGACTCGTAGCCTTCGGATTTGAATCAATTCGTCTACTAGTATGGATATTCTATCCCCCACTGGTAGCTATTACTCTCTACTAGGACCATATTAAGAAGCTATTATATGGAATATTTTAATTTTAGAACCTGAGAGTTTGATCGAGAGCCAAGATCAGATTAGAAGAAGGTCCGGCATATGTGCACCATTCAGCACTCATCCTGATTTCTACTAGTACTAGATCATCCACGGTTAAAAGAGATGTGGAATGGGTCAGTACTACTACTACTACTACTACTACTAGTATTAATCAAGTGTTGTTGAACATTGAACTTCAAGTTTTGATATACCTAATCCAGGAATCATGATAGTTCGAGTGAAACTAAAGTACAGAATTTTGAAAATTGAACATCTCATCCATGGATCTACCTGCCAATTGTCTTGGTCTTTATATAATTCAGAGCGCTACCGGCCCGCAACCAAGCAAGCTGACCTTGGTGAAAGCTGTGGTTGAGCTGAGTCTCCCAGGTCGAGCCATCCTTGCTGGCTACCCTCATCGTGACGCACTTGCCGGGCTGGAGCTCACCCTCTTCAACTCCAATTAAGGAGATTCGATCTCCGTCCGCGATGCGATCGTAGTCCGCAAGGTCATCGAACGTAAGGGGGAGCATGCCCTGCTTCTTCAGATTCGTCTCATGGATACGAGCAAAAGAGCGTGCGATAATCGCCGTTCCTCCCAAAAAGCGTGGCTCAAGCGCTGCGTGTTCACGAGAACTGCCTTCGCCGTAGTTGTTATCTCCGATGATGCACCAGCGTACGCCCTGTTTCTGCATGTGACGGGCGACTTCTGGTACAACGTCTATATCCTCTGTCAGAGGATTTCTGGTGTGTCCAAGTAGTTGCGGATCATCAGGGAGGAAGGCATTTGTTGCCGTGGTAAGCATGTTGTTGCTGATATTCTCGAGATGACCGCGATATTTGTACCATGGCCCTGCAGGTGATATGTGGTCCGTAGTGCATTTTCCAGAGACTTTGATAAGAACCTCCATGTCTTTGGTACTACCGGGCTGCCACTTATCGAATGGCTTCAACAGCTGTAAACGATCCGATTTGGGATCAACGGAAACCGAAAAAGAGGACCCATCAGCGGGCGGTTCTTGGAAAGTTTCCAGGCCGGACTCGAAGCGCCGCGGCAGCTCCTCGGCATTTGGGGCCTCGAGTTTGAACGACGACTTGGATCCAATGATTTCGTCAGTAATTGGGTTGAAATCAAGTCGACCGGAGTAAGCGAAGGCTGTGACCATTTCTGGCGAGGTCACGAATGAATGGGTCGCAGGGTTGCTGTCATGTCGGCCGATGAAATTGCGGTTATAACTCGAAATGACGGAGTTCTTCTCTTTGCCCTTGACGTCCACATCTTTGCGGTCCCATGATCCAACACACGGTCCACACGAGCTACTCAGCACGACAGCACCGGCTTCCCTCAATTCATTCAGGATACCATCAGCTTCGGCTGTTGCGCGAATCTGCTCACTTCCCGGTGTCAACAGGAATGGAACCTTGAACTTGGAAGTACCAGCTGCCTTCGCTTGCCGGATAAGCTGTCTGCATTTATCGAGATCTTCGTAAGAACTATTTGTGCAGCTGCCAACCATAGCATGGCTCAAGTCAATTGGCCAGTCCTCTTCGGCGATGGAATTTTTGAGTTGTGATAGTGGATGGGCCAGGTCGGGTGTGAAAGGGCCATTAATGTGCGGTTCCAGGGTAGAGAGATCGATATCAATGATGCGATCATAGTATTGTTGAGATCCTTCATCGGCTGTGAGGAGGACGTCCCGGACGTTGTTGGCAGCCTGTGCCACGTAGTCGCGCTTGGTAGCTGCCAGGTAGCGGTCCATTGAAGGTGAATGAGGGAAGATGCAAGATGTAGAACCAATCTCTGCCGACATGTTGCAGATAGTAGCCATTGCGGTTGCTCCTAGTGTTTGAGTACCGGGTCCGAAGAACTCAATCACCGACCCCTTTCCGCCAGAAACTGTGAGAATGCCGGCTATCTTGCAAATAATATCCTTGGTTGACGCCCATCCTTGGAGCTGGCCTGTTAAATTGACACCAATAACCTTGGGAGCAACAAGTTCCCAAGGCATTCCGGACATAGCATCGACGGCATCGGCGCCTCCCACTCCAATACCAAGCATTCCTAGTCCTCCAGCATTCGGTGTGTGCGAATCAGTTCCGATGATCAATCCACCAGGCCTTTCAGAAGAAGAAGAATCAGCAAAAATCTTTTAGTGTTCGGAACAAAATAATATAACTTACATGCCGTAGTTCTCAAAAATCACAGTGTGAATGATGCCAGACCCAGGTTTCCAAAACCCAATACCGTATTTTCTTGACGCGCTGCTGAGAAAGTCGTACACCTCTGCATGTTCTGAAGAAGCTCGTTGTAGATCCTCTGTCGCGCCCTTCTCGGAAATAATAAGGTGGTCGCTGTGCACTGTCGTTGGGGTTCTCACACGCGGAAGACCGGCGCTGATGAATTGAAGCAGAGCCATAGTAGCAGTGGCATCGTGACAAGCAATGCGATCCGGTCGCAGCTCGAGTATAGTCTTTCCACGATCTATCTTTTCCAGATCCCACTCACGGCCTCCATCCATGATCAAGTGGCTATATAATAGCTTCTCGGTCAATGTCAACGGACGTTCTGATTGCTTCTTCAGGGTATCGAGGACCGCGAGTTGTTTGTTGTAGTCGACACCGAGGATCTTAGACGGAGACGTGCTAGAAGTTGCAAGCCTTCGCGGTTGTAAAAGCGAACATGTCTGTAGTCTCCGTGGTCTCTGCGCAATGCGCGATAAAGTTTGCGACATGCTGGCAGCTTGAGGTCAACACGATCGCAGAGTGCGCAGGCTGAACAACGCGGGGGGGGGCAGTTATAAAAAGGACTCGGGCCGAATTCAAGCAACCAATACGGAGATCTTCAATTTACAACATTTTTCGATCCACTAACTCCTGTTGTTCGCCGAGATCGCCACTTTCCCAAGGGTTGCGAGTCTTGCCTTCGATACTGGGCTGTTCCGGGTGGGTCTGGAGGGCTCCGCACCAATAAAATCGTCGGGATGACCGAAGTTGACCATCACAGCGAACTCGAACCGGTGCAAGGAGGGGATCTCCGCATAATAGGAATTGATTTTCATTATCATTTTATGAGGAGTAGTCAGGCCGAGTTACCCTGTCCACCACTTCTTTTTTCTAAAAAAAAACCCTGAACATTCGCCGATTTGTTTCCAGAACCATCACAACCAAAAAATCTTGATACCTTTCAACTCAAATGGCAACCAAAGCAAAGGCCGTCCAAGCATTGGGCAAATTCGCCTCCTGCGATGTAAGTTACTTTGATCTCCCAATACTGGAGCATATCTAAATGAATCTCGTTGAGATCGGAGACGCTCTCGTGAAGCTCGGAATCAAGCATGGCGGATACCTATCCGGTCTATCCATGTACAGCCCTCACCGTATGAGCGGACCATCCAAAATCTTTGGACCAGCCTATACAGTGCGTATGGTGCCAGCGGCTGATAAGATACTTTCAAATCCTCCATGCCACTTTGCCGACGCCATCCCGAAGGACAGTGTCGTTTTTGTCTCCCAGCCGAAGGGCTTGATCAGCGCATGCTGGGGAGGACTGATGAGTACTCGCGCCCAGAAGCTCGGAGCTGCTGGTGTGGTCATCGATGGTCGCTTCCGGGATATCGAGGAGCATCGTGCCTTGAATATGGGACTTTTTGCGCGTGGAATCAGTATTTTGGGATCTAACACTTTTACCCGGTCGTCCGAGCTCAACGTTCCAGTTGAGTATGATAATGCTGAGGTAAATGAGAAGGTGACCATCAACCCAGGTGATTATATCCTTGGTGATTGTGATGGCGTCGTTGCAATCCCACCTGATACCGTTGAAGAGTGCTTGCGTCTTTGCCAGGAGCGGTATGAGATTGATGAGAAGACCAGGGATTGTTTGGAAAATGGAGATGAGATGGGGCCAACCATCAAGAAGCTTAGGAAGTAAATGTTTTGTCGAGAATGTATAATACAAATACGCCATGGAAAGTTTCACATAGAGGCTAGTCTCCTGCTTATAACTGTAACTATAGAAGTCTTATTTGAAAATGTGACGTTGACAACTATTATCACCACCTCTGCGCGCAATAATCTAAAGAAATCCATTCCCTTGAAAATCGAAAGGTCCAGCGGAGTTTGAGAATGGATCCCAGCCCCAATCTTCATGTAAATAGTCCGCCATGAAATTTTCCATCGCAGCTTCAATTGTTGGGGGATCATAGTCTTGCAAGGGGTCCACAGACAGGGGAAGATCAATGTTGTCGAGTGATTGCTGGGCATTATTCACTAATCATATTAGCAAGGGTTTTCTCAAGAAAGATGCGGAACAAGATATTTGACCAGTATGAGGCTTCAACAACTTACTTATCCCAAATGACGGTTCCTGGTTGACCGAATCAAACTGATCGGTTTGAGGGTGTCCCTGGTCACTGTAGGCAATTCCCCGTTCCGTCTGATCTTTGCCCACGGTATACACACTAGTGTAGGACGGAGGTGGTTGTGAGGCTCCAGCCTGTGAGATATTAGGTCCTCTTTGTCTCTCGGATGAGGTACCAGGGTCGTGGATTTGAAGCTGCAGGCCATTGAAATGTTTGATGACCAAGTCAATCATCATCTCGAAGCTCTCCTTACCGCTGCGCACGGAAGGCCACCATTGGCTTCCGATGCTGAGGTGATTGGAACAAGTGCGCAGATCACGAAGTAGCCTTGCAAAGGGTATGGCGCGTTGTAAGTCTCGGGATGCACAGGCACAGTAGACGATGGTTGCTCCCGATGAGAATATTCCGTGGATGTTGCGCCAGTTATAATAGAGCATTTCTCGTTTACTAAGCGCGTCATAGATCTGCAAGCGTGTGCTGCAGCTCTCGTAGCATAATCTCAATGCCTCTTGATTTGGGCTCGGGAATGATTGCGATGGTTGGAAAAGCAGGCAGACTGCTGAATGATATAGCTGTTCATGTTTCAATTTCTGAAATTGAAATATGGTATTTTCTTCTGCATCCATATTGTTCAATGGGACAATCCGTTGGACCCCTTGGAGCCAGTCATCAAGATCGGACTTGATTCTTGCTTTTATTTCGGAGAGATTTGTTGGCCAGACAAAACTATGTGTGCGGGTCGGTAAGTGGTATAGAAGGAGCTTAATCTCTGAGATGTGTTGTTCTAATCGAAACCTTGAAATTGAGAGCTCCAGAAGTCTTGATGATGGTAGCTTGATGATCAAATCGCCCTCTGTCATCTTCATCATTTCTGCAATATCTGCTTCGTCCGGGGGTCGAATATCCAATGCTTCGTCTCTGATTCCAAGTGGGCGACCTTGAATAGTGGCTATCGACCTATTTATCACAATTAGCAGAGCTTTCTCCAAAGGCTAGTGTAGATTTATCCTTACCGATCCATGGAATACACGGTGTAGAAGATGAATCTCAACATAGTTCTTGCACAGCTTGGGATACTGGAGTCACTCGGTTCTCTTTGTAATCCGAGGTCTATACAGTGAGACATGGCAATATATATCAACGTCCAGATATTCATGCCAGCTGGTTCAATAAGGCTCTGGACAGCCAGCAATAAGACAGCCTGCAGAGACGGAACAGAAATTCCGGAGAAAATCTCCGATGCCGTACACATCGCCATACGCTGAAAGCGAGCTGGGGAATGGTCGTAATTCTTCTTCCGTGTCAAAACGGTTGCAGATAATGAGAATACCCCAAAAATATGGAATACAGCCGTGGGAAAAGAAATTGGGGTGCTTTCTCGGCCAGCGACGGTATCAATTTTACCGTTGTAGCCGAATGGTTGAACAGCATCAATCCAACCATTTTGATCCACAGATCCATTGTACCCTGCTTGAGCACACACATATAATGCATGATACGCGTTGATCAATGATGCAGGGTGGAGAAATGGATGATCTATATGGATGTTTTCGAAATAAACCTCAAGTAGAAGACACGCTTCTTCCGGGGATGGCAGTTCCTTTGAACGTCAGTATACATGCTTGATAGACTTAATCGCAGAGGGGTGGGGTTTGTTACCTTTCTCAGTTTGGTATAGAGAGACTCATAGATCTCGTCAGATATGCGCCGCGGGGTCAATCGACGTGCTTGAATTGCGGTCTGCTCTGATTGCTGCTCATTATCTAAGCCCATCAATTTAGCAAAAAGCAATCCTGAAGAGGATCCCAAGTAATGTTTCTGACGCGAATCGGATTGCAGTGAAAGCATGCCGAGGTCGATCGCTACGGATCGTGCCTTGGCGGAAAGCGGAGAGTCGGCATCTGAATCCATGGCCGAGTAAGAGCGCTTATTCGTGACTGGCTCCTCCAACGACTCCTGAATACTAGGCTCTGAGGTGTCTCTTTGAGTAGCAGAGGCCCTGGGGGCGACACTCGGGCCATCTGAAGACGTATTGAGCCTTTCGACAAAATCAGCATTCACCTGGGGTCCTTGCAACAAGTCAAAGTCAGGGCAAAGAGTGCCTATGTTTTGTTCAAGCCATTTGATGCGAGCACAGCATCTCACAGCAAAACTTTCACTCGTTAGAAACGTTGCTTTCGCGTGGCGATATTTGCAGACACCACTCACTCTCTAGGAATGGACAAGTCATTATTGCCGGTATGAACATCGATACATGGAACTCTTGCCCGAGCACAGTTACTGCAAGCAGGAATTCCACCATCGCACTCATAACATGGTCAGCAGTTTCTTGACACTATAATGGTCGCGGGTAGTCACCTTGGCTCGTTTCTGGCGACATCGGCGGCATGCCGAGCGGACTTTTCTCGGCGGTGCAACGCTGCCATCCTCGGAAGGCATATTGCCGGTAGTGGCGCCGGGGCTACCGAGGGTTTTTTATGAATGCTGTGCGATTCAAATTCGCGAAGACTCTAGAGAATGCAGATTGTGAGAGTTGAGAAGGGAAGGTTTCGTGCTGTGGGGAAAGGCTTGGCTCGCAGGCCGATTCTGGGGTACAGCGCGCATATGTATGGTGCCATAGGGAACCACGGATCTAGCCCTATTATCTTCTCCGTATCGGAAGTAAAAAAACGCCTTGGCATAGATTGATCCTCGTGTTCTTGAATTTTGACAGTTTTGACAATATTGGACTGAATCAGATCACGGATTGGGAGGTTTCCGAATCAAGGGATACCCATGTACTACTAGTAGTTCATCAAGACCTCGGGACCTTCCCAAGGGTTAGCTCTACATAATCACTGGTATATTAAGAAGTATTGGCCGACTCGAGTATCTACTAGGTCCAAAAAAAAAGAAAAACAAACGGAAACCCAGATTATTCTAATTATTTAGAAACATTGACCACTTCATCACACTACGAGTGTGCTTTATCTGTATCTTGGTATTTGGCCATCGATAACGTTCTCGTCCACTGAACAACGGCCTCGTAAATTGAAAAGCTAAGCGCACCCGAAACCTACAATTTTAGACGTTAGCAATAGTCAGAAACATGGCAAGGCTGGGATCTACGAACGCTTAACCGAACCAACCGTGGAGTAGTTCCTCTCCACAAAGCAGAGACACCTTCCTGCGTAATCACCGAACGGAAGCAATCCAGCGAGCCTCGATACCGCTGGTTTCCATCGACAGCCTGCAGTCGAGTTTTGACCGAATCAAATGGCATAGTCGCATAGACGGTGACCACGCCGGCCATAGCACCTGCGAGGACCGTACAGATTGATGCCGGCAAGGAATTCGCCTGCATTTTACTCAGGATGACATTGTAGCTCGTGAACCGCACCATCGCATTGGCAGATTGCTTCAATGTAACCGGGATCATACCCCGGTATATCCCCGGCAGACCTTCCTTCTTGACAATGGATAGGACTCCATGGCTAGTCGATCTGTACAGTTTCGGACCAGCACGATCGTCGATCATCTTTGTCTTGGTGGTCTCTCCGGGTGTTACCACGATAACTGCCTCTGCCACTCCGGCCAGCAAGCCAGCACCCATATTTCCTAGAGGCGTGACTTTCCCCTTCCCATCAGTCGGCATATACTGCTTGGCCGTGTCAAATGTGAAAAATCGTATGGCGGACTTAGAAGCATTGGACGCGCAGAAGACCCCGCTGCCAGTGTAAAGAGCGCGGACACCATGCTGTCGAACGGTGGATGTAAGGAGCTGTAAAAGCGACTGTTTCTGTGCACCACCGGGCTGAACGAGTTGTTGACGAGTTTTGAGATATTCTGTCGGATACTAAAGAATATCAAAGAAGTTAGTATGCACTTGTTCATTCATATTTCATGTCTTCCATACAGTGATCAAACTCTCAAGGCCACCGGCAGCGCCTCCGGCGAGTATAGATTGCCAGGGAGATACCTGCTGTTTTCCAGTCGACATGGTTTGAACTCAGCGCTGGATCTCAAGGCATCTTGTCAATGCCCAGGTTCATATGAGTCGGCATCATGACGAGCCTATCCAATGAGCGACTGTTTTGCTCATCTCTGCGATACGGATGGGAGCAGTCCGACATCGCGAATTCGCAATCGGGACAACCACGGTCTCGGAGGTGCGCAGCATATCCTTTCCTTTCGGAATGTCTCCGAGAAAAGGAGTAGGATCAGAATGGGAATTTCCAAGGAGAGGGTGGCCTTGGTCAAGATGCGTCCGCGTTTCGGACCGCTCCAGACCCACCCGGAGCGCTCCAGAGTATCGCCATTCGTGATACTCACAAAATCCACCCTGGGGTGACCCCCAAAAATCCAAATCTCGCAATATTCCTATGCCAGGCATGAATGGGACACTCCGGGCCTCTGCCCCGGGTCTCTACTCTCGGTCTGTTGGCCCATTCCTTTTCCTGCTATTGGATTCCGGGGTCGATCTTAGCCGGCTGAGTATCTCCTTATTTTATTTTATATCTTTTCGCTCTTAGCACAGCCTCTGAGTATCTCAGTCGTCCTCCTGATTGCGCTGTGGCAGTCACCAGATCCAGCAGACTCCTAAGCAGTCCCACGTCTATTCAATAAACAAATTGAACCTGGAGATTCTCAAGCCAAATATGTCGTCGCCACTCTTCCCTGATGGCGGATGGGACGTCCACCACCACATCTTCGAACGTAAGACACTCTTTCACCTCGATCCGAAACAATCAGGAAAATTCCCAATACATCCCTATAACAGAGAACTAACATTAAAACTCCCAGCCTCAAGATTCCCCTATGACACAAACCGCCACCTAACCCCACCCCCCGCAACAATAAAACAATACACCGACTTCAAATCAAAAATCGGCCTCACAAACTCAGTTCTAACCCACGGCCTCTCCTACGGCGCGGACAGCACATGCCTACACACATTCACGCAAGACCTCGGCCCCACAACAACGCGAAGCATCGCCGTAATTGACCCTGAAACAACCACCCCGGCCGAACTCGCCAATCTCCACAGAAATGGCGTCCGCGGCATCAGAGTCAACATGTACCGCTACAACGCAATGCACGATGTCGAGTTGCAGAAGCTCGCACTCACCGCTCATGCCCGGGCTCTGGACGGCCACTGTACCGGCTGGAGCATGGCGTTTACCCACACGCACCCGGAATTCTGGGCTGAATTGAAACCTGTTATTGAGGATGAGGTTGTGGCGAGGGGGATTAGGCTGGTGACGGATCATTTCGCGTTGCTCAAGGGTCGAAGCATGTTATCTGAATCGACTGGGACCGGGATTCAGGGAGATGTTGACGCCGATGTTACCAAGCAACCCGGGTTTGAGGATATTCTTGACCTAGTTCACAAAGGGCATCTTTTTGTTAAAATAAGTGCGCCATACCGGGTTAGTACCCAGGCGCCGCATTTCGAAGATCTCAAGCCGCTTGTCAGGGCTTTGTTTGATGCTAATCCCCAGCAGATTTTGTGGGGAAGTGATTGGTATGTATCCGTCTCTGTCTTTTGGGTTCAATTTGGCAGTTTGAAAAAATGCTAATCTCAGTTGACAGGCCACATACGCCCTTAATGAAGGTTCGTACGAGGGAGGAGGCTTTGAAGGAGGCTCCATATCTGGAAGTTGATGATATGGCTTGGTTGAGAAGTTTACGTTCGTGGTTGTCTGATCAGGAGTGGAAGACTCTGATGGTGGAAAATCCACAGAGATTGTATGACTGGTAGTGCCCAGGTGGTTATTACGTCCAAAGAGAAATTGAAGGGAAGAAATACTTAGATAAATACCACTGGTAATTGCAATATAGGCCTGTGCAGTAGCTCCATTTCTGCAGGAATTCGTAGCCCCTAGGTATTATTGACCGTATTTCTTTCAATAGCTTCTGATTTGGAAAGTAAGAATACTAAGGTTTTCGCTATTGAAAATACATAGAAGCTCGTCACTAATTGAACATATAAAAACGATACATAGGAATGATAGCTATAATGTCAATTCCCTAAACTCTCACCCCGAAATGCTCCTCAAGATATCCACGCTGGCTGCTAACTACTACCTTCAGAGCCAAGACGGTTTCCTGGATTCCAAAACCGAACGCTCCTCGAGATATCCACGCGACATAGTGAGCTGCTTCAATTACCGAATCTGATAGCCCATAGTAACCATCCCACAACGAACCCTCAATCATCATAAATGTCACTCGAAGTAAGATCCTCATCCGTAATGGGCGGCAAATAACTAAACCGGTAACACCTCTCCCCATCCGGAAAAAGCACAGACCCATCCTCAAGCTGATGATCCATCGCATACTCCTGCTTAGCCATATACTCCTCCTCCATGACCAATATCTGCGTAAAGTGACATACAAAATTCCATGTCCAGTGTTCCTTGCGCAGCCAGTGTTTGAATCGTCGTCGGTAGAGAGGACTGTCCAGACCGGCGATGAAGGAACTAATCATGAGAGCATCGTTGGTATCTTTTGTAGGCCCGTTGCCGTATACGGCGATCGACCACCGGCGTCGAAATTCGTGGGCTTCGTCAAAGTATTCACTGATTGGGCGGTTCCTCTGGTGAATAAACTTCTTCACGTTCCTATCAAAGGTTTCCCTACTTAGAATATTGGCGATTGCGTGCTTTTCGATGCGAACGGCTTCGGCGTCTTTGTATTTGCTTGGGTCGGTGCCGGAACGTGAGAGGTCGAGAAGAACTTGGGTTATTGGGGACGATGCGAACTCTTTATTTGGATCGGGCTTGGGTTTTGGCCATGCCTTCCGTCCAGTGGGACCGAGTAGTTCTTCTGGTGTAGTGGGTTCGGGAATGGCTGAGGTCTTCGGTGAAGTGGGCTCCAGACCGGGTGGTGCCTTCGGTGCAGTGATAGTGGTGCCGAAGTTCGCGGTGTTGTGTAGACCTCGGAGCTTGGCGATTGTAGCAAGTAAGATCTCGTTCCGATTGACGATTGTTTTGGCTCTGTCGTATACGGGGAGGACGATCTCATTGAGCTCGGTTTGAAGGCGACGCAGGCGCTGTTGGCCCTGGGGTGTTTGGTCGTTGAGGGACGTGGCAATCGAAGCGACAATAACCGTAAGATCTTTCAGGCAGGTTGAAAGGTGACCGACAAGGTCCTCGGTTTTCTCAATCTGATCTTTTGCCTGTTTCATATGCTGGGTCAAGGCCTCCTGCTCGCGTTGCAATTCGTAGGTCCAGAGAAGCGCCGAGGGCTTCACTTGGGCAGGATCCCAAGCCATGGTGGTTGCCGTTTGAGATGCCTCAAGGTGGTAGCTGGGGGGATTGGTTAGATGAGTATTGAAAGGATTAAAGTAAGATCAAACTACCTTGGGAAATGGCAAGTCTTGGAAGAAGACCAGTGAAGAACTCGAGCGAAGAAGTATGTGGGTGGTTGGAAAGCGAGATGGAAGTCGCGGTAGGTAAACATACCCGCGGCTGGGAAGTTTGCCTAGTACGAGCCCTGGAGGACTACGCAACGGGGAAACAGGAAACAGGCTATACAGGCAGGATGGACTACGAGGAAATTAGAACCGATGGAAAATAAACTGGAAACAGAAAAAAAAAACATTCAAGGTTACTCTAGGACAACACCGTGAGGAACAAGTAACATTTTGGCCCGATCTATTCGATTAAGTATCATAAAGGGCATCCTTAACCAATCAGAGCGAGCTAGATACAGAGGTAACGGAGAAAAATGCAGTAAAAGGAAAACCGTGACAGCAAAAACGCAGAAACGTGTCACATCTCCGGTGGGTGCAGGGACATAGGAAACCATAACAAGTGACCCGATGTCAGTAGGGGATGGCCTTTGGCCAACCCCCATCAGGCCAGCTGCGAGCGGAAATGCGTTAGGAAACACAGAAAGCCACTTTTGACGCAGGTTCTGCGATCGTAATCCGCATCAAGACATAAAAGGAGTTAGGGAGTTTAGATGAGGTCAGCAACGTTCATGGGCATCTCCTCAACCTGGGTGCTGTAGAACTGCTCGATCTCGCGGAGCATGCGAACATCGTCAGCGGTGACGAAGTTGATGGCAACACCCTTACGACCGAAACGACCACCACGACCGATACGGTGAATGTAGTTCTCACGGTTGGCGGGGAGATCGTAGTTGATGACCAGGGAAACCTGCTGGACATCGATACCACGGGCCAAAAGGTCAGTGGCGATCAGGACACGGGAAGAACCGGAACGGAACTCCTTCATGATAACATCACGCTGGCCCTGCTCCATATCTCCGTGCATGGCAGAGACAGTGAAGTCACGAGCAGTGAGCTTGTCGGTGAGCCAGTCGACCTTGCGGCGGGTGTTGCAGAAGATAACGGCCTGGGTGATGGTGACGGTCTCGTAGAGATCGGACAGGGTGTCGAGCTTCCACTCCTCCTTCTCAACAGCGATGTAGAACTGCTTGATACCCTCAAGGGTAAGCTCCTGCTTCTTGACCAGGATACGGACGGGGTCACGCATGAACTTGGTGGTGACCTCGAGGACGTCCTGGGGCATGGTGGCGGAGAGCAGGGTAACCTGGGTGGACTGGGGAAGGAGCTGGAAGATGTCGTAGATCTGCTCGGTGAAACCACGGGACAGCATCTCATCGGCCTCGTCGAGGATGAAGAGCTTCATGTGGTCGGTGCGGAGGACGCGACGCTGGATCATATCCTGGACACGGCCGGGGGTACCGACAACGACCTGGGGGGCCCTCACGGAGAGCGGTCATATCCTCACGGACGTTGGTACCACCGATACAGGCGTGGCACTCAAGGGTCATGAAGTCACCAATGGCAACAACAACCTTCTGGATCTGCTGAGCCAGCTCACGGGTGGGAGCAAGGATCAGAGCCTGGCAAGCCTTCAGGTTGGGGTCGATCTTCTGCAGAGCGGAGATGGAGAAAGTGGCAGTCTTTCCGGTACCGGACTGAGCCTGAGCGATGACATCGTTGCCTGAATTTCGTCCGTTAGGCACTGAAGTTGGGAAAATCTCTCAACGGAGAGAGGTTGAAGAGGGGGTAAAAACTTACCCTTGATGATGGGCATGATGGCGCGCTGCTGGATAGCGGAGGGACGCTCGAAACCGTAGGCGTAGACACCTGGGATTGATAGTTAGGAATTTTCTGCATACCCCGCCACGGGCGAGAAAAAGCGCCGAGGGATATCACATACCGCGAAGCAGCTCGGGCTTCAGGTCCATGGCGTCGAAGGAGTCGGTGATCTCATCGTAGTTAGACTCGATCTGACCTGTAGAAGCGCAAGTATTGTCAGTTCTGGTTCTAGTTCTGGTCCTTATCTCAATTTTCTTGAATCCCCCTTTGACGTCGCCACCCAAAGTCGCGAGCAACCAGGGCAGCGCGACAAGAGTATTCCACACATTCAAAAAGGAAAAATCGGAGAGGATATTTCACATACCCTCAGCGAGGTCCTCAAGACCCTTGTCGTTCGACATGTTGGCGGTAGAGGTGGATGATCACAGGCGATTTATCGCTGTGATCTGGTGGGGGAGAATTAAGCGAACGTTGCCCGTGGGGGAAGTTCGCTGCGTTAAGGATCTAGTATCAAAGACTCTTCTAAAGCGAAGAGCTCGTTGAATACTAGGTGGGAAGTGAATGTGGTGGTGGTGATGTGTATGGAGACACGGTTGTAAGAGGAAAGAAAAAATCGTCAACCGGCGCCGCCATTTGCTACGACGCTTTTTTTTTTCACCAAAAGGTGGGTGGGCGGGTCACCCTACCGCCTTCCCTATTTGGCTCACACCTCCAAGCGAGGAAACAACGATTTGCCCATCGTTCCTTCCCTTCTGGCGATGTGAGATCATTCTCTTTATTCTTGTTCACTTCCTACGACTTTCTTCTCCCTACTTCATCTCTCATTCACCACTTTTCACATCGGTTGTGATCGTGGCTGTTGGGGTGCGCTCGGACCGGCAGAAAAAACCCCCTCCCCAAAGAAAAAAAAATCTTGAAGCCCTAAACCAAGAAGGGGTGGGAACAATGCCTGACATCACAACACTACCAAGTTATCCACCGGCCCAAGAGGATCACGATGATCACAAAGAAGCTATCCCATCTCATCCATTGGGTGTTAAACCTAGTGGAAATGCATTACTAGCTACATGGAGTTTGCGCGACACTATCGGATCATTCAAACTACTTCCGGATGAATTAATCTTGATACTATTGGAAGGTCTGGATGGCCACAGTTTACTACGTCTTGGCCGCACATGCAAGGCCTTTTATGCATTCACCCGGGCTGAAGAAATCTGGAAAGCGCTTTTCGTTGAGTAAGATATCTTCCTTTTTTTTTGTTACATGTTCAAACGCTGGCAGCTAGCGCTCTGTGGAGGAAATGGCTTGAGGTCTAGCCGCGGAAGTATATCCTCGTGGGGGCAGAGCGGAGCCAAGTGGATGCGGCTCAACTAGCGACTGCTTCATCAGCCCTGAAGAGACCCTTGCTAACTTGACAATATTACAGGTCACATCCAGAAAACTTTACATGGAGGGGTACCTGGAGATCTACTTATCTCAATTTACCCGCAACAAAGGTGCCCACCGTTGATTGCTCCCATCTTTATTCTGATGCACTCTACCAGCCTTTCAGCTGCGCACACATCAATCTGGATCCCTATGTGACCAAGATCCCTCTGCGCAACCAAATTCCCCGTTTCGCCGACCTCTCCCCGGAAGAATTCCATGAGAAATGGGCCGACACTCCCTTCGTCTTGACCGAACCCGTCAAGTCTTGGCCCGTCTACAAGGACTGGACGGTCGGCACCTTGTTGGGCCGATATGGCCAGGGCACATTCCGCGCTGAGGCTGTCGATTGGCCCTTACGAACGTACGGCGATTACATGGCCGATAACTCGGACGAGAGCCCTCTGTACCTGTTTGATCGTGGCTTCGTTTCCAAAATGGGGTTGGCAGTCGGTGCTCCCGAGACAACTCCCAACGCCTCCTACTGGCCACCAGCCTGCTTCGCCGAGGATCTTTTCTCGGTGGTAGGCAGCGACCGGCCCGATCACCAGTGGCTGATTGTCGGACCCGAGCGATCGGGTAGTAAATTCCACAAGGATCCCAACGCCACAAGCGCCTGGAATGCCGTCCTCCGCGGACCAAAATATTGGATCATGTTCCCGTCTGGCGACAAGCGACCCCCGCCTCCTGGTGTATACGTATCGGATGACATGAGCGAGGTCACTTCGCCACTCAGCATCGCCGAGTGGCTGTTGAACTTCCACGCCGAGGCCCGACGAACTGCGGGCTGTATGGAAGGTATCTGTGGCGAGGGTGAGATTTTACACGTTCCATCGGGCTGGTGGCATCTGGTGGTGAATCTGGAACCATCAATCGCCATCACGCAGAACTTCATCCCCCGGGCGCATCTCGGAGCAGCATTGGATTTCATGTCTAATAAGGCCGACCAAGTCTCCGGCTTCAGAAAGAACGTGGCCAACCCTTATGAAACATTTGTTAACGGCATGCGTGAGTCATATCCCGAGCTCCTTGAGGAGGCACTCGAGGAGCTGCAACGGAAGGCAGATGGCAAAAAGCGCAAGTGGGAGGAGCTTGTTCATGGGAAGGTGGAAGGTGAGCCTGAAAGCGAAAGTGCTGAAGGAGGCTTCAGCTTTGGTTTCGGCGACGACAGCGATGCCGAAGTTCCATGAGTGATGACGCATAGAAATATTGGCGACTGCATATGAACCATGCCCGGTTTGAGAGGTTTTGGTTCTATTTCCTACTATATTCTTGCATAAATACAGACACAGCCTTGAATGCATACGACGCAATGAACTTGAGCCCAAGCAACTTCAATATGATCCATGGAAACGGAGATTCGGACCCACTAATTACTTGCATGAAGAGATTGGAATATATATTAACGATAAGGTAGATTGATGGAGTACCTAGGTATGAGCGATATATATTCGCTCGTGCTATGAAAGAACCACAACGCCATTACGGAATAGATGATAATGATCAGTGGCAAGCAACAGTCTTCTGCGCAGAGGTTCCATCGTCGGCAAAAGCCAAATACCCAGCAAATGCACCCACAGCAACAGCCAGCATAACCGAGCCATTATAAGTCATGAACAGAAGCCTACAAAGCGTTAGGAGGGGTCTATTTTGAAAGACCACGGATCACTCTGTAGAAACACTCACATAATGAAGAAACTATAAAACACCTGAATGGCATACAGCGCAGCCAGAGTAAGCTTTCCCCGCCGAGCAACAGCAGCTCGATTATCCCGTCCTACAAGCAGTGGTGAGCCTTCGCCAGCAACGGGTTGAAACGCATCGGTCGGGAGGTCAGCGGTGACGGGCCGGGGAATCCCATTGTCTGCAAAGCAAAGAAGAATGAGAGCTTGAACCAGGACTCCAGAAATAGAGGGGAGGGGCTAATGTGTAAACATCACCGCCGTCCAACATCACCCGTCAAGTTGTCTCAGATTACCCGCGCCATGCCATCGCCACATATCCCCCGATATTGTCCGCCGAGAGGGGAAAAGAGGGGGCCAGGAAAAGAGAGGGAAAACCTACCTGACGAACTGGTCGTTGCAACAAATGCATTCAAGCGCTGGTTATGGGCAGCTTCGTATTTGCGGGTTACATGTCGTACACCCTCGTAGCCAGCCGTGAGGAGGACGATAAGGATGAGGGACAAGAGGAGGGAGAGGGGGCCGGTGATGCGCCACTGGCGGAAGATGATGCAGAGGTTTTTCGAGGACCAGGTGAAAATCATCTAAAGGAGCAGAGTTAGCTATGCTGAGCAAATATCGCTTTGATCAAGAGGGGACTTGCGTTCATGCTGCACTGATCCCCCATGTCCATATCGCCATGGCCGCTGTGTCCATGGTCCATGTCGTGCATAGCATGCATCGAGTGATCCATCGTGAGTGAGATGCGGTTTCAACGAGGGAAATCGAAAATCGTAAATCGAAAGCGAAAGGTTCCAGAGATCTGAGAAGTGAAAGTGACCGAAGCAAAGCAGTAAGACGAGTGATGAAGATGTAAACACCGACGATGTGACACCACCAGAGGGTGCAAACCAGGCAAACACCGATAAGCTGCAGTGCTCATCGCGACCTGAGTGGAATCCCGCAATTGCTGCATCCGATCTGCGAACCATCACTTTTCCACGACATCCCACCACCTATCCCGACCCCAAATCTCCACCAATTCAACCCTATCTACAGCTACACACACAAATACACACACTATGGCCGAGACTGCCCCCGCTCAGGCAGTGGCACCCACAACCAACGCGCCCGCTACACCGGCCAACGGCGCAACCACAGGGGCCCCGAATGCGCCAACCGACCAAAATGTCAATAGTCGCGGACTTCCATACTACGAGAAACTGCGTCGAGACCTCCGGGATACAATTAGCAAGAAGCGTTTGATGGATAAGAGCATGGTGAGTGACGAATCCCACCGTCGCGCGCGCCATCCATCAAGGCAATGCCTTCGGTCTCTGCAATCGAATGATGCATGATCTAATGGAACGCGCTACGGCGGTGGAATCCTTCTCGGAAATGTGAAAAGAGAGAGGGAGCTACGCATGCTAATCACGAATCCTAGTCCCAACTCGAAGACCAAATCTTCCGTTTCGAGCAATCATACCTCGAAGAAACAACAGCCGGAAACATCATCAAAGGATTCGACAACTATATCAAAGGCTCCGCAAGTGGTTCCAGTCTCGGCGCATCAGGTCTCAAGTCTCAGGATCCGGCGCAGGTGGACGCCGCAAGGCACAAGTTACAGAGTCCGACCGGGTTTTCTCCCGGAGCTCGGCCAGTTACATGGTGGTACGTGATTGAGAAGAGAGGCGATGCCGATCGCGATGATACTTCATCTCAGATCCAAATGAAATAGATACTAATCGTGCGCATCGATAGGACTCCCCCCGGCCCATCATCCGTCCAAACAACACCCTCGCATGCCGCGACCCCAACATCCACACCAGGTCCAAACGCACCCTCAAATAAGAGCAATGGGGACGCAGCTTCTGCGTCGGGCGTGAAGAACGTCAGCAGCGGCTCGTCGAAGAATAAGAAGAAGGCATCCGGTGGATCAAAGAATACAAAGGGGAAGAACCAGACCGAAGATTCGGACGAGGATAAGCCAGCGAAACGGTTGAAGGTCAGCTATGGGCGGGATTAGAAGGGGTGTCTGATTTATCATGCTAAAAAGGGCCAATGTTGCATTTCATATTTTTCTATGGGGGGAGTTTGCTGGTCTATGGTGCTACTTTTTGGAGTTTGTGTGTTGAATAGAGCTTCGGCGTCGGGCAATCACTATATGGTGATCTTGTATATTAGTGGAGGGTGGTATTGGATCTTTCTCGAGTTTCTATTTATGATCCATGATTTCCAAACGAGCCTGACTCGATTTTAACGGCACTTTGTCATTTCCCAACCAACTTGGAACTTCAAGTGGTTCAACTTCTATCCCGGGCGAGCGATTTCCCGGAAAATTGGGCAGCACCTGGGAAATCAAGTGGCATCCATACCCCGGTACTACTAGTACTACTAGTATTAGTAGTTACTAGTATTCAGACGGTTCAAGTTCGTAAGATAGTAGAAGTATGTTTCCGAAATTATCTCGGGAGCTACCAGTACTACTCTGCCAGTCGTAGCAGTACAGTGGCACACCTAAAGTCTGTGACCCCCCCTTATTGACCGTAGTAGTACCTGGACATGTAACGACAGTGGCTGATGAAACAATTCAGAAGATGAATTGCAATCATACAAAAATCTTGAAAATCAGAGCTGCAGTCGGAAAGTAGCGACCTCAAACGCCCTCAGCTCAATAGAAACCGCAGACCCACCATCCGCCTTCCGAACCTCAAGCTCCTCCTCATCATCCTCAAGAACATTGCACTTCCAGACCCGCTTGACATCCAGGCCAGAATGGATGGTGCCACGTGCCTTTCCACCGAGAGATTCATAGATGCGAACAACAATGCTCTTGCCCTTACGTGAAGGGAGGTCGTTGGTCGAAACGTCCTCGTCATCCTCACCGCGCTTGACAGCGTCGAGAATCAGAGATGGTGCACCGCGAACCGAGACAGCTCTGAACGCAGCGTTGCAGGCTGAGAGATTGGAGCTGGCTTGCTCGACGACGAGGGGTTGGTTGAAGTTGTATCCGGCTCGGACAGTTCGAGAATCGAGAGCCCCGGCGTGGGGAAGAATGGCGTAGCGGATGCGGTGGCGACCCATGTCGGCGTGAGCGTCTGGGGCCTTGGGAGCGCGCAGGAGTGATAGACGCATGAGGTTGCCGCAGGTTGCGAAGCCGTACTTTGAGTCGTTTAGAACGGAGACGCCGTAGCCGTTTTCGGAGAGGTCGGCCCATTTGTGGCAGCAGACTTCGAATTTGGCCATGTCCCAGCTAGATAAAGTTAGTAAGATGATAAGAAAGGCAATGTTTATATGGAAAGTTATACCTTGTGTTGTAATGAGTTGGGCGTCGGACGATACCATACTGAGTCTCGTAGGAGGCTTCTGTGTTGGTAACGTCGACTGGGAACTCAACCTTGAGGAACTTCATTGTCTCCTGCCATTCCACCTCGCTCTCGAACTCCACGTATGATGACTCGGAAGAAACGGCGGCAGAGAGACTGATTGTCGTCTTGATCCAACTGTTCTCGCTGATCTTGGTCTCTGTGACAACACTGACTCGGTGAGGATCACTGTCCACAATGGACGTCTTGCCGGAAGAAAGCTCCTTTCGGGATTCAAGATGGAACACTTCGACATCCCAGGCCTGCCAGTAAAGAGGCTTATCGTCAAAGATAACGAGTTGACCAGCCTTGCCACCCTTTGCGACCACTTCTCTCTCCGCCTCAACATCGTAAAGCGAAAGTATAACGCCGTCTTGGATATCGACCCTGAGTTTGCTGTTTGCCAGGCGGAAAATGCCTGGATTAATCTCGGAGACGGTGACTGATGCTGTGGTCTTGAAGTCGACTGGCCTGCATTGAACCACACCGGTGGACCCATTGACAAGAGCATACTTGGATGCATTGGAGGATGTCATGGACTCGGGGATCTTGACAACCTCAGTGCGAGGCCAGGGAAGAGTGTTGAGGGCAACAAGATCCTTGCTGTTCTGACCAGTGATTCCCAAAGCCGCAAGAGCATCTTTGCGCAGCTTAGTGCCAGTCTCGAAAACCTCAGCATAGAGCTTATCCGAATCGTCATAGCACATCTCGATAGAGCTTCCAGGCAAGCAATCATGGAATTGGCAGAGAAGAACGCCTTCCCACATATCATCAATATCTTTTTTCGGATAGCTGTATTCTTTCTTTAAACTGTGAACAGTGGCGAGAGTTGCGAGAAACTCGATCTCCCGTAGTAAGAATTCGGACTTGCGGTTATTGCGTTTGTTGTTGGCCTGGGTTGTATAGGTACCTCGATGAAGTTCAAAGTAGAGCTCGCCATACCACGTCGCAAATTCAGTGCCACTAGCAGCATTGGCCTCCAGCTTATCGAAGAAATCATCGACAGAGTCACCCATTTTGACGCGTGGGAGTGTCCCGACCTTGTCACTCAGACCACGGGCTCGTCGCAGCTTCTCGAGATGTCCGAAAGTAGGTCCACCACCTCCGTCACCCTTTCCGAAGACTAGGAGTGACGATTTGTCTTTGTCCATGGACTTGTGCTGCGTGACGCTGCGCTTCAAGTCGCCGAAGTGAGCTTCCGCAGTGTAGGTCTCCGCGGGAGCCATGTGGCACAGTACCTGGCTGCCATCCAGGGCGACCCATTGGAACGTAGTGTGAGGGAAATTGTTGATGTTGTTCCAGCTCAGCTTCTGAGTGAAGAATCGGCTCATACCAGCCAGGCGACATATTTGAGGAATTTGGGTTGAGTAGCCAAATGTATCGGGTAGCCAGAATGTCGTGGATCGCTTGCCGAAATGACTTTCGAAAAATCGCTGTCCATAAAGAAACTGGCGGACAAGAGACTCGCCGCTGGGCATGTTCGTGTCGTGCTCAACCCAGCTACCACCGATCGGGTGGAAATGACCCTTTCGCACCCAGCGCTTGACACGGTCGAAGACCGATGGATAGTATTCTTTGAGCCACTTGAATTGTTGAGCCTGAGAGCAGGCGAAGCGATGCTCTGGATATCTATCCATCAGGTCACACTGATTTGACCACGACCGCGCGACCTTTCGCTTGGTCTCCGCCCAAGGCCAGAGCCAACAAGTATCAATATGACAATGGCCGATAGCGTAGACAAATGGTGCAGTATCCGGGGCGTAAACATCGGAGGAGTCAACCTTATCGCCAATATACTTCTGTGCAATCTTCCGGGCCTCCTGAATGGACTCATTGCTTCCGTCACCGGCAATGAAAGCATCGATCATGGCGTTGCCAACCATATTGGCTTCGTGTGCCTCCCACGAGTCGCCGGGAAATTCGCGAGCCGCATCTCCAATGATCCAGAAATCATAGAATAGGCCACGAGCTGCTAGATTGACAGCGGTAATCTGGGCCTTGCTGAGAGTGTAGTACTTGTCGGGTCTTGGCGGCTGGATGGTATCTCCCCCGGGGGCGTTGCCGAACATGCCGTTGCATGCCATTTCGATGTAGAAAGTATGCTCTTTCCCATCCCGCCATTCTTCGGGGATGATCCATTCAATTCGATCACCTCCACCTGTCAAACCCTGGAGGGGATGACCGTCCTCGGACCAGATCAATCCTTCGTTATTTGCATCCCAGTGGAATTCGAGTCGCTCTTTCTGGCGCATATCCTCAGGGACAGTCAATCGAATACGAATCCAATGGGTGGACCAGCTGGGACCAAAGGAGGCACCGATGTGGGTTGGGGTGAATTCATGTGAGATTGCCTCCTTGAAGGGCGGGCGCTCCTGGTCGGGACGGAGTAAACAGAGAGCTTGACATGGTCTGAATCGGAATTGACGGCCTCATTGTATTTGGAGACGAGGTTCTGGTCTTCATACTGGCCGGTCGCAGTGAATTGCTTGAGACGGTCCGTGTAGATCTTGGTGATCCGCTGGCCGACCGGGCGTTCAGCTAAGCGGGGAAGCGAGTTGGAAGCTGTGGGGGCGATGTGCGGAGCCTCCCCACCCATAATGGCGACGGTGGTGTATGCTGAGGGGAATGAAAATAAGAGGAGAGATAAGCAGAACGTAATAGATGGAGGGATTCAAAAAAGTAAGAGAAGAGAAGCAGGACAAAGAGAGAAGCAGGAATGGAGGAGGAGGAGGAGGAGCAGATCGAATGCGGCATGACGGAATGCGGAGGCGGCGCTAAGTGGGTCCGAGTCCCGTGGGTCGATCTATACACTTACACAGTTACACTATACACCATACACCTACAACCAGGGTATGTTTACATCTGATCTTGATTTTGGCAAGACCAACTTTTGAATTTCTAGCAGCGGAACCCCCCCCAAAAAGTTACTAGGATGAGCCCTTCTCAAACAGAACATCAAACATAACCTGTGTTGTTCGCCTACCGGCTATTTTGGGTGATGGGTGGTGTGGGTACCCACTCTCTGATACCCTCGACTCCTGCCTTACCACTCTCAACTCTCTCAACCCTCTTTCACATGCTTATCTCTCTTCAGCTCCCACAAGATCACCTTTCCTACCTACGACTATCACTTTCTTCCGCTTCTTTTTTTCCGCAATCCCTCTCGTTCCTTCTCACCATTCACGCGAAGTCAGTTATCAACCTCTCGATTTGACCTCGAAGGAGTTCTAATTTCAGGCATCACGGCGCATTGCTCGGCCATGGATCTCATTCTTATCTAAGACTCATATTGCACGCGTGACAATGGAGCCACCAACCATGGAAATCTCTCTGGGCGAGAGCACATACCTTTTCCACCACGTCTATCTCCCTCCAAAGCTCCCACAGTCTGATGACTACAGCGCCGACTACAAGTCTCTTTTAATCAACAGAATTATCGAGGCACTGCAGGATTTCCGAAATCGCGTTCAAGACCAAGACACGGAGAGTATTGATTCCGTTCTTGCGATGATGTCTCGCCTCCGAGGGATCTTCCACCAGGATGGTGTAATCAAGGAGACGGAACTGAAAAATGCCTTTTGGGACCTTGGTATCAAAGGTGGGCCTGGTATCTCTCAGATTCTATACTTCTTTTATGCCCGCGATCAGAACGCCGGGATGTTGATGACTGCAATCGACGATGCGATACAAGTGGAAAGCTTCGAGCTGTCTCCTCTGAATGTGGCTGTTATGGCAACCCCTGGCCGTCTCCAACGGTCGTTTCCGGGTCCAGGTCTCGAGTTGGATTACGCAACACTCGAAGAGACTGGATTTCGGGATGCCCTGGCATATACGATCGCCCGAATGAGCCGACAGTGTGTCGCAGGAACGAAGCCAAAAGTTCTCCACTTACTGCTAGCTACTAACTAAGGTTCCCAATATCCGGTTCACCTTACAGAGCCACCTTGTTACCATCAGGCGCTACCCCAAGAGGTTATCTAACGGGCTCTTGAGAGTTGGCTATAAGAGTAGGTATCATTGACCACCTGCCGTGCACCTAGTTAATCCCCATAAAAACTAGGCCTGGGAGGTACAGGGAGCCGCTGAGGCGGTACGTCTAGATTAAAAACCCACTGAGCCAGTTGCCGCTATGGAACGCCGCACAACTCCCAGAATGACACGCCTCAAATCATTTAAGCATGTGAATCAATCACTGAGTTCCTCAAATTTTGAGCGTGATTCTCCTTTCCATCACTTCCCGGAGGTCCTCTTTTCACTCATTCACCAACTCAATTTTACGTTATTGAGCATGGTCACTCCATGGAACAGAATGGGATGATTCATCGCCTTCGGGTTGGATGGCTGATTGTCCAATGTTAGCAAGATATCCTTTTAGGGCTTTGCGAGGGTATACTCACCGAGGGGTGTGCACAAGGTTTGGAGAATTACGGTTGGTTTGTTTTGGCTTTCAGTCAGGTAATCAATTCTTCCGATTGCAACACTTGAAATGAAGTGCTATTCAATACTAACCGTATGATGATATATCAAGAGAGTTTGCCTTTTTCATCCCTCCTGCTTGAAATGACGTTTTTGGCTGTGGTACAGGTTCTGTGATATAGTAACCGAAATAGCGTACTGGATTCGTAAATCGTGACTGGTCCCTCTCGAGTCGATCAGACATACTTGAGACGCAAGTTCCTTGATGAATTCGGAAGTCATCTATGGCCAGGCTTGTATTTCTTCTTAAAGCACGCACGAATTGGCCATATCAGAATGAGAACTAGTCTCTCACTTGATGCTCTGGGTCAGCACACGCTTTTATACAAGCTCTACACACAGATAAGCTGCATTTTTCCCGTTTCCCACCACTCCCGGCAGGATGATATTGTGAGAACCTTGCAGCTCGGCCTTGAAAGGCTCTCAGCGGCGTTTCCCTGGATCGCAGGAAATGTAATTTATGACGATTTGAACGAGGAGTACCGCATTGTCCCATCTGGGGCGATTCCATTGATTATTCATGACATCCAACATGATGCCTCTGCGCCGACAATGAACGGTCTTCGGAAAGCCGCATTTCCTTGCGGAATGCTAGACGAAAAAGCAATTGCTCCTTGCCTTACTATCAATGCCTCCGCGACTGATGAGGGTCTAAAAGCATGTTCCGCTCCGGTTCTTGCACTTCAGGCAAACTTCATCACGGATGGACTCATCTTAACAATTGTGGCACAACACAATGTCACGGACATGACGGGTCAAGACCATATAATTGCCCTGTTATCAAAGGCATGCCATGGCATCCCATTTACAGAGCAGGAGGAAGCTGTCGGCATGATGGACCGGAGCAGGGTTATACCATTATTACCAGAGAGTTACGATATCTGGAATCCCGGCCCGGAGCTCGACTTCCAAGTTCATAAGCCCCGACAAACTGAATCTGCAGCTTCAACTGATTCCGATCTCCCGGCCGCCACCTGGGCATGCGTAAATTTCCCCAAATCCTCTCTGGAACAACTCAAGTCCTGGGCAACAATGATAAAAGATTCCTCAGTACCATTTGTGTCCACAGATGACACCATGTGCGCATTCCTTTGGAAGTGTATATCCCGAGTCCGTCTATCACGGCTTGATCCAAAGCTTATATCCACGATCTCACGCGCGGTCGATATCAGGGACCGGATGGGTGTTCCCAGCTCCTATCTCGGGATGTTACAAAGTCTGACATTTGCCAGGCGGTCTCTTCAACAAGTAGTCGACGAACCTCTTGGGACTATAGCTTCATATCTCCGCTCCCTGCTCGATCCAGATGTGATAGATCTGGTTTACCAAGCGCGTGCTTTCAACACATTCGTCGCTCGCGCGGGGGAGAAAAAGTGCACTGCTTCTTTCACGGCCAATATGAGCCCTACATCTGACCTTATGACAAGCTCGTGGTCGAAGATTCGATGTTATGAGTACGATTTCAATCTTGGGCTGGGGAAACCGGAAGCAGTTCGGAGACCAGGTTTCTCCGCCTTTGAATGTTTAGTCTACTTCATGCCCCGATCTCCGAAGGGTGAACTGATAGTTCAAATTTGTCTTCGGGATGAGGATTGGGATCGCCTGAAGGAGGATGAAGAGTTCACCACGTTTGCTCGGTATATCGGATAGTAGCGGCTGAGCTCCATGATATCGAAATATTGCGAACAGGCGTGTGTTTGCATTATCCCGCGTATCCTAGTATTTTAGCTCTTCAAAAGTCCTTCACCTTTCGTCAAATCAGGGCTTCTGTAATAATGGGGGGAGGGGGTTAGTAAATTATTTATTTCTCGGTATTTAACTGGGTTGGGTTTAGTCTAACTCTGACTGTGGCGACAAGACTCGCATATTCGCGTAGTGTGACAGCCTGCATGAGGGGCACGCCATTCATTTTCCAAGTGCCGCGATACCTGGAATTTACATTGAGAATCTCTTTTCTACAAAATCAAAAGATGGCTAGAATGATGCCTTGACCCTTTTCTCTCGTAAAAGCGCGGGGTAAACCTTGGAAGCAACAACCTCATCCAGTCGCTTCACGAGACTCATCCACAACCGGCGAACAGACACCCCCGCCGCATCGGACCTAATACCTTTGGCTGGTAAAAACTAAGATCCTTGGTAGCACGGGTCGCTTAAACCACTGGAGTGATGGAAATCACGCATGGCACCTCTAGTCTCATAATGTTCGGAATTACTGGGATTACCGGGATTGCAGGAATAAAAGAAATTGATATGGCGGGAAGGGGGGGCCAGACAGCAAAGCAACCCCTTGTCGGATCGAGGTAAGTGTGAACTGACTAGAAATAGTTGAGGTACACTAGAACTGCCAGTACTAGCGATCCCTTATCTCGGGAAACGCGTGGCGCAGGGCTGCGCACAGAAGTTCGAGACCGAGTCTAAGACAGCGACCGGTGGCGAATTATTGCACGCACGACGGCATATCCGGTCCCAACGAGCCAGTCAGACTATACTCAACCTAGTATGGCCTTTAAGACTGGGGAAGAGTTGCTTTTCCTTTCTCCTTCGCTATAAATGTAGGAAAGTTTTCCAAGCTTGTATCTAAACTTGTTTCGCGCATATAACTCAACTGACCCTCCAAGGCAAAATAATCATATCCCTACCTAAGTAGCCATGGACGAGATCGTCGAATTTGTTCCTCTTCTGGGCTTCCAGCGATACAGACCGTACTTCGATGATACTCCATTGCCATCAAGAAAGCCGGATCAGAAACCAACCACAATACTTGACACAACAAGTAAGCTTCCGCCATTGGAGGCATCATCTTATAAATAGATGAAATTATTGACAACCCATTATAGCCCAGCAAATACCAGAATCAACACGAGTGTTGAACATAAACCTCGGTGATGGGCTTGGGGATGATTTAGATGATGGACCAGTCATTTTCCGCAGCGTTTCTCAAAGACGGAGTGGCCATTCAAACGACTTGGAGGTTATGAAAGCCGATGGGCCAGTTGCGCTCGATGGTGTATCCCGACAAAGCAGCGGTCATTCAAATGAGACCACGACTACCGATGATCAAGGACGCAAGAAGCGTTCCATGAGTCGATTGTTTTCTTGGCATAGGCATCGTCGGGAAAGAGCCTCTAGCTGATCTTGTTCATCCAAATTTATGAATACCCCTTTGACTGTTTGCAATGTACTTGACTTTCTTCCGAAATACCTAGATACCCGTCATCGACTTCGTGGTGGTTCAAGTTCATCTGCTCACATATTCCCCAAGCCGTCTGCTATTCTTCCTTATTAGTACTAACCAGTTAATGGCCGTTGCCTATGTGTGCCTACTGGTAGTAGTCACTATTAACTACCCAGCTATCATCTCTTCGTATATGAAAGCTAGTACTTAGTAGTCATCAGCCGATCGACATTTTGCATGAGCAAGTTAGACGGCCGCTACTAGGACGCTACGGTATCTCTGTTGCACCTGACATTGGCATAAGGAGACTCTTTGATTCTCAGGTTCTCCATGGACGAGATAAATGAATGATGATGAGTACTAGAAAAACAGGAAACGAAAGAGTGACTTCGAGTCAAGAAACCATACCTTCAACTCCATACCTTCAAATTCATACCCTCAACTTCCTACCTTCAACTTCCTACCTTTAACTCCATACCTTTAACTCCATACCTTTAACTCCATACCTTCAATTTCATACCTTCAACTTCATACCTACAACCTCATACCCTCAACTTCCTACCTTCAACTTCATATCGGAGATCCAAAGAGAAATTACACTATCAAAAAGCACAGAACAGGCTAAAAGACCGAACCAATCAAAGACGCATCTTTCTGCATGTTGAGCGGAAGGTCTGTTCCTCACCCACGATCATCTTGTAGAACAACATCGCATATTCCCTGGCAGCGCGTTCAAGATGAGGAGCCTTGAGACGATAGCATCGTGCGAGAATCAACCAGCACTTGACAAGGCGATAGTCTAGCATGCCCCATCTTCTGATGAGGAGTGGGCCAGAGTCTAGTTGATTCTCAGTCGAAATTGCTCCAGTAATGATATAGCCGAAACTCGTGAAGCATTCCAATGCCAGACCGGCGGCATTGTAGGGCAAACCACCCTCATCGAAAATCTGAGTGATAGCATATTTGATCTCAAAGACAGACAGGCGTGGGAGAGAAGGATCAGAGTCCTTGTAGGTCGCAAGGAGGGTGCTCAGTTTGAGCATGAGATCACGAACTTCGACCTTGCCTTGCCTTTCAACAAACACAATTTCAATGAACGACCGCAAATCAACGAGGACCGCCTCTCTCAGTCTGAGAACTCGTTCATCAGTGGAATCAATGCTTGAGCAGAGGTCGCAAGTGCAAGAAAAGCCACGATCTTCAAATGGGTTCCACGTAGAGGCCTTAAGAAAATCAGTAGCACGCTCGCGATACCGAATGAGAATTTCTGTTCCAGCGGGGATATCCTTTGTCGCCCGCATGATGAGTAGATCTCCAATGAAGCTATGCTGCGCGTTGTGTAAACAGGAGTGATTGGCAAAGGATGCCATCCGCCAAACTCCGCAAGGGGGTTCCTGAGCTACTTCGAAGTCACTTCTTTCTTCTTCAAACAGACCCTGGCCGGGCGCACTGCGACGCATATAGGAATCACGTGTGGAAGTGTCCGAGTGCAACATATTGTGCAGCATGACCTTGTGAACAAGAAACCTGGGCGAAAATATTAGAAACACGACGTGGATTTTCAAGACTAGGCACACTTACGAATCGACAAGAGCTTCGCCATCATCAGTGCGGAACGAGGGGAGCGTGCTCTTGTAAGTATCATGGTACATATTCATAAAGTTCCCCATCCACGATGGCTTCAAGCAAAGCTCTCGTACCATCTCGTTAACTAGTTCAACTCTTGCCAGTGGCATGGCTGTTGCTCTATCCATCCCCACGCGATATCCACGACAAATCATTCTATTGCTCGCATCCTGCTCAGAGAAGTATGCCATGGCCTTCTCACAAAGAAGTAGATCACCTGCCTTGATGTCGTGAGTGCTGAAAAGCCCTCTGCCCGTGACACTCGCAGGCCTCACCTCAATCGGACCAATGTATGTGGCGTATTCCAGTCGGACGATTTTTCTGGCTAAAGCCTTGTTTTGTATCTCTCTAAACGAATACATGCCTCTTTTCTCTTCGAGGCAGCGCTTAATGGACTCCGACAACATCCGACTTGCCTGGAGATTCTTCGGGAATTTCTTGCAGAGAATGGTGAGAGCCTGACTACTGTCCCTGTATCGGCGAAGGTCGTAAAGGGTTCGGGCTTTGCGGTAGAGTGCTGCGTCGTAGGATTTCATGTCAGGGGCGAGGTTTGCTAGGTCCATTTCGGCCTTCTCAAACTTTCCAAGCTTGTACAGAGCTTGTGCCCGGTGGTATTTCATTGTTTGAATGCTTTCCGGGGTTAATGGGTACTCCAGAGCCTTTGAGTAACTGGTAGAGGTTAGCCAATGAGACGCAACATGAAATCCTGGGGGGAAACAGGTTGCTGGTGCATACCATTCAACTGCTTGGGCATAGAGACCACTTTTGTATAGCTCGCTTGCTACGCCCTTCCACTGGTCCACCGTTCGGTTGTCGTTGGTCGACTTTTTCCACATGACTGGCAGATCCTCGTTGTATCTGGAAATGCACTTCAGATCGGAAGCATGGTCAACTCGAATACCAACTTCTCCCCACCCGACGAGTTCCACCAGGGGCTCCTTGACGACAAAGGCCGAATAGATCTCCAGTCCTTCATTACCTGGAAGAGAGGTTTGGTTGAACAGCTGTACCGGAATCGCTCGTTGATGCTCGTCCTCAGCGATGGCAAAAACAGTCCCCGTTTTTTCAAGGCTGGTTATCAGTCTCAAGAAAATGTACTTCCCTTCATGGCGAGTGTTGTAACAAAGCTTGCTGATAGTAATCTTGGCTAACAAAGACATCGGCTTGGTACAAGGCTCATAGGGTGTTGTCTCAAAGGTCAGTTGAACGAGTTTGCCTTTGATGTTGCTAGAAGCATTGTGCATCACATAGCAATCGATTAGCTCCTTCATGGAAACTTCACCAATTGGCTTGCCTGTCAGAGCCTGCACTGCGTTGAGGATCTCTGCCATGTGAGTCATTCCATCAGTGAAATGGTCCAGTGGGAAGAATGACTGGTATGACTCGAATGTAGACAGAAGCCCGGTGTTCGTGGGATTAGTTCTCATGATGGCAGTCTCAGATGTACTGGTGATTAGAACAAAGCAACGGGTTGGATGGGGGTGTTGAAGGCTTGGAGTAAGGGAAGACGATACCGCGACTCTTTGGAAATGATTGGAAGTTACCGTGAATGTGAACGGCAGCAGGGACTGTGATTGATCCGGAGGAAGGCACGACGGGAGGCACGACGGGACAGCTAAACTATCTTGTAATGCTTAATTTATTGTTTAATTCCATGCTTGTTATTTTTAGAAATTTTCAGTATTTATAGAACTGGATCTGCCAGTATCATGGCCGGGTATATGGGTTAGTTCAAGTTTCATAGAAATCCTAGTAGCATTCAGTACAATTCTCAGGTTGCAAGAGATTTCCAGTACCTGTGTCATTCTTTCTTGTTTCGATTGCCGATGGAGTTAGATACTACTAGTAGGTACCTAGGGACTAACTAGTTAGTTGCTTATGATAGTGGCTACCTTATCTCAGCCTGAGGCCGTAATTCTGTCGCTTCATTATCAGAATGCTTTTAGAGTTGTAGAAAATCCATGATGCATTGCAGGTCTTTTGGATCTTCGACCATTTCGATCTAGCCAAGTTCTCAGTCAATGGCGTTCTTCATGTAGCGATGACCGCTCTTTCGCATCTCTGCACATTTCTTCGGCATTTGGAGAAGCAACTGGAAGTCTTAAGTACTATCTTACTAAAAATATCATTCGACGAGTATATTGTCTCCGTAAAACCCATGTGATCCCCGGTATCGAAGTTCGTCCCCATCCAATAACCTTCAAGTTGAAAACCGAACACTGTCAACTCGAGAGCAACTACTTCTGGCCCTTGGCCTCCAGGGCTACAGGAGAAAGGAGTATTTAGTTGAGCCTTGAGTTCTAGTTCCAGATGGGCGGGTTCAATCATCCACAAAATTAATCTTATCGACACCGTGACCCTGGACGTGGAGACATAACCCACTTTTTATGCAAATCCCTGTTCGGAGTAAACTAAGTCTAATTTTCCCCATCCAATACTAGTACTATGTTGAAGATTGCATGCGCCAGTATCAAGCCTTTTCCGAGGTTGCAAACGCGCAATGGTCAAGCATATTCTTCAACATAATATAGGAAGCCAAGTCCAAGATGGTACTAGTAAAACCCCTCGAAACATTTCTCCCATCGGGCCAAGCTTCCCAATAGCGACTGATCGTATAGTTCAGAGCGAACGCCGATTGGCTCGGTGTCAACGGTGCCATGGGGTCCTGTGGGGCTCGTCCCCTTTTTGCGGAGTGCGCCGGCCTCCGCAAATTCCGTCCAACCTCAACTCACAACAAGTTTCAATGATGAATTTGAAAACTACAATACGCAAAGAAAGAGGTCAATGTTGATGCATTCAAGTCCCTGGTGACTCGCAATTGGGTCATAGCCAGGGCTGAACTCAAGTTTTATGCGCGAACTCTGCAGGGAGTTGAGTGTTTTGGTCATGTTGGAAAAGAGGACTCGGAGAATTTAGGGAAATTACGTCAAAAATTCTCTTTTTAAGATCAGCGCGTGTATGAGCGCGCCCATATCCCGTATCTTTCAGTCCAGAGAGCGGATGATCCTTTGTCCTCGCAACAACTTGGTCCTTCGGGAAACGCATGCCTCAAGGGTATTCACCCTTTTTGTCCAGAATCAAGCCTTCAACATTGTCAAATGACAGTCAAGAGTCTGCACGATCAATCGAAGATTTCAATAAATCTAGTGATGCATGTCATAGTGGTGGTCTACAATGGTCTAGCCCACCTTTCCTAGGCGAGGGTCTTTCCATTCGTCAATCTGTCCGATATGCTTCGAGGTCGTCGCGGCCTTACCCGCGGCCTAGCTTTCTTTAGTTCAATCCCTGGTATCCGGGACCTATCATAGTGAAGATTTCCCTTGTTCTGGTGGGTCATCTCCGGAAAACATACTCGCTAGCTTCAACTAACCATTTCAAGCTGCGCACATGACGCTATCCCCGGGCCTCGCCGTTTTCCTTTACACATATGATGAAGTCCTTGCGCTTTAGTGGCAAAATCTGGTTTTTTTCCAGCGTTGGGCACGAAAATAGCACTAGTGAGGTCTATGTCCTTGGGTAGATATTTACCAAGAAATGCCCGGGTCTACTAGTGATATCTCTATATTCTTCAACCTCAACTACATTCGCGTTTCCCCTTTTGGCCATTTCCATTAATCATATTCTAGCCCAGCGTTTACTTACCTGTTTGTTTTCGAGGAATATCTTATTAATGGAGCAGATCATTAACGTCGCGGAGCTGAAACAGCCCCAGACTGATACCAAAGCATTCAGTCAGACGTGTTTGGACAGTCAGAGCCCAACACCCGTGGGCTCACAAACCGGCCATGACTATTCTCTTGTCCATCCCCATACCCGCCCCCATTCCCCAGAATATCACCAAATGCCCCCACCTCGTGACCAAGCTCCTCCACCCTCGGAGGTCCGCAAATTTGGCAATCCAGCTCCTCTCGGCCTCTGTGGATTTGCCCTGACGGCATTCCTTTCAAATGGCATGAGTGTCTTTGCCGGGGTGCCAGTCGCGGGTGAAAATGTTTCTTCGGCACTCGCGTACGGAGGCATCATCCAAGTGCTTGTCGGAATGTGGTATGTCACCTTTGAGTCTCGTTGACCGCATGCATGACCTCCCTTGACCCATTGGCCGTGAAATAACATTCGCAGGGAAATGGCTCTTGGAAATACATTTGGCGCTACATCTTTCTGCTCCTATGGTGCATACTGGATTTCCTTCGCTCTGCTTAATTTCGATGGAACCAAAGTCACAGCACAAACTGTCACTCAGGTTTGCCAGAGTGAGATGCTGATGGGGCTCTTCATGATTGTAAGCAAGCCCTGCGACGAAAATGAGCTGAATTGGACAATTACTAACAACTGTCATTCCAGGCATGGTTCATCTTCACCACAATTATGCTTCTGTGCACACTCAAATCGAGTCTTGCCATGTTTCTATTATTCTTCTTCCTCGACATGAACTACCTCCTACTGGGAATCGCAAACCTCCAATGCGGCGCTACGGGCGAAATAATGGCCACGGTGCAAAAGGCCGGTGGAATTTTCGGCCTCTTGGCTGCCTTTGCAGCTTGGTATAATGCATTCGCTGGTATTTTCGACAAGAGCAATGGTTTTTTCACTGTCCCGCTTGGTCACTTCCCCTGGTCGCCACTTATTCACGCCCATCAGTCCAAGTTCAAGGAAGTGTGATAATGCGGCTCGCCGCGGGCACCAAAACGCCCATCAAAAGCACTCTTATTCACACGCCGTTTCAATTCAGAAACAGATCAATATGATTCTCCCATCTGTTCACACGCAACGCTTGTCATCAGGACTTTGCCCCAGGCACTAGCCTTCCGCCACCATTTGGTCCGTCGTGGCTAGTCTTCGGCAATTGAAATGTACCATCGAATGGCCCGTGGACCTTGGAGAAATCCCATGCCATCCACCACGGGCGCCAAGATCTTGAGCTTCATGTCCTTCTTCAATCCCAGCACCCTTGCTGGTTTATAAAAATGGCGTGACTGGGCCGCCGAGGTGGAAGCGATGATTATTTGCAGTTCTGATTCTTTCTCCACGTTGTAGCAAATAGCCACAAGCGAATCACTATATAATAATTACTCAATTTGGATCAATCCATTTCTTAAAGGACAATACGTGTCTTTTCATAAACAAGTAGGGACGCTAATATAAACTTTAACGGGGAGTTTTAAGTTGCATCGCTAAGCAAACTGACGAGCCCACTTTGGCGAATAGTATGCACCGCAAAACAAGCAAAATCGAGTCCAATTTCTGGCGATCTGCTTCAAGATCTACATAGAAAGGGGGAATTAAATCTAGTACGATGAAAATGGTAAGATATTTCCGTTATCTGATCTAAATCAGTGCCCATCCCATCTCCACAGTAGATCAGCACTCCCCACCAAACAACACGCTACCATGACTAGGCCCAGTCCCATATACACACGAACTCTACTCTACTAGATCCCTCAAACGAGTCACAGCCATTTATATTCTACGATCTGCCCATCATCTCGCCGTCGCTTAACCTAGCCAATATTACACGCCTCCCGGCTAACACGGGCCTAGGCTCACGATGGCACTTTGCCGCCCTGGCTCGCTTATGTGGATTAACTATTTCAAATCATCCTTATTTAAATTGCAATTGCGCTTCAGCCAGCCACTGAGCCACAGATAAGCTGAGTGATCTCGGCGAGGCCGAGTTGGACTGAGTTGAGCCACGTTGTTGACATGACGCTAGCATCCTCATCCATCCTTCTAGATCGGCCGACGACACAACCCCGGTCCCCACCCTTTAATATCCGTTCCCATAGTGATTTGTTTATCCTGTCTAATCTCGCCAAGGTAGATGCCACCTAGGTCTTCCTAGCCTTAGGTCAAATCGGTCTACCCGCCTTATACTTCATCGCGATTACATGCATGGTCTAGAATCGATTCTAGCGAAATCGGGCACGATTGGGCAAGTAGAATATAGGATTTTAGGCGAGTGAGAGGGGGAAAGGGGAGTGAGAGATAAAATAATGTTGGGTATGTGATTGGGAGTAAAGTCGTTGTCCTGGAGCTGCACTGGCAGTTTAGGAGGTCAACAAGACCGCGAATATTGTAATTTGTATTCTTTTTATACAGGCCTCCAGGTTTTGTTTATCAGAATTGGTATTTCACCTTCTAATACCTAGGTACTTGATATCAACTTTCGAGCGAAGCTTCACCTCTATCTTAACCACTGGCACTGGCAATGGCACTGGCACTCTCCATCTTCATCTTGACACCGCCCATCTAATATCCATCCACGCACGCATCCCAATCAAGAAACCCCAACGATAGGCCAACGATTTCCAGCCCAAATCAATAGCATCTGCAAGCGATCCACTACATGCATGAATAGCGCACTCCGTACATATGTATGTAAATATCTGCCCGAGGGTGATCCGATCGACATAAAGTCGGTGACAGAACTTTGAAGTCGACGTACCAGATGTATGTAGTCAGGTACAGGTACAGGAACAGGTAGGTACGTGCAGTCGGCAGTGGAGTACATGACTAGCATTCAGTAGCACCGTGACCGATCTACATGTACTGTACCTGCTGCCAGTGCCACCAGGTACATAATACTTCGTACAGGCCTAAGATATTACGTATCCCAAGATGCACGGGCTACATCTTCCTGACAGTCGCAGAAAGTCTACATACTGTATGTAGGCAAGGCAACCCGCATATGATACGATCCGAGCACGACCCAACCTTGATCAAAAGGATTAAGTGAGGTATGGCATTACGATCGACACCGCTCTTTTCACCGATAGTCTGCCGTTCGACACTGACGCAGGGGAGAGGGGGACAGAGGGGGGGATTTGCATTACCCCGCCCTCCTCAGGGCTTGATCCTTAAATCGGTGGCGATGCTTGCGTTGGTCGGTGAGATTGGATTGGTGCGGAGGTTAGGAGGTTAGAGGGTACTTACAGAGGGTGCCATGCACATGTAGGCGGTTGTTGAATGAGGCTGGATGGATGCGAGGATTTGCGGCATGTAATGCGGGTGAGCATTGCATGATCTAGTGGCTGGTTCAAGTTCATATAATGTGTTTGTTTTAGGTTACCTCACTGGTGAAGAAGTGGTTTTCTGGCAAGAGAAGTGTTTTTTCTTGTTTCAATTGAAATGGCCAAAAAAGAACCAAAAAAAGAAATATCCGATTGGATCCAACCTGCAAGGTATCAAAAGTCTCTGAGACTGAAATGTTTCCTCCTTTCCCGACGCCGCGGGTTATGCTACCTAACCAAAAAAAAAAAAAAAAAAAAGAAAAAGCCAATGCCAAGTACCGATTCAAAGAACGCGAGATGAGATGCTATATATGGGAATAGAAAGGACAGAAGGCAAAGTAGTAAAGAAATATGAGGGAATGTCCAAAACGCTTTCCAGAGCTTCAATGAAAGATGTGTCGTAAGATCGTAAAACCAGCCAAGCTGAATACCAAGACTCCAAATTAATAAAAAAATATAACACAGCAAAGAAAGATAGAAGGAAGGACTAGGCGGGATACCGAAGCTGAGACCCAATCACAGCCATGGATCTGCCTGCGAACACGTATGCGGATTGACCGGTCCAACCAATTTGATCTGCGACTTGAGCAGTTCACGGCGCCGTTCATCCTTGGACTCGGACATTTTTTTCTTCGCGCCATCGAATGCAAAGAACATATGACTAGTCCCATCCTGCAAGGCGCGAACTGCATCACGGGTATTCTGCTGCAATTGCGTCTTGAGTGGCGGGGAGAGGGGCGGGGTTGGGTTGGTGTAGACGAGATGAGAAGCAGACCGGGACGCCGCAGGTTGCTTGGCATTATTGCGCTTCTTGGATTTCTTGGGTGTTTCCCAAATGGCGGAGCCGTATTTCTGGTACGGGGACATGGGTACTGCGAGTTGTTTCTGGCGCGGAGAGCGGGGGCTGTCGGGCATTTCGCTGGCGCTGGAACTGGCCATGGTGTGTAATGATAGTGCCCGCAGTTGCATGTTAACATCGAGTGAGGAAGAGTCTAGCGGTTTCACACTGAGGCCTCTCCTTTGCTGGAGCGAGGTCGGCTGGGCTGTTGACGGGCGTTGTGGCTCTTTGGCCTTGGGGGTATCGGGTGAATCGCGGGAAAGTGTACGGTGAACATATGTCTTGAAGGACTCGCGAGCCTGCGCTAGTCCTCCCATTCCCGGCCTATCCAGCGAATTCCAACGCTTCCTCCTCGTAGAGAGACCCAGACGACCTTCCTTCTTGCGAGTCTTTCCATTTCGGAGGCTGGGACTCACGCGTCCGCTGGCAGCTGTGGCGGGCAGCGACCCGGGAGTTGCCAGCTCCGGGAAGAAGTCCCATTTCTTCTCACGGAAGTAGTGGTTGGTGCCTGGTCGAGTAGCTTGGGGTTGGGTCTGGGTCTGGGTCTGCGACCACTGTGAGGGGCGACCGTACTGAGTATCGGAGTTGGAGTTGGAGGTGAGGGCGGAGATGTTGGACTGTGACGAGTCCGTGCGCGGAGGAAGGGGACGTTGTGGAGCGACGATCGCATCCAAGGGATCAGCGGGGGTCGGATGATCGGCCAGGTCGAAGTCGTCGGAGCCAGAACTGACGAAGATGGGGTAACTTTCGGTTGAGTAGCGTGGTTCACTGGGGCTGGCGAGGCTATCGACGGTGCTGTTGTCGTCGTCGTCGTCATCGCTGTCAGAGTCGCTCCACATACCGGAGTACTCGGGCTCGGGCTCGTCAAAGGGCATTGCGGGGAGAGGTTTGTTGAGGAAGAGGTTGGAACGAGTCGGGGTAGTCGGTGTATATGTGAATGGAGTAAATGGGGTATATGATGTGAATGGGGATTTCTCCAGTCTTGGAGGGATAACTCTTTCTAAGCCCTCAAGCGATCGTGAAGGTCGAACTGGGGGAGCCATGCGGTAGATGTCGAGGGAGGTGGGAGAGAGCATGATGTGCTCTGAAGAGGAGAGCTAAATGCACAACATGGAGGAACAAAGAACTCGAGGGACAAAGGCCGAGTACTAAATATAAGCTGATGATGTAGTGGTACAAAGCAAGGCCAGCCACAGGCCTCGCTAGCCAGGAACCACGATAAGAAAGTAATGCAGGCAAGGCAAAAGCCAAAGCCAAAGACAAAAGAGTCAAAGGAAGCGATCGGCGCACGGACGCAATGCGAGGGCTGCAAGGGCTGCAAGGGCTGAAATGACGAGTAGATTGGGGGTAGAGTAGAGTGGGGAGTGTAAAGGGGAGAGAGAGAGAGAAGAGGGGAGAGATAGCGAAGGGAGTCCCTACTAATACTCTCTCTACAGTGCAGTGTAGTGTAGTGTATGTGGTGTTTACTGTATGTATGCCCAGGTACCTGACCCCTGCCCTACCTGTAACTACCTACCCTACTCCGTACTGTACTCTGCATATTGACAACTGGCCCACGGCAACAGACTTCATTTCCTCTCTAACTACTTCCATCTTAGCCCCTAAACTAACTCAATTTAGCGGCCCTCTCCATCATTTCGCGGGTCAGTTCGTCCGAGGGTTGGCGTCGGGCACTCAATCGGCCCATTCGCCGCAATTGGGCGATCATCGCTTCATCCCCAAAGTGGCTATTATGCTCGAACTCAGGTTCACGCCCATACGCCACTCGCGCTGCGTCCACAATGATTCGTGCGGTCATTCCGAACACGCGATATCGCTGCAGCCCACTCGGTTCCTGCGCTTCTAGCTTCTCCACCACCCGTTGTTCTTGACCCCCGCGAGGCTTGACCACCCGATCATTGACCGGTACGAAGAACTGGTGCACTAATGCAATGTGTCAGCTGCTTCCTGTTTCTGTGCCTGTTGCTGTGACTTTGCTTTTCGTCCCCGGGTTTAGGGTTTTCTTGATCCAGATCCAGATCCATTCCCATCCCATTCGAGGATCCACCATGAATCCCCACTCAAAGCATGGTCGGTGCGACATGCTCCCCCTGCCAGAGCCCTGCATATACCTTTCTCGGCCCTCATTGACATTCTCCAGTCCGATTTTGGCGAGACTGGAGCAAACGCCAACCGGCCCAGTGGGTCCCGTCTGACAGCGGCCCACCCCTTCCCATGCCTTTCCCATGTGTTTTGTAGCGTATTCGTAAAAAAGGGACCTTGATCCAGACCTGCCCGTTGCCTACCAGGCAATTGCCGACAGGGGTGGCAGAGGGAGAAGGAGTGGAATGGAATGGGGTGCCTGAGGGCCCTGGACGCCTTGAGGCTGAGGCTGAGGCTGAGGCTGCAGGGATAAACGCGTCCCCGGGTCGCCTCAAGATTAGGATTCGGGATTCGGGAATTGGCAGTGCAAGAAAAGGGGAACCCCAGAACGAAGAGAAAAAGGCAGAAAAAAAGGAAATTGGAAAACCTACTGCGCCAGTTGGAATGGTGCCACAAACTCCACGACCCGCGATACCACTGCCCTGGATCCGCACCCTGGTCACTGAGACCCTTACCCCGGTGCTCCCCATCGTCACTCTTAATTTCCAACCGTAAAAAGTCCGCAAACCGCGCCGTAAACACAGCTGCAACTTCGCGCGCATCCAGCTTAGGGATCAGCGAGATTTCGGGATCCGCATTCTCACCCGTAGCTTCGTCAAATGAGTGCAGCAACGCGACACAGGGCCGCACAACCAATTCCGTTTTGGCAAGATTTGCCGGTAACTCGCAGAGGTGCTCTACAGTAAATGGTGCCGGGAGTGGCTGATCGATATCGGATAGGCCGATCTCTTCCCATGCTTCGCGGCGTGCGGTCTGGAATGGCGTTTCGTCTAGTGTATCTGCCTTTCCTGTAAAATCATAAAGTTAGTATCAATATCCATACCTATACGCCGATACGAAGGTAAACGAGGCGCGGCATGAGCTTGGGCATGGGCATGAGCATGAGCATGAGCATGGCATGGCGTGGCATGGCATGGGCATTGGAATGGGAGAATGCTGATCATAGTGCAGGGATCGTCCCCCTTTTCCCCAGGAAAACAGATAACGCGTTTTCTTGACTAGGAATGCAGCCCTGCTGATCAGACGGCAGTTCCCTTGTTGCTTTTTTTGGGCCGAGTTCTGTTCATGCTCTTTGTTCTTTGCTTTTTGGGGCTGTTGAGGGACGTATTTCTTCTTGCGGCTGATTCTTCGCCGATCTCCACATACCTCCTGGTAAAGCAGCCTCGCCTGCGTCTAGATGTACAGAATCGGGTTAGCGCTTGCCTGCATGTTTTGCAGCGGCCTTGTTTCCAGGGCCTCTCCTTGATTCCTCAGGGGTAAAGAAGGGAAGGAAAGGGAAGGGAGCACGCGTACACGAACTCAATGTCTTGGACCGGATCGTAATCACAACTCGCAGCTCGCCTTTAGGATCGGCATACAGCAATATCAATACTGCGGCCCGTCGGCTGAGCGGGACGTCTCCATACGCCGTTGGCGGAGGAACGTATGTTCGAAGTCTATTGATAGCTTCCTAGTCACGTAGATCTGTCAGCAACGAAACAAACCCGTTAACTCCATGATTATTGCTTCTTTTCTTTTTTTCTCTGCGTTTGCGTTTGCTTTTGCGTTTTCCTTGGAAATGTGTATCTTTGGGTAAGGTTTTTCTTTCCCGGTTCTTTCGTTCTTCTGACCACGCGATCCAGGTTGTGTTTCAGCGCCATCACACTGGCAAGGGATGTCCATCCACGGCGGTACGCCCATGACGTAGAAAGCAAGACATGTGTTCCAGAAGCAGTGGGCAAACTTGTCATGCCAGGATGAATATCAGACTTCTCACATTTCACATCTCATCTCATCTCATCTCAAATGACCAGCATCCACGCATCAGAGCGGGTCAAACGGGCCCAAATGTGATGGCTCCACATGGACGGAGAGCGAAATGAACCGAGAACCGAAAGCAGTTCGTGGAGAGGAGATAAGGAAACGGGAAATTGGTCCAAAAAGCAAGCATACAGCAATTCCTGCAGCGAAGTGGAGATCGTCGACCAGAATGGTAAATCCAGGGCGTGGGAAATGCAAATGGCGTACTCCGTAGACGGACACGCGTGCGGATAGTCGCAGAAGGAAATGAAGAACTTGGACTTACCAGGGAAGCGGGATTTAGTCGTGGCATCAGGGGCTTGTGGGGGGGCGTGTAGCACTGGCAATGGGCAAGTGGTGAATCTGCGAATGATTTGGAGTAGGTGTAGTTGACGCCTTCTCATTGTAGAAGGAGTAGAAGTACTAGTAGTACTGGGATGTGGAGTGTATAACTTGATAGCCCCAGTTAATGCGGAGGGGAAACTCGTAGCCGAGGCCGAGGTCGCTCTGCGGGGGTGACTAATGGGCCGAGTGCCCTAACTTCAACTTCAACTTGCATCACTTCGATTGCCATTTGCCATGCAGGTGACCGTCTAGTATGTATTTACTTCTCCTATCTTGATGTGCAGAGTGCGCTTGATTTTTTATCTACAAAGTTCAATCATGTGCCCGCTACAATATATAGAGAAGAAAGAAATATCATTCTACTGACAAACTAAATGCCAGAACAACAATAAACCCATCCCGTTGCTTGAGTGATGTAAATGACAGTAATTCGGAATCCTGGGCATAATACCTGCAAAAGACGCAGAGGCACGTATTAATTTCCGATGATTGCGTTGATGTTGTGGGGGATTCCGAAAATAGCCCTGTAGAAATCATGAATGTGCTTAACCCCGACTGAATGATCAACACAAGTGCTAGGAGGGTGTCCAGACCACCTAACACTTAAGCATTTCCCCCGAATCTATGGGTCACCCGCTGACACGCATTCGGGATGCAGGTCGGTATCTTCTGAAAGCCGCAGCTGTCCGAGTGTTTCCTGTAGATAGTACATTAGCAAGAACTTGGAGGATACTCATTGAACATACCTCAATTTCAGTGTGCAAGGAAGAGTATTTGGGTCGGTAGGCAAAACTCATCTTGCTACCAAAAGGTGCCCACGATTGTGTTGCTGCTCTTTTTGTCGAAGTTCTCTTTCGTCCTCTTGGGAATGAATATCGACGACTGATCAGAGAAGCTTTCTTCTTTGATACCCTTTTCATCACGGTGGCCCTTTTTTTTCTCTTCCCCACCGGAGTTGGCGAGGATTCACTCCATGTTCTTGTCCATTTTTAGGTTCCAGATTACTTATCAAGAACTACTGTCCCCTCGACAAGTTCCGATCCGAGATGATTAGACTCGCGATGGAAACGTCTTCCGAATTTAGCGGCAAATTCCGGATCAAGGGCCCTTTAAACATTAGCAGTCTACCGGTCAATGTCCTTCGTGAATAAGTGACAAGGAAATACGTGACAAGGAAGATAAGACTCACGCCATCCATTCGAGAGCATCGCAGTATTTGGGGATTTCTCTAAATCCTTGTCTTGGCTCGTGTCGGTAGACTGCATTGCGCCAGCCGCCTAGCAATACCCATTTCTTCAGGGCACACTCTGCGGCGTGATTTGGAGAGCGGTAATCTCTTCGAGTTCTGGGGGCATAAATAGACACTGACGCGAGCAAAAACGCATAAATTAGTACTGGGATTAATTGAAAACTTCTCGCCTCTTGAACGAGACGTGGTGGAACGTTGAGGACAAACGAACCAGCACCAGAACCAGGATGTTTCTTGTTGAAATGCTTTCCAGTTCATCCGGCCAAGGAAACTACTTGCCTCATATCTCCCCGTTCTCTCCGACGACAACTTCGCAGACGACCGAGTGTATCGGGTTAATGTATGAAGTGGCATTGGGAGGTGCGGTCTCGAGTGGTATTCCTTTGAGCTTGAGGTTTGTGATTGGGCCTGTTCATTTCTAGTCAGTATAACATGATTTGATTCCGTTTGGATCCGAACCGGGTGTGAACTTTAGATTTACCGTGAAAATAACCAAATGTCGGATGGGGGTTGATGGTGTTAAGGACTTCAGGGTTGTTGAAGTCCGCCTGTGTGAGAAGCTTTTGCTCGGTACCAGGGTTGTTGTCGATCATCTTGATGTTGAATAAATTGGAAGAGCGACTTGAAAGGGGGAGGTGAAAGAGTACTAAGGTAGGAGAAGAAGAAGAAGGAAGAAAAGAAATTGAATGGTGATGATGGAAGGAAGGGTCCAAGTCTTTTGTGAGAGACGTCAACAACGAATGGACTCCCACTGTGCACTTCTCACCGCCAGCCCTGGAGGTAGTAGTAGGCCCCGGTAACTGAGTACTTTGTACCAGTGCTAACTATCTCAGTAACTTGAACTCATAATATACCTCGGTGGTACCAGGGGGCCAGGCGCTCCCCGGACTCCTACTAGTAGCCTTCCAGCACGCACACCCATCAAGGTGATGCGTATTAAGATAAGCAAAATGATGAAGCCTACCTTGGAAAATAACAACTAATAATATAATCACTGTAGCCATGGGCAGTATATACGTATCGGATGTGCAGTATACCCAGGTAGTAAGCATTATTAGTGTATTAACAATCCTGATACTGGATATATAGCTCTGTGCCTCGTGTGGGCTAGAATCCACTGGCTTCGATTAACGGTATCCTATGTAGATATGAGGTACTAAGGACGTTACAGTGAGGTTCAGGGTGTATTTAATATAGTAATAAAAGGATGGGATAGTTAGTAACTAAGATCTAGGAAAAGAGAAGAGATAGGATAGAGAGAATAGTTAACTAAGTCTATACTGCCTAAGACTATTTGATTGGTGGATAGCGGTTATAAAGGTTACTGTCTATGGGCTCTACTTTTATCTTTTCGAAAGACTAGTTGACAGTCTAAGGCAACGTACAAAGAGCTACGTTACGTGACTATACGCTAACACTAGTAATTGCCGGGGGCGGCAAATGAAAGCATGGCTCGCACCTGATGGGTGCTTCGCAATAAGCTTAACTTTGCGGATCCTACTACTACTAGGAGAAGCTACGCCCTATAGTTAGTCACTAGCTATATCTACCTTGGTACTACTAGTACACCACACTTTTTCGCTAAATATTTCAGACTGTTACTATATTTAATTAGGACTGATCCCTGTGGTAACACTCACGTCACCGGGTATGATACAGCAGCTTTTCTAAATCGACAGGATAGGGTGCCCAGCCTGAGATAGCCAAACTTTGAAGGTGTCCACTTACTACTAGTAGTAGTGCCCTATTTCAACTTCAAGGTCACTTACCTTTGTCCGGATATGGGGAAATTGAGAATTTTCACATATTTTTCTATCGATACATGCTATTCATTGTCAGAACACTATAGCACTAGCTATTGTTCTGCATCAGGAACCTCCAATGCTAGACTCCGCAGCGAAGAATTAACGAAGATACCAGGACAAGACAAGATGGGGAAGTAAAGAACGAATCAGCAGTCAAATGTCCAGACAAGACGAATAGGTGGAGATGGAGATGGGGAGTCAAAGGATGGAGAGGGGTAGTCTATCAACATCGTAATAAAAAAAAGTAACACAAGATGAGAACCGAAGGGGAGGACCAGACCGGAGAAGTAAAAAGAAAGTCTATATGATCAACAGTGCAAGCCCCAAAGCAAATCGCAGCCAAACGAATAAAAGAGACATGTGTATAGTGAAGTACAGCTTACGAGCTCTGGCCCGTCTTCTTCTCGGCCTTGGGGGTTTCCTCAGCCTTGACGCCCTCGTTCATGGCCTCGTTGGCCTCGGCCGATTGCTTGGCAGCGCTATCGGCAGCAGCCTCGATTCTGGCCTCCTCCTTCTCATCGATATCCTCGATATCCTTGGGGGCGGAGACACCCTTGCCCTCGTTCTCGCTGTTTTGCTCGTTCTCCTCCTCGATCAGCTCTTCCTGCTCCTTGATAACCTCCAGACGCTGCTTGTTGGTGGCAGCGCCCTCGGCGTTGTGAACCTCGAGCTCAATCTCGTGGAAGAGTTCCTCGGGGATGCTGGAGAGAACAGACTTCAGGGCGTCAACCTGCGAAGCCATCTCGGACTCCTTGCCGCCCTGGGTGTACATGTAGGCGTTGCTCAAAACGAGCAGGGTAGACGGGACACCCTGCTTGAGACGGAGGTCTAGCCACATGGTGAGATCCTCACGCAGACGAGCGGGAGAAACACCGTGTGTGCGGATACCGCGGGAGGCACTAGCCATCTGCAGCTCCGGGACAGAGAGTGACTGCACACCTTCGTAGAATATGGCGCGGTCGTCACGCTTGATCTGGCGCATGCGGTGACGGATATTGTAGCGGAGCATGGCGTCGGTGCCGAACGAGTTCAAGTTCATGTAACGGCAGATGGCGACCAGCTGCGGACGGGACAGGTTGTCCAGGGTCAGATCATCCTTGAAGATCTTGCAGACCTTGATAACGTCCTCGGTCGAGGGAGACTCGCCGGTGGTGCGGATCTTGCGGAAGAAGTCGGTGAACTCGTCGTTCTTCACGGTCGCAGCGGTCAAGGGCAGGCCGGTTTCACGCAGGGTGTTGCGCAGGAAGCTGGAGACTTCCTTGCGGGTCGAGCTCAGGTTCAGAGCCTTCTTCTCGCGAGCGCTCTGGCCCTCATAGGTGCTGGGCAACAGGTTGGGGAAGATCTTCAGGGCGACTGGGAGCAGGAGTTCGGCAAAGGGAACGATGAGGAACATCGAGAAGGGGACAAGTCGACCCAGATCCTTGGTGGTGCGTTGGAGCTGTTCCAAAAACACATGTTAGCCAATCTGATTCCACGACCCTCGACGCTCTGCATTTCTAACGAACCTGGCGGTGCTCTCTGCGGCTTAGCTCATATCCACCTGCCATCTTCAGTGCTAGACGCGAACTGATCTTGACCTCTGTAGCAAGCAGCTTTGTGCCATCCCAGTAGTGCTGGGCCTCCTTCTTAATCTTTTGGCCGATGGTCAACTTCTTGACATCCTTCTTGACCTCGATCTTCTTCTCTTCGGGGGCCGTAGTAGCTTTGCCAGTGCCCTCTTGCGCAGGCGCCTTCACGTCTTGCTTCGTTTGAGCAGCTGATTGGGATTGCGCTTGCTCCTGGGGGAGCGGGATCTTGGCATTTTCGGCATTGAAGCCGGGAGGGGGGTATGACTGAGAGGAGTTGGATGTGGAGGTCTGTTCGGTAGAGTATGCCCGCTGATGGGGGATCAAGATAGCGAGAGCAGTGACTTGCGATGGAATTCCGCGACCATTGAAGAGAAGGCTGCTGGCCGCGGCCAGAGACGCTGGGCCAAGGGCAGTAGCACGGCTACGAGCTATTGTAGCGCATCGAAAAGTCAATTACAGTTGTCGCAAATATTCATAATCTTAGAGATCGATCTTACCGGTCAATGCCGGGCGCAAAGCGGAGGCATTGCGCACCAGACGAGCGGATCTCATTGTGGCGGACATTTGCGGAAATGTTGGGAGAAAAGGAAGAGAGGTTCGAAGAGTCGAGCAGGGGGATTGCGGGATGCGCAACAACGATTAAGCGGTTGGACCACGATATTCGCGCGATGGATATGATGATAAAATAAATTGAAGACCGAATTTGGATGGAAAAAACGACTGGAAACGGCCCGACAGGATGTTGTGACGCCGGAATCCAATCGATCACGTTGATCGCACGTGACCTTTAGCCTCGGAGATGCGTCGGAGTTAATTGCCGCTCAGCAGTGGCGAAGTCTAGACCCCTGCAGTTATAAATTAGTGTCCAGCAGGTGCTTTGTAGTTTACGGTAGGGAAATTATCACTAGTATATGCGTAGATCAATTAATATAGATCATCGTGACATCGTCAAACGGCTCATCCAATAACCTCATTCTATGTACTCGCCCGGCAGAAAGCATAACCGCCAAATCAGATAACAACAACGCAAGAACAGGTAGGGTAGATTCAACAGTGTATGGCGATAACGCGGGAAGAAATGAATGCACGCCTAGGGTATCATAAACGAATGGAAAGGGGGTATCCCCACAACTTTAATTTCTCTCTCGAAGCATGGAATCGGTCTTGGCCGGGTCCTCGGTGCCAGTGGTGACTACCGCCATCGGATCCAGAAGTGGGATCCGATCGACGCTGTTCCGTTTCTCGAGTGGGACCGGTGCGTTCAAAGCATCGGAGGCACTATCCGGGAAAATATATGGGCTAACGCCGCCACCCTCGGGCGAGCTTTGCCATCGTGCAACGTCCTGCTTCAGCTGCTCCAGCTCTTTCTGGAAGCGCTTGCCAAAGACGTCAATATAATAGGTGGCGCCGTTGTGAATACTCCAGGTGAACAAGGCCGCCATGTAAAGACCGCTCGCCCAGCGGTACCAGAACCAGATCGGCGAGGGGATCATGGTCGACAAAGCAAACCCATACTGAATGAACATGAAGGCTGGCTCCTGGAGAGCGTTGGGCAGACTCAAAACAAGCTTTCCGATCCAAGCCTTGGCGTAGGACTTTCGGAGCCAGGTGAAGCTGGTCGGACGTCCCGCGGCGATCTGATCGGCGCGGCGTACGGTAATCAGGAAATGGTATCCCAGTTGCCAGACGATATAGGGTACTGTGGCCCAAATAATCATCGCACCAAGTGAGTAGTGCTCCGGGTCACCGGGCTGGCTGAACTTGATCGAGTAGATTGCGGGAAATCGTTCTTTCAGCATATCCACTGGCGTCAAGTGGACCATGCAGTGCAGGGTAACAGGAGGCATGATGTGGATAAAGGTGCTGGATGGTATCTCATTAGTTTATGTCCGAAAGAGAATGAATCGGCCCAGAGGACATACCTGACAACCTTGTCCATACTGTGGAAAACAAGTGAGTTGCGCCACATTGCGATGGCCGCCGCATTATTTCCGAACGTTAAACAAAAGGTGCCAATAAACAACCGTTTCGAGGACGGGAATACCCAGACGCAGAGCATGCAAAGCACGTTGACAAAGTAACAGAGATCGGCGAGGAAGTAGTGGTAGCCCTTGGCGTGGTAGGTGAAGTAGCGGATCGGCATGAAGTAGGCCAGTTGCAGGGTGTACCAATAGTAGAAGTACTCTGGGCAAGCACCGATCAGATAGCCGCTGATGAAAATGTTGAGCACGCCAGCGATGAAAGAGGTCTTCTCGCGCAAGGTAACGGTCGCTGTCTTGCTCCATTGTTTACCCAAGCGCTCGACACCGGTCTTCATGCGACGGCGATATTTGTCGAGCTGTTCATCGGCGGTCGGAACGCGACGCTTGAACTCGCCCACCACGCGGTTTCTAGCGGTTTGGCCGGTGGTCCGAAGCTTCTCGCGCTGCTTCTGGACCTTCTCCTTCTGCAGGTTGATCGCGTGTTGCCATTTCTCAAAGCGCTGTGTGAGCTGGATATTGTCGAGCAGATCGAAGATGCTGAGCTTATCAAGAGGCGGGAAGGTCTCCCAGTCTTCTTGATAGGAGCTACTGTTGGAGCGCGACAGTTTGGGAGAAGCTGGAGGGGAGTAATAATCATCGTGGTCATAGTCGTCAAGGAAGGGGTTATCGAGAGGTTCGAGAAGCGGAGTGGAGGCAATAGACTCGGAAGCCATGGTGCCGGTGGACGATTTTCTACGCTCACGCGCGCTGGCGTCCTGCATGAGGAACTGTTGTTGGAAGGAGAAGATGGTAGGGCCGTCTTGATAGTGAGGGTAAGGCCGGCTGAGGAAACGAGCAAATGTTAGCATCCCCATGATGAGAGATTCCCAAGAAGGCGCATATATAATAGTATGTTGCAAAGGAGAAGATGCTTTGAGCAAGGCAAGGTTTAAATGGAGGGGATATACTAGTAGTGACTTTACCTTGAGACCCGATCACGAAGCCGCCTCCAAACACAACCAGGGTTCACGCGGGGAGACCACAGTCGATCACGCAGCACGAAAACGGAGATAGTGGCACACCGTTTGGGTGGTTTGAGAAAGGATGTTCTCCAACTTGAAAGGATGGTGAGGGGGAAGAAACAACAAAACAGAGAAGGTAAATGGGAAATGTGGTCTGGCGGTGACTGGTGGTTGGTTAAGGAGCTGCAGAGGAGCTGTTGTCGGGTCGGCCAATCATAGTGGATCATGTAGGCAGGTGACTAGCCCACCGTAACTAATACCTAGGTACCTTAAGTACATAATGATATTAAAGAACACAGTGTAAAATTAAAGATAGTACTTCGTAACTACTACTAGTATTACCTAGATACCGTGACTTACCGTGACCTCGGCTTGAGTGAGGCTTACCCAGGCCAGAGATGCTATATATAGCACCAGTTAGCCATTACCAGTATCTAGGTAACTACTACTAGTAGTATAACTATGCCCAAGCTTCAATAAGCGAGCTAAGGCCAATACTACTACCTAGTAGGTAGTATAGGCTACTAGTACTACTAAGCACCGGAAATAACTTGAATATACTTATAAACAAGAAAGCAAAAGATAACAGCCCCGGAGCCTGAGGTGATAGAAATCAGCAACTGAGCAATACAAGCCCGAAAAGGAAATAAGCTCATGTTCAGAAGCCTAACATATTACCTAGGTAGTACCTAGGTATGTATTTCGAGTCGTGAACCCTTTTTTTTTCCGTCCCAAATGGTACTAGTAGTATAGGTTAACCCATCAACCTACACAGTTCTATTTGCCACTTTTGAGCTCTCTATTCCTTGAAGTTGGAAGCCTTTCAATTTAAGCCAGAAATCACCGAGAATGAGTAGTCCGTCTCTTGAGAACGTATCTCAAAATCACCAATCACTCCTCGATGAGGAGTATCTTCACCAAGAATTCCCCATACCCTAACACTCCCATCGACCTTTTTCATGTATGGGTCGACATAGGAGCTCTTACTAGCTCATAAATCGGCGAGTCTCTGATACCTAAGCTGCTACAACTTGAGCACGAAATTGAGAGTCTTTAGACTAAGTCTCATTCTCCAGTTCGGTGATCGCCGATGCTAAGTTGTTCACATTATCAATGACCCCACAACCTCGGCCCCGTTCCTGTCAAACTTGACAGCGACCTCGGTTATCCGGATGCTCAAGCCCCCACCTGCACCCCAGAAAATCGGCGGAACCAAGTTCATACAACCTCTTTTTCAATTTGAAAGGGCTAGCTTTTGCTTATGCTCTTGAGATAGTAAATTCATAGGATTGGATCGATGACCTGATCAGAGGTTCCCTATAAAAGCCATGGATGAGGTCACCCGCATTCTCGACGGTTTCACAGATCCGACAACAGGTTCATTGCATGGCGCAATATTTGTTGTTATCGACAGCACTGGTAAGAATAATTCCCGCTTTCTCGTTACTCTCGATCTAGTCTTTCTGCCCCGAGGTCACCGGAATTCTACTAGTAGCTACCATACGTGCATCCTTGACACTCATAGACAGGCAAAACGATATATGAACGGACAAGTGGGAGAGCAACCTTCAAGGATGGAAATCCAACAGCCCCTCAACTGGACTCATTGTGCTGGGTTGCATCAATGACAAAACTGGTAACCGGTGTTGCTATAATGCAGCTCGTGGAGCAAAATCTATTATCACTTGATGATGATGCCAGAGACTATGTACCAGAACTCAAAGAAGTTAAAATCCTTCGCGATATGGAAAGAAGTGACTCTCCCGCGATACTTTCTTTTATTTGCAATACATCTAACCTTCCATGCTAGATAATGATGGGCCTTCCGATACCTTTCTACCACGCCTCGAGCCGGTGCAAGGGAAACTCACAATCCGGTAGGCAAAGAAACCAATACAAAACATATCGGTCACAGATATCAACTGAAATTTTGAATGAATTCAGTGATCTATTATGCCATACGGCTGGTTTTGTGTATGACAGCTCTTCGCCACTTTTAAAGAAATGGTCTAAGTTCCACGGGCGTACAGCACATACATTTTGTGGGAGCATGGTCAGTTGGTCTTGAAACATCGGTTTTCTGAAAGCGGGAGACTAATATCTATTTTACTTTCTTCCCACCTGGGCAGGACGGCTATAAACATCCACTTATATTTGAGCCAGGCACCTCATGGGCATACGGAGCTGGCCTCGACTGGGCTGGCCGGGTTGTATGCATTCTTACTTATAATTATGCTCTCGCTATCCAAACACTAATATTTATCAGGTCGAATGCGTTTCAAACTCAACTCTTGAAGATTACATGCAGAAAAATATTTGGTCCCAGATAGGAGCAACATCAACCACTTTCCACCCTGAGCGACGTCGCAAGACCCTTCCCGATGCATTCGAAATGGGATACCGGGTAAACGTCGGCCACGGCTCTGAATCCGTTAAAGAAGGGCCTATAACTCTTCAACAACCTGCCAGAGACTGCCTGGGTGGAATTGGACTTTTTACTACACCTAGCGATTACATGAAGCTGCTTGCTGCACTTCTGAAAGGTGGAGACCCAATACTGTCTCATAACGGCATTGATATTCTCTTCCAACCACATTTGAGTAATTCATCGCGCCTAGCTATGCCGAAATCGCTTGGCCTTCAGATGAGTCGGATATTGGGAATTAATAGTGTGGATCACACTGATCAAGCAGACCATTGTCTTGGGGGTACGATTAATCTGAAGGATATCCCTGGTCGCAGAAAGGCCGGTACTGTCAACTGGAGTGGGCTGCCAAATTTACACTGGGTATGTTTTCTCTCTATATTTGCTTTCGTGAAGGAATATCAATTTCTGTTTTTTTTCCAAATGCTGATTACGAATTGAAGTGGATTGATCGCAAGACTGGCATAGCAGGTGCTCTTTTCACGCAATTAATGCCCCCTGGTGATGCCGCTGTCACCTCACTTCTAATCGAGCTGGAGAAAGCAACATACAGATCTCTTACCAGTGGGGCGGATTTTAACTCAATTATCCCGAGACTGTAGGCGATATCTAGGTACAATGGAGCTTTGAGCAGTACCATTTATTTTGGGAAATGTTACAGGGCAGGGTTTTAAAATTATGACCGGAAATTAATCAACCCAAATGACTATTTCCTTTCGAATGCGTATTCTGTGTAGTACTACAATTTGAGAAAGATTCGCTTCTGAACACACCACACAAAACACCATCCCAAAAAGACACATGCTCGTGTTCATGACTCGTGGCCATCGCCCGTTCGAGTCCAAAGGTAATGTATATGGAAAAAGAAGAAAAGAAACGCAGACACTTTCCAATTTGATCAGTAACCGTACTGAGATACATCCGGCATGGGAGGGACATTCGGCCAGTATTCGGTCGAAGGTTTGTCGGTAGGAACAAAGTGCTGTGGGTAATACCCCGGCAGGTAATTCGGTGTTTGTAGTAATGGTTTATGCTCGGTGTGGGGTTCGTGGGTGATTTCCGTGCGGCCCAAATTGACGGGGTATGCATTGAAACTGGTATTTGTTGGACTGCGTGGACCACTAGAATCACTAGTAGCCGGCGAGAGAGGCACCGCTTGCCGGTCCGATGCAGTACTCCGATTAACGTGATTTGATGACGCCCTCTCGCTATCCTGGTTGTCAGGCTCTGCGAGTTGAGTATGGAACACCTGAATCGATGTGTTCGCATCTGCGTTTTGTTAGCCCTTTTCAGAAGAACGAATATTTGAGATCCAAATGCTCACCAAGCTCTCCGTCAATGAATTGCTCCTCCATTTGACGCACGAAATAAATTTCGTCCAGTACTTCGAGCCTGCTAGCTGGGGTAATCTGTCGTCGTACATCCTGGCCAGCTTCACAAAGCTTTTCTGCTGTTATTCCATGGCTGTCTTTAAGCTCACAGAGGATATGGACTAATAGTTTAAGGCGAGCTACTTTGGTCAGTATATCTTTATCTGTATCATGATATCCTTGATCTTACGAGTCTTGAGGAGGTGGTCCGGTTCTTTGTGGCATACGCCTTCGGGCCACCAACCAGGCTTTGTCATTTCCGGATCGACGCGTTGCGATACCCCTGCGATCATTTTGCGTCCATTGTATGGAAAATGCACCTGTTTTCGGGGCTCGACCAGCTTGACGTATGACTTTGCAATGGCACGACAATTCAGCTGCTGGAAATCCTCAAATGCCTTCGTATAATAACTTCGCAGGGTATCCCGATCACCCACTCGGAGGACTGTTCGACACGGTGCCGCTGTCGGTGGGGGGGAAATGGATTTTGGAAGATCTCTTGCCGTAGGGCGTTGTCGCTTTCGTCGGCTTTGGCTAGATTGCCATTCGCAAGGAATCATTTCTGCGGGTCTCACAGGGCCAGCATTCATCCAGCCAGAGTTAGGTTGAGCACTCCATGGTGAAATGGATCCTTGGTTCGGGTCTACTAGTAGTAGCGATACAGATCAGTCAAATGATTCCACATTGCTGTCCGATTATCGTCATGCTTACTCGGTGTATATGGCATCGATTGAAGATTTGGTGGAATTATTTTCATGAATTGCTCTGTCACATCGGGTCGGATGAAGATGTTATCGCTAGCGGAAGAGGCCGATGATTCGGCATAGGAGGAGGAAGATTCGATGCGAGGCTTTCCATGCTGATCGAGATAGATAATGGCATAATGCGGATGAAGAGCATTTAGATATTGCAACTATTGTAGATATTCAAATCAATATCTAGTATGATATGGGATGCATGCTGGTCCTAGAAACATGCGACTTACGGTGTGGTTTGACTGGGGCACGGAGGTATCTGAATGACGCCGTTCCATCTCTCCGAGCTCCAGGTGAGTTCTTTTGGTACCCATTTCTTCGATGGGCAGAAAGTGTGACGAATCTTATTGCGCTTCACTGGTGAAATATGGATCGATCTGCTGTGGAGATGTCGTGTATGCTTGTTCGGCACGGGGTGAATAATTTGAATATTCAACACACCAACAGCGCAGAGCTTCTTTTTCAGATATTTGTCTGTTCTACTCTCGCAGCGAAGCAGACCCCTGGCGTGGAACGCACCTGAGAGCACGACTAATCAAAGGTGGATAAAGCACCCGACACCAGTAGTGGAGGGCAAAGCAATTATACATGGACGGGGGGGACCATAAAGTACAATAGCCCCACAGGTCGCGCCCCGATGCTTCCATGGCATGCGAATTGGCTAATGCAAGGACAAAAGGAATATCTGCGGCAGCGACTAGCCGGTGGCAATAAGAGCGATCTCTTGGGCTCGCGATCGGATCGTCGGTGCACTGGTCCCACAACAACAATCGACGAGTCTAACTAGGCCCAGCCCGCTTGGACACGGCAAGCCGGGCCTGCTGGTTTTTCCTGTTTTTGGCATGCTATAATTTGTTGAAGTCCCTCCCAGCGAACCACGGTTAGAAGGTCGGATAGGATATGTGGGGTTTCCGAGATTATCTCAACTTAGTATAGACGCCAGTCGATCCTACGCTTGGACAACAAGCCACTAGCCACACAAAGACCCTTCTCAAGGTGATGTATTCAAGTTGCTTGGGTCGAATCGTTCAACGATCAGATCATCGGATGCACCGAAGACACGACGGTGAAATCTATCCCGCGTCTTCCGTTGGGAAGCCAACAAATCACGCTTCGCCCGCCAGGGGTCTTCCAGTTGACAGAAGCAGCTTAATGTACTAGATCGACTGATTGCTCAGTCTTCTGGTGGGGAAATATTATCCCTACCAATCATATTATGGGATCGCCGATCTTGGGCCTCGTATCAGCCACGTCTCGGAGATCCCCACAGAATGGCTGGCCAAAGCGCCTCTGAAATCACCATCTGCAAGCCAGATCATTTTCAGCTCTAGAACGGTTGAAGTATTACGGAGTATGTATACTCTGTATGCAGCTAGAAATATCTCGCCTCTTCCGGTAGCCTATAGACAATATACAGAGAGTTCGATGCTGCTACCCTTAACCTTACGATAGCCACTGGCAAGGTCCACCGGATACGGACTCCGTACTTGTACATAATGGCAACTATGATCATCCGTGCACGGATCTAATTTCAAATGAAGTCCGAACCGGAAGGTTGCTCCGATATAGAGCTGTACAGTAGAGTGATTTCGAGAGTTCAATCAACGGAGGAGCGAGCGTCCTCGAAATGGAAGAAAGTATAGACGGACCGATGGACAACCGCCTAGGCTTCCCCGAGAGATTTAAAATCCACCATTGAATCTTGAGCTTATTCAACCCTACGGAGCTCGGCTTGGCAGGCCCGGTGAGGCGGATCGGTGGTCTTTTTTTTAAATTGTTTTTTTCCTCCTCTCTTTTCGTCTCGACAATGGTAAATCTCGGGGTCTGCCACAAGGCTCGACTTTGACACCCCACTATGCACGAGAATAATTGGTTGCTGACCCCGAAATAATCTGCTCTGTTTTTTTTTTTGACAAATACATCAAACCCCGAGGTCACGCTGACGACCGTAAGTCCTTCCAGAGGTGGGCCTTCTCCACGCTTGGGCGAATTAAAAGTGGAACCTCGGCCGAGGCAAAACCGATAGTCAAACGGCGACGGCCGATAAAACGACGAAGAAATCTATAATTCCACAAGGCTACCCATTAAAATCAATTTTCAGACCCCGGATCGACAGTCGAAGTCCCCTCGGTTGATCGACAATGAGGGTAGCTGGTCTGAGCCGTCAAAGGATGATGAATGATCGGAAGTTGCATATACTCCCGTCCACTTTTTGTCGATAAACGCAGCCGGTGCCACCGACGTGACCGAACTCTGCGATGCAGCAGTGACTTTGACTGCACTCCATTCATCCACTCCTCCACTCCCGAGGTCCTGCCTACCGCTGCAACAACCAAGATCCTGGCCCTCCAGAACGGTTTTGCTTTTGCCGTAGACAATCTAACTATTGCAATCTCGCCTGGCTCCATGCAACCGGGAGACTTTTCCTGGACCATTCATTCGAGCGGAAACCACTTTCGACAGCACTGGAAAACGAAGCCAAGAAGCAGTCAAAATCATTTTGACAAGGGTCTGCAGATGCAGGCATGCCGTAACCCCCCCCCCCTTTTGCACGATTTAGGGGGGGTGAGGGGAAGAAACAGAAACTGGTAAAATGCCCCCAATGCAACGAATGGCTCAGCTTCTTCGGTTCAGGGTCACTTGGCAAACTATAACCCGCTTTGAAATGATTCACAGTAGCTTCCGCTGCCAAAAGGACCCAAAAGCCAAACAGGCGGAACCATCATTAACCCCGTATTTGAAGATGGCGACGTACCACCGCCTAACTCTCTTCACCATCGACGCAGGTGGCGTAGAAAGGACGCGCCCCTTGCGTAGCGAGCGGGGGCCAAGCCTGATACTCGTACATGTTCCTCGGGCTGTACAACAACCAAGCCCTGCACTGGTGCCTATGGCCGATGAGAGTCTGTTTGCATCGCGCGCGCGCATACTAGCCTAGGCCCGAGTCGAAGACAAAAGTACCAGTTTGCCCCTCTAGTCCTTCTGTTCGTGTCACCGTTGCAGGGTTGTTACAGATGGCAAATCCCTGGTACCGGGAAATGGTTGCATGGATTTGCAGAGTACATACCGTCATTGGACAATAATCGTAGGCTTTACGGCATTCGAGACCCGGGTGTTCCCAGTCGTTATTCAAGCAGGCTTTGATCACCCGGTCTGATTCTTCCTAACACAGACTGGGCTGGGCATGAGGCTGAAACTATAGCGGTGACTACTGGATGAACGGCTCTCTGTGATCGGCGAGAGGAAGGGCGAGGCGGGCAAGCTTTGGGATTTGGAATTGCATTGCGAATCGACTTCTGATTTTCAACCCACCGTCAAAAACTGTGGATCTTTAGATTTTTAGGCCTCCAACTGCTTAGGCGCGGGATTTGATTCCGTGGATTTTAGAACTCAAATGCAGACCGCTTAGCGTTCTTAATTACGTCCTAGTTTAGTTTGCTGGCTGGTTGAATCTCCACAAATAGCCCCATAATTGGTATTCCACGACTCACGAACTCGCTTGTTTCAGACGAAAATGTCATCTAGATGACTCGGGATTGCAAGTCAAGCTTTGGTCATGCTACTCCGTAGAGTGATTCCGACATGAATCTAGATTTCACGATAGCAGATCGATCTGGTCTTCCCCAACGCCACATGTGTCCCAAGTCCCAAATAGTGTGAATCTATCTAGGGATACGAAGCCACGATCGCCATAAGACAGGGAAAAGAGAAGCATGGAAACAGGGAAACTAAGAATCTAGGCTCAAGATAACAGCACTCGAGTATGGAAGCTCAACTTCCACCTCTCCCCGACCCCCAACGTTCACAGTCTCACCAATGGTGATATTTCCCAACCGCACGGGTGCACCCCCTTTCAATTCATAGTTATAGGACCAGCCATCCCACGATATTCCTGAAATGGAGTCGCTACCATTTGCCAGGAGTCGTTGCACTGATAGGGATCTGACCGAGATATCGGACAAACGGAAGGTATACTTACCCGAAGGTCGCCGAGCTGCCGGTTCCCCTGTGCCGGTGTAGTTATACTCCTGCATGTTTATCACAGCAATTCGAGCAAGGTTTCCACTCACATATGCAGCATATGCGGCGTCTGTTTCGTGGGACATCGGCAGACTAACGACTTGGACTTGTGGGCTGTTGCTCTCGCTATCGGAGTCTCCACCCCGCAGCATAGCGGCCACCATAACATTGCCGTAGTAAGGAGCCTTAGTGCCTATCGTGGCCTTGTCAGTCTGAATTGGCTGCCAAGAGGCGTAACGATAGTTCGTTCCTTGGTGCATGTGGGTTCGGCGGATACTCTGCGATGCGCAGTATAGGTTGAAGTCGACTCCCCAGAGAGCAGCGCCGAAGGAGTTGGAAAGCCCAGGCTTGCCCTGGTGGTAGAGTGAGTTTGTTTCGCCAAGGATGTAGGGTATATCTTTTGTCAGTCCTTGTTCGTTGAGCACGCGAGATAAGTTGACATGCTGAGTAACACTGTGGACGGTTGACGTGTGGTTCATCAGGGTCTTCGCCAGAGTCACACCGGGCTGGTCTGCACCCCCAATATAGCTGAGAATGTCAGCAAGAAATATTCAATCCAAGGTTTTGAAAGCGTTTTTCTGGATTTCTTACTTGTGCATAGAGTTCAATCCAATGTCATGATCATCATCTAGTCCTGCCTGCCACGCTTTGACAGGGTCCATGCCATTAGAGAGACCAGCAAATGACGGTGCCATATACTTATAGGCTGAATATGTAGCCAGCTCCGGGCAACTTTTCTTAAGCTGTCGTTTTATGATTTTTGTCTTGGCCAACCACTCATCAACATAAGACTTCTCATCCCAGTCGGCCGGACGGGCAGGATAAGCCGTGAACAAGTCGGGCTCATTTCCCAACTCCCAGTAGGCAAGCTTTCCATCTTTGAGAGCCTTGCAGGCAAGAGGGACAGTACCCAAAAGGGTGTTCATCCCCGCTGTCCCATTTTTTCCAAGATTGAATCCGTGGCTGAATTTAGTTCCTGGCCATGTTGAATAGGACTCGAAGTATGAATCTCCAATATATATGATAGATGGATAATCGGTCGAAAGAGAAGGAACTACCGTTCCGTTGATTGAAGTCTTCAGATCGGGGTCGTACAAAGCCAAATCTCTATGACAGCAGGTATTAGAAAATAGCATTATTGTTAGGTTCGCGAATATCAATTCCTCTCACTGGGTATTTCCACCGACGCGAATATGTGGTTTAGCACCCTGGAGATCTGCAAGGTTGTCCAGCAATTGATTCGAGAAATGATTGGGCTGCGATAAATTTCCTAAAAGATGAAGTCAATATCGTTATTGCATTGGGGGTGGTGGCCACCATGACGCTAGGATATATATACCTGCAAAATCTGGAAATGACGAAAACTCGATGGAAAACGACACGAAAGGCTGTAAAATTGCAGCACCAACACCCTCAGGTGCATCCTTGCTCACTTGGATCGGAAATGAGCTATCGCGTTCAAGAACCGTCGGCGCGGCAACAACCGCCGTAGCACCGAATAGCAGCGAAACAAGCATGGCTGAGCTCTGATCACGTATCATTGAGAAGCTGAATCTGAATGTCAAGTAACTCACTTCTTCGAAATCGCGAATTCTCCTGTATTTATGCCAGAGCGGCAAACAGAAGGTAGGTTATTGACGTCGCTTGTGACATCTCTTCAAAAGCCGCCTGTAACAAGGTAAACAATCTAAGCGGAGCGTGCCGAGGGAAATCTCATCTATTGGAGGGGAATTCACCGGATAAATCAATTAGTGCTTGTTCATCTCGGAATGACGATGCGGGGGTTACATCTGGGGTTTGCGGAGAGACGATCATTGCATTGTTTTAGTCAGTCGGCTATTGAGAACCCGACCAAGTTAACTGCTGTCCAATGGAATCTACTCGGAGTAGCCTACAGTCTAAGCTTAGACCATGTTGTGTTCATACGATAAATAATAAGCACTGTATTCCACGCAGGAACTGGTATCAATTAACAGCAGTGCAAGTAAATGTGGGAAGAGCATGGGTAGTGCCAAGTACAGACAGTACTTCGCATGGATTCTGCAAGCAATAGGAATAATAATCAAGCAAACCGGCTAGACTGAATAATCTACACAAACGAAGAAGGAAAATGGTGTTCGTGAAATACATCGCAATGTCGTTTAGAGACATTAGGTATATTTGCGGAGCTAAGGGATAAGTCAGTCAACAACATTCTCAAGGCAAAGAAGAAAAAGAGTAGTGCTGGATTACTCACATCGAGGGTCAAAGACTTGCTGCTGTTCTGCACCTGATCCCGGTAAATACCAACCAAGGCCTCGCTGTTCTGGAAGAGGCCAGTCTTCAGACTAATGACGATGAACTGCATGCCAGGGCCTGCGTGGTCATGGATATAATTCGCAATGCGGGCAACATTGGTATTATCGAGAGCAGCATCGACCTCATCCAGCACGAAGAAGGGCGAAGGTTGGTAGGAGTGAATTGCAAAAAGCAACGCGAGCGCCGCCATAGTCTTCTCGCCACCTGACAAGTGTTCCATATCACGGAAACGTTTCAGAGGCGGCATGGCGTGGTATTTGATACCGTCAAGGTATGGCTCGTCCGAATCCTCAATATCGAGGTAACTTTAAGCGGTGTCAGTAGGCAAATATGAGGATCAGATCGGAAGACTTACGCTTGTCCACCAAGAGGATAATTGGTACTGCGAGTTAGCTCACGATAAATGGGGCCAATCTGCTCGGAGATGTGTGTAAAGGCTTTGTTGAAGAGGTCGGAACGCTGCTTCATCACATTTTCAAAGTCGTCCTTTGCCTTTCGGGCATACTTTCGAGCATCCTCAAAGTCTTTCTCGGTACCGCGAAGTTTATTCTCCACGGTCTCTAGACGTTCCATCGCGCGGGTATTGGGGGCCATCTTGTCGAGCTCGTTATTCAGACCGCGAACCTTTTCAAGGAGCTCCTCCTCGAGTTTATCATCGGACTCCTATTGCAGTCATTAGCATGCGGCGTGTGATTAGATAGTGATGAGTACAAACCTCTTTAAGGGTCTCCCCAAGAGAGTCAAAATCAACCTCAATACCATAATCTTGCACCACAGGTGTTTCATCAAGGCCGTCAGCCTCATCCACATCCATGGCGTCCGGATCTGCGGCCTGCACAAGATCATCAATGGGGAGTTTCTCGAGGCCATTAGAAGACTCTTCCAGAGGAATGTCAATATCTTCAAGCTTGCAACGACGGAGAAGGGCATATCGACTAGAAGAATTGCGTTGGATCTCAGCCTCCAGGGCATTGATATTCTTGAGTGCTCCTTCAACATGCTTGCTGCGCTTCTGAAATTCTCGTCGCTGTTCAGCCAGGTTCTCGGCCGACTGTGCGTAGATCTCCTTCTGTTTCTCGAGGTTCTCGCGTAGGAGTTCAAGTTCAGCACCGCACTCATCCAGCTTATTCCGGATTTCTTCCTGTTGCTCCTTAAGCTCTCCAATCAGGTTCATATCACGGTCATACTGAGATTGGAGACCGCTGATTCGATCCTGAGTGGCTTCGATGCGCTGCTTTTCAAAGCTGAGCTGATTCTCAATACGACTCTTTTGTGTCATGAACTCAAGCTTCTTTTGAGCGGCTTCCTCCTGCAAAGAGCCCTGCTGGGCCTCATATTCACGGATGTTGTCGTAGCCCAGGCGTTTGCAGAATTTGCGGTAGATTTCATCTTCGACGTTACTGACAGACTCTTGCGAATGTTCGATAGTCTCGTCCAATTCATCCAGGTTCTCCTTGCGTTCCGTATACTTAGGGCGCAGGTCTTCCATTTGTTGCTTGACAAATTCTAGCTCGCTGCGTTTGCTCTTGATGTTCCGTTCAAGGGCCTTCAGTTCGTCGCGGGCATAATTGAGGCGTTGCTCAAGACCAACAAGCTCTCCTTGCAGCGTCTCCTCCTCCGAGCCCCGGCGATGACTTTTCGGTAAACTGCTAAGGTCACCCAAAAGTTTGTCCTTCAACTTGCGAAGGTTCTCCACTTCAGAATCTTCCCAGCGCTTGGAAGCATTCTGTTGAGGGCCACGACCACCAGTCATCAAACCGCCCTTGTGGATGACAGTACCATCCAGAGTAACTGCTTTGGCATCGACATTTCGCTCGTAGCACAGATACTTTGCGGTAGCAAGGTCATCGCAGACAATTGAATTGCCGCAAGCGTACACGATGGCGCGAGATACTGAGTCGTCGTAGTCCACAGTCTCAATGGCGGGGCGCATATTCCGATGCAGCCCCTTCAGGTTCGAGTTGAAGGCTTTGACTTGAATGGTTTCGAGAGGAATAAAGGTGGCTTGACCAGCTCGCTGGTCCCGAAGATGCTGGATACACTCCTTGGCGGTCTTTTCATTGTCGACGACGACAGCATCAAAGTGACGACCAAGGACGGTGCTGACAGCTTCGGCGTACTTTCGCTGCTTTGGTCGGCAGAGGTCGCTGACGCGACCCTTCACACCGGGAAAGATGCGCTTAAGGGTGGAGATGAGTTCCTTAGCCCGGATCTCACGCTCATTCTGCTTCTTTCCATCGTCGGCCTCCATCAGCTTCTTGAGCACCACCTGTAGTTTCTCCTCGAGCTCGGTTCGCACTTGCGAAATCTTCAAGCGTTCCGAAGTCAAACCATTGAGGTCCTTCTTCTTGCGATCGATATCTTTGGAAGTAGACTTAATCGTTTCCTTAAGCGCAGACTGGCGCTCGTTCATTGTTTGCGAGTCGGATTCGAGAGTCTTAAATTGCCACTCAGTGGTCTCGAATTTGCCCTTGAGGCTGTTGACGGCTTCGGCTTCGGTTTTCCTTTGGCGACGGAGGTTGTCGAGATTAAGTTGATCGGCAGATGAGCGCTTGCTGACCTCTTCGCGGAGCTTGTTGTACTCCTGCTGGTCACCTTCACTAAGCTGTCCGCCCCGCTTGTTCGTAGTCTTCTGCCATTCAGCCTCCCATTGACCCTGGGCCTTCTCCACCAGCTTCAGGTCCTTCTCGAGCTGCTTTGCATTGTTCGCCTGGCTCGTGCGCTCCTTGCCGATCTCGTCGATCTTTGATGAATACCGTTCCACCTTTCTTTGGGTGATATCCACCTTCTCGTCGATAGGAACCAGAGAGTTATTGAGTTCTTCAATTTCTTTTTCCTTCTGATGGATATTCTTGTCGGCCTTTCCAACATCTCTGCCGACTCGGGCGTGTTCCTTCTTGGCGTCTTCGACATTGTTCTCGTATTTCTCAACTCCGCGACGGTATTCCTTGAGCTCATCCTGATATTTCTGGATATCGGCACTAGAGTCATCGATTAATCGTTGGAAGTGGAAAAGCTTCCACAGGATGTGGGTGATGATGGCTTGATCGCGTTCCTCAGCCTTCTTCGCATAGTTCTCGGCTTCGCGCTTCTGCTCCTGGTATTGTTTAACCTCAGAGTTGATTCCTCGTCGACGGTTGAGTTGAACGGTCTGTTGTTCGGCGGCCTCTTCGGCCTCCGCTTTGAGTTTCTCGTAGTCACCTTTGTATTCTAAGCTGCCAGAGATCTGTTCGATCAACCGGGTGAGGTCCCTCGGAGACTGGGATGCAATTGCCTCGACATCACCTTGGAAAACCAGGAAGTTGCGTGCGCGGATCAAGATGTTCTCCTCCTCCAGAGCCTCGTTATATTGCTGAGCAGTGACGATTCGGTTGTTGATGCGGTACTCGCTGGCACCCTGGCTGGTAATAGATCGACGCCATTGCTGTTCCTCGCCCGCGTCATCCTCATAGACAGCCATAACCCAGGCTGTCTTAGGATCATTCGCACCAGCAGCATCCTGGGATGCATCCATATCATCGTCTTCCTCCTCTTGTTCAGCGTCTTCGCCATTGACAATAGGTTCTCCGTTGACATCAACCTTGGAGGTACGCAGGACACGGCCGCGATAGACGAGATCTTTGAGGTTGGTGGATCGTAGGTGAGAGGACTTGATTCCTAGGACGAACGAAATGGCATCCATTCTAGTGTTGTCAGCGCAAGCCATGGCGAGGGCTAGAGGGCAAATATCACATACGAATTAGACTTGCCAGACCCATTGGGTCCAATGATGGAGGTGAAGTATGCATCTCCGAAGAGCAAGGTGTGATGTCCTTTGTAAGACTTAAAGTCTGCGCGCGGAAGGTTAGCAACATAACGCGGTGTTTCGGTGATTAAAGGACGTACTGAAAAGTTCCAACCTAATGAGTTTCCCCATCTTGCGTCTTATCAGCTCCGCGAGGAGGCAATACGAACAAAGGCAAGCAAACGGTGGGGGTTGAGTGGTGAGGTGAAAGAATGCGCTCGGAGGTGGAGGGGCGCGATATGGGGAAATCGTCGCGACACGCGCCGGCGCCCAATCAAATCACGTGGTGACGAGCCAACGGATGTAGTATACAGAACCTCCCTAGGTAGGTAGCGATCACTGGCTCAGGTCGAAGTTCTCAACCTTGTCACCTTACATTCGGATATGAGTTCAACGCAATTCTCGCAAGGTTCTCTTGCATCTTTGCGACGATTGCTCTCTTGAGCCTCAACTAATAAATTGTCAGTCCTGGCACGCACTCTTCCGATCGTCACTATGCCTCCACACAAGGGCCTCACCCCACAAACTGTAAGTATTACAAACTACAGTCTCTCCAAGGTCATAGTCCAATCCTCACTCACCCTGAACAAAGTGGGTTCAATAAGCAGCTCACCTGCTAGTTAAATCTTCCGCTGCATCCTCCGCAGGGTTTCGCGACGAAGTCCCTGTTAAATCTCCTATCCAAAGCTATGGTATTTCTACGGTGGGAAGTTCCTAAAATATATTAATAAAATAGATCTCTAATACTATTATCTCCTTAGAAGCGACCTGTTCCTCCTGGATGGACATATGGTGGTATCGATGATTCGTGGGACTACGCTGGAAGTATAGGTCCGGCTGTCGCAAAGTCTTTTGGTCTTGGTCCAGTACAGCCAATTCTGGAGGATAAATATGGCATACCACAGATTATTCAATCTGGCGACAAGTCCTTCTGGTAGGACCTGGTAAATTCCGATATCTATGAGTTTGCCACTCAGGATCTGGGTGAGATCTATCATGCTCTACATCAAAGTGGACCGCGAAAACTGGATATGCGGCTCCTGGAGGAGATTGACGATTAGGCTCAAGTCAAGCTAGCTAGCTTTACCGGATGAAACTACAAGTCGGCGGACTTGCTTCCAGAGCTTCGTTTTAGTTGAAATTGCTACATTGCTGAATCTTATCTCATACCACTGCTTTTTGTAAAAGATTTTTAACTGTAGATCACCCGAAACGTGCGAGATATCCACATGTACAGAATACAGGCCATATATGACGGCGAGGACAAGCCAGGGAAGAATACCGGTTTTGAAACTCGGTGGAGAGGGTGTCGCGCTTGCGCATTTCGATGTTGCTATTCACGGCGCCGTTCGCATGGCTGTTGTGGCCGGTTGCCACTTTCAACCTCGGTTTGGAGCGGCATTTGGTGAGAGTTTTGTTCTTGCATGTCATTGGTTATGCGTGGATGTAGTTGTGGCAATGCGATGTTGCTGTGATGAAGTTGAAGTGGATAGGCTAACTACGGTATGCGGAGTTTATTAGATACTAGGTAGGCATTAGTCACTAATTTTGAATGTCTGAATATATCTGTTTGATTGGAATAAATTGGTAATACAAGTTCTATATGTACAGATGCTGCAGGCAGTTCTCGAGGTTGTTTTCAACCCTCAGAACAAATCGCAGAACTGACTCTAAGCGTAGGCCAGAATTTATGAAGATATGACTGATAGGACATCAGATAGCCGCCGATGAAGCTTATTTTTTGCCAGTAAACCGGACAGGGTTACCAAGGGCGTACAAATCACTCGAAACGTAGCCATTGGAGTCCAGTCGGAAAGTGGCTTTCCGACCCTCAATCTGCATCAAGATGAAGTCTTCACTTGTAAAGACCTGGCGAACAGAAAGGAAGATCCTCCACAGGCCCCGACTCAACTTTTGGACAGGGGCCTTGACAAAGCTAGGGGCTTCCTCCGATCCAAGTTTCCGGCTCTCGCCTTCAAATCGTTTCGCGGCCTGCTCTGAGACGACCAGACGCTTAGAAATGGAGACCTGGGCAGGCAGTACCTCGATTTGGTAGGGCTTGGTGAATGGCATCAAACGGCGAACCTCGAATCGGATGTAGGTATGGCCTTGGGACTTAATAGCCGTGATGTTGCGAATCATATGGCTGGTTCGGACAAAGAACAGAGTACCCATGACACTCATAGTGACACAGATACCTCCGAACAAAGCCTGTTGCCACATAGGAAGATCTGTCAATGGATCCCGGAAGACAGCATTGGAGTTATAGACCGCATAGGCGAAGCAAAATGCGGATAGTCCATAGGCACTCAGGACATAAGTACGCTGTGAGGGCGCATTGAAAAGCACCACTTCACCCTGTCTTGCTACCTTCAATGCCAGTTGACCAATGTTTCCAGCTTTGATCGGTGAAGCCTGAATTGTATTCCGAACGCGATGTGTTTGTCCGGCAGCTTGCGAAGTCGGCTTCGGCGCTTTGGGGGCCTTGGATGCAAATGACCGCCATGACAGGGCATGTACTGTCTGAGAAACAGGTCTTAAAGGAGACCCAGCACACCGGTGCCAAAATATCCGAAGGGTGGATGCTCTTGCGGACATGATTATCGCGCGATCTGTATCCACGGCAGGGTTAGTAAGTACGCGAATATTGCCGGCATCGTGTTGCAGGATATCGGAGAAGACCGGCTCAATCAAGAACAGGAGATCCCAACTCCGATATCATAAGGAACAGAAAGAACAAGACTTACCCCAAAGGCAAAAACAAATCGGGGTTTGTTCTCCTCGGAAAGCACCGCCAGATCGAAAAGAACCCGCGGCAGAAAAATGTTCCCGTCCGGTTCACCGGCCGCCCTCCCAACACCCTCAACCATCAGACTCTCTCACATCTCATCCTCCAATTCACGCCAGCCTCAGACTATTATACCTCGAATTTAGTGCAGATTGACGCGGTGGTGTGCTTTTGGTCGATTCTGTCCGTCTCTGCCGGCAAATCAGCTCCCTCAAAGCATTGCGACAACCCCATAACGCACATCTCCGCCGCCCTAGCATTCATATCCGCATCCCCGAAGGAACAACATATTACATACAAAATGGCAGCTCGAATCTCCGCCAGCCAGGTGCCGGCCATGTTCGCCCGCCGTCAGCCTAGAGTGCTTCAGACTGCTCGTCGTGAGTTCGCTTTCCCCGCCCAACACAAGCTCGAAAGCTCGAAAGATCGCGGAGGATAGCACCTCCGGACAATATCGAAGCCTCCCCAACCCACCCAATCCACCACTTCTCCAAGCCAATTCCACCTCCAGCTCTACCGAAAACTCCTATTCTAACCATTCCACCAGGCCTCCAATCCTCCTCCGCCCCTCAGACCCAGAACCCCGCCTACCCGCTCTACCCCTCCGTCACCCAACTCCTGCACGAGAAGGGCATCCCCGTCTCCGACGCCTCCAAGATCCCCGCCTCCGGACCCAAGGGCCGCCTCCTGAAGGGTGATGTCCTCGCCTACCTGGGCCAGATCGCAAATGACTACCCAGCCTCGCAGGCCGCGACCCTCGCCAAGCTCCAAGTCCTCGACCTGAGCAACATCAAGATCGCCGCTCCAGCCCCCCAAGCCCGCCGCCGAGCCCAAGCAAGAAGAAGTCGTCGCCGCGAAGCCCCCACCCATGGCCTCAGTCGCTATCACAATCTCCCTGGCCGCCGTCCTCTCCGCCCAGCGCAAGCTCCAGGAGAGTCTGGGCGTGACCGTCCCCCTGTCCCGCTTCCTAGCCATCGCCACTGACCTGGCAAACGACGACCTCCCCCGCGCAAAGAACTTCAAGCCCTCCGCCGACGAACTCTTTGATGAGATTCTCGGCGCCGAGCCCGTCCTCTCATCACGCGGAGATTACATCCCCGAGCTGAACGCCTTCGAGGCGTACGAGGCGCCTCGCTCCGAGCCCGTCGCCGAAGATATCATCGACATTCTCAGCGCCAAGCCAGGCAAGAAGGTCTCTGCTGCTGCCGAGCCAGCCTTTGAAGACGACGCCGCTGGTGCCGCGAACGTTTTCAGCCTGACTGTCCCCGCTGGTGAAGAGGTTCGTGCTAAGGCTTTCCTTGAGCGCATTAAGGCTCTCCTTCAGGTCGAGCCTGCTAGGTTGGTTATTTAAAAGCATGCTTTTGCTTGCATTTTATGTTCTGTTTTTTTTTACCTCAATCTCCGCCCCACCCCAGTTTGCGAGACGTTTTATTTGGTTGATTGCCCAGCCTGAGGGTTTGGGTCCAAGGCTTTTTGTATTTCCTGTAGCATAGATAATTGATTCAGCCTTGGCTTTTTTAACATTCGATTGTGCAATTGTCCAATTGTCCAATTTGCAAATATATTCATTTCAAGATTACCATTATTTGCTGGTAAAAGATACAATAGTCACTTGAAGACTGTCGGTACTAGCAGAAACGTGGCTGTCACGGAACTTGAAGGTTCCAGGGTACCCGGTAGTACCTAGATATATTCGCCCCGGTGCCCACGGTGGTAAACATTCATGGATTCCAAGGTTCTTCTTCAAGATGGATGGATGCATGAATAAGTGGTAGTACTAGTTTCCAAATTCAAGCCCTGGAGGTTTGGCCGGAATGGACTCGGAGTTACCCAAGGTACGAGCTTTTATGTCTCCAAGAAAATCTAAATTTCCATAAGAACTTTAAGGATTCATAATCAATGCAATTCTATCGAGAATCATGCTTATTTCCCAGAGCGACCATGCTAGATGGATTGGTACCTGGAGATACGTTCAAGTCCAGGCAGGAAAAAAAAAGCAAAACGAATTGTCGCCAGACTGGAAAGCAGAAAGGGGAGGGGAAATCATGTCGTCGTCATCAGAAGAATCCAGAACAAGCCAGCAATCGCAAATGAAGAGAGAGAAAAAGAGCCATCCATGCTGACATGTAACGCCCCGAATATCCCAATGCCGGCGACCCCGTTGAAAAACACCATGAGCGCCACTGCTTAGACCCGTTGGAAGAAGTTGATAGCTGCGCCGGAACAAATGCCTCCCAGAGGCATATAGCAAAAAGCAAAGAAGAACAAAAAAGGATGAGCTTGATGGAACCCAAATCAAGGTCAAATGAGGAGGATTCGTAAGAGGCTTGCCAGTTAGAAGATGATGGCTGCCAGTGATCCCGAGTATGATGCCATAGATGCCAATGCGTAAAAAGTGTGAATAGATCCCATAATAAACCATGCCATGACATTAACCTTCTTCGCCGAATCAATGCCAGAGACCACAAAACGCCGAGTTGAATGCAGGAGTGTGAAATGAAGTAAAGTGGATGGTTCGTATTTACCGGATCGTGCCGAACTCCGCCAGTCTGCTACCAGAGCGTCGATTGTCGCGTGTGGCTCGCTTGTCGAAGATCTTCCAGAACCGGAGTGTTTCATCGCCAGCTCCTGTAACGACAGTTTGACCGTCTGGGCTCATGGCCAGGTACAGCACACGGAAGGTGTGGCCAGTCAGAGAGACAATCTGCTCCATGCGTGGGTACTTCCAGATGACAATTTGATTCTGGCTGTATCCGTGGGTACTGATGATCTCGTCTGAGTTCTTGCACCAGGACAGATTACAGACTTGGCTACCAGTGTCAACTTCCTTGACCATAGTGCCGGTTTGTGTGTTCCAGAACTTGATGGTGCGGTCTGCAGTACCTCCACCCGAGGCAAGTAAATGATGCTGATGAGGGGACCATGCAATGGCTTTCACGGCTGCGCAATGATCCGAGAAGCGATAGAGGGGAGTTTCGTTCAACTTGTCCCATACCATCAGCTTATTGTCATTGCCGCCCGATGCTAACTGCCCGTCCTCTGTGTTCCATTTCAAGCCACAGACCTCTTGCTTGTGACCAGACAGTCGGCGGAGATACTGGTCTGGAGAACGAACATCACGGTGATAAATGAGTCGATCGCGAGATCCTGAAGTAAGAATATGATCATTCCATGCCAATGCACCGACGCGGTTGGTATGCCCAATCATAGTTCGAAGTCGTCTGCAATGCTCTGCATCCCAGATTTGAACCAGGCCTTTGCCTGTGCCAATGGCAAGATGAGTGCCCTATGATTGATTAGCTCCAATGCTTCTGATTGCTCTTCGTGATGTCAAGCTCACCCGCTGAATCCAGTTCACACTGGTAACTGTGTCATCTTTCAATTCACACAGCTTGGTCACCCGGCCTGACTGCGAGTTCCACATATAGACTGAATTAGCCAACCCAACTCCGAGAACATTGCTGCTGCCCCAATCAACCAAATTGAGGTAGAAGTCGTCCTGTAGATCGGGAGCATCAAGGACCTTGTAAGGCACCTTGTTGACATAGCGAGGCTGCTTGCGCGGGGTTTCAAGAATCCTTGCACTATCAGATCGAATGGGAGATAGACTGTAAAGTTCTGAGCGCGCATTCAGATTCGGCGCATGGGCGCTCCTTGGGGTTTTTGAGGGAGTCGGATGGCCCGAACCTGGTCGAGTTGGACCATAGTTGAAGAGGTTTTTGTGTGGGGTAGATGGGGTGATGCTGGTAGGTGGGAGGTTGGAAATGTGTGGAGGGGTATGTGACCGGGTCTTATCATTGATGCCATTAGTAAAACCCATTAATGGGTCTGACGAGCCCAATGTGAAATCTGCTTGGGGAACAGTGTTTCCGAATAGTTCACTCCGCAAAACGCGAGAAAAGGTCCGATTCGCTTCCTCCGCTGCACAATGCTGGTTAGCCATTATTTATCTGCGATGCCATGAGAAGGGACGAACTCTTTTGGAAATGAAGCTCTGAGTGGGGTGCACGTCGCTTGGATTTGGATGGTGTTGTAGGACAACCATCCTCGCCGAGCAAATTGTACGTCGCCTGTAAATCCTGGCCGTCGCGATTTGGGATGAAACTAAATGCGGATTAGTCTCAGTTGATGCCCACCGAGCGAGGAATTCCAGGGAGCGCCTGCAGGCGCCCTTTTTATCCCGAGCATTAGGGACATACCGATCTCCATACACCCGTTGCCGCTTTCGGCAAGGGCTGGTACCCGGGGTTCTCTCCCTTTGACGGCCGGCCTGGTCATAATCCTTCAGTGCCTTCGCCAGCGCTGAGGCATCGATAGGTTCCGACGCTTCTGGCGCTTTTGATCGATTGACATTGTTATCGGGGTACAGGATTGTCCTCTTTGTGGGCATACTCGGCGGAGTTTTCGATCCAGGCGGGGAAACAAAACTGGCGGCTTGTGATCGGGTGTTGGCCCTTGTCGACCTTCCACTCTTTACGCCCGTCTCTGTATCCTGAGATTGATCCCCCATATTGATTGTTGGTGCTCAGGCCCAGGAGCAGATTGCGCTGGTTTGAGGGTTGGTATCGGAATTTGCATGCGAACAGAACCGGAAAGCGATGGTATGAGAGAAGCAGATTGGTGGTTGCGTGGGAATGTCGGGTATATTTGAAGGTGAGGTGTTGACGGTAAGAGAGTGAGGGATGTGTTTGTGGCGCTTCGAAAGTGGTGACCTACGGCTTTGACCGGACCCGTCCAAGCCAAGAGGGCGGACACCACAGTGAATCAGCTGGTCAAAGAGAATAGCATTCAAAGGAATGGTAGACAAAGGGCAGTGTTGAAGGGATACTATTCCGAGTTGGAGCTGGCCGTTCCAAGGGTTCCCTTGAGGTCACGCGTCGGTTGCGCTATCCCTAATTGGGATGTGCCTAAGGGGGGGGGCAGTCACTGTGGAAACACCCACTTTCATAGTGTGGGATCATACTATAAGTTCACAATTTAGAAACCGTATAGTATAAATAGTATAGCTACAAAGTCCTTCATCTATTAGACATGATGTTTGACCCTCTAACCATGATCTCTGTGTCTTCTTTCACCAACATCAGTCACACTGAATCACGTCTTTGTTATGATTCTACGCCACCATCACCTGTCTCAGTGTTTATGCACAGGGACGCGACCAGCTTATGCGAGGTCCAACCAAAGTCATCCCTAAAGGTTGCGAACACCTGGTGGGGGGAGCCATTTAACCCTGTTCAGACAGTGCGACCGGACGCGACTCGGCGCGTCGCGTGGAAGCGCGAGCTCGGACTAGGGAGGGTAGATAGCGCAACTGCCAATCATTTCAGCCCGGAGAATTTGCACCAGTCTACTCCAGGCTCTGTACCTACCTAGGTACTGGTAGTGATATCCAAAGACAGACAGTCATAGATTTTTTTCTCGCGACCAGTAGGGCTCCGTATTCGTAGATAATTACCTAGTAGGTATCTAGTGTACCTGGTACTACTAGTAGTTAGTAGTACTCCCTTGTTTCCTGGCTAGTAACTTGAACTCCCCAGGGCTTCAAATACCTACCTGGGTATCTATGTACCTAGGTTATCTGAATCAACTTGGAGTTTAACTAAAATTCGAGTTAGATTCAGCACCTTGAGATCCATCATAATATATAATATATTTCAGCTAGCATTCTTATGTAAAATATATTATTATTCAAGTTAGAACCAGAACATCCATAGTTCTACTAATTACTACTAATTTGTTTATCATGTGACAGCGCTGGAAAAAGGTGAGTCTTCTTCAAGACCAGTATTGCGACAGAGCAACTCCAAGTATAAGAATCATAAAGACAACTTGAATTAAATTAAGAAGTAAGTTGCAGAACTTGGAACAAGGGAATTGTTGTAAGCCACATGAACTTTGAAAATGCCAAGCATTCCAAGGCCAATAAGATCGGCGACTGATATAGTTATGGCCACTGGTAATGCGGAGAGTCACCGCCCAAGAGCATCTCCGCCCGACTTTCAAGAACTTCGATTGCGATGCCCCTCAAACCCTCCAGTCTAGGCAGAATCTGCACATCGCGCGTCTACTCCACTATGGTCTCCAAACAGCCTGCCAGGGATTTCCTGGACTTTGTCAACGCATCCCCTACCCGTATGCCCTCTGCACTTCAACTTCGAGAATTATGCGAACGTGAACCTGACCCAATTTAGCCTTCCACGCCGTCAAATCCGCCAAGGACCTTCTGAGCCAAGCTGGGTTCCAGGAAATCAAGGTACTTCAACTTACTCCATCATTCCACAGGGGAGCCCGGGCTCCCCGCAATCTTAAACTTCAAGCTGATCCTCCTCGTCTCCACAGGAGAAAGATTCTTGGGCCAAGACATGCCAGCCCGGAGGCAAGTATTATCTTACTCGCAACACCACCACTCTCGTTGCTTTTGCAATTGGAGAGCAATGGAAGGTTTGTATATATATCCTCCATAATTCCTGGATTACACTCCGATTGACATGCAATAGCCCGGCAACTCCATCTCCATGATCGGTGCTCACACTGACTCCCCCGTCCTGCGGGTCAAGCCTGTCAGCAATAAGCGGGGCGAGGGCTTTGTTCAGGTCGGTGTTGAGTGCTATGGTGGTGGTATCTGGCACACCTGTATGTTCCAACACCAAGTTGCGGTCTCTTGACCATTGCTAATCTGAAAATTTCAGGGTTTGACCGTGACCTCGGCGTCGCTGGCCGGGTCATGACTCGTGCTAAGGACGGTTCGATCGTGCAGAAGCTGGTCAAGGTTGACCGTCCCAGTAAGTATCGCACCGGCCGCTACCTCTTCAATGCCAAACTGACCTCCTAGTTCTGCGTATTCCAACTTTGGCCATCCACCTGGACCGCCAGGAGAATTTCTCCTTCAACAAGGAGACTCAATTGTTCCCCATCGCCGGCATGGTTGCCGCTGAGCTGAACAGAACTCCCGACTCCACACCTCATGGTACGGTCAACGATCATGCCGAGGATGACTACACTCCTCTGAAGTCCATGACTGAGCGCCACCATCCCTACTTTGTCGACTTGATCGCCGAAGAGGCCGGTGTCAAGGCCGAGGATATCCTGGACTTCGAGATGATTCTTTTCGATACCCAGAAGTCATGCCTTGGTGGTCTGCTCGAGGAGTTCATCTTCTCACCTCGCCTAGACAACCTTAACAGCACATACTGTGCCACCGTCAGTTTGATTGACTCCGTTGCCGACTCCTCTGCCCTCGCCAACGAGTCCGCCATCCGTCTGATCGCCCTTTTCGATCACGAGGAGATTGGCAGCCGTACTGCGCAGGGTGCGGACTCTAATATTCTCCCATCAATCATCCGCCGTCTGTCTGTCCTGCCATCTTCGTCATCCTCGGATGTAGACCTTGCCACTGCCTACGAGCAGACTCTTTCCACCTCATTCCTTGTCTCTGCTGACATGGCTCACTCGGTTAACCCCAACTATGCCGCCAAGTACGAGGCCGACCACAAGCCTGAGATGAACAAGGGTCCTGTCATCAAGATCAACGCGAACGCTCGTTATGCTACCAACTCTCCTGGTATCGTTTTGCTGCAAGAGATTGCTCGCAAACACGCCCAGAAGATCGGCGAGCACATCCCTCTGCAGCTGTTTGTCGTTCGCAACGACTCTAGCTGTGGTAGTACTATCGGCCCTATGCTCTCTGCAGCCCTCGGCGCCCGCACACTGGATCTCGGCAACCCCCAGTTGAGCATGCACAGTTGCCGTGAGACTGGTGGTACTTATGATGTCGCCCACGCCATCCGCCTCTTCACTGGATTCTTCGAGCACTACTCAGAGCTGTCTCAGAACATTCTCGTGGATTAAATGATATACATCTAGGGAGGAATAACGTATTTCAAACAAAGCGAAATTGATAGAATGAATGCACATTGGAATGTACCTGAAATAGTCAAGAATATCTATACTAGTTAACTAGATAAAGCCGACGTCCCGGAATGTATAGATCCAGAGCACGTGTTCGGGCCGACATCACTCCGCCTCCTCAACTCCACCGCGGCTTATCGCTAACTATCATCATCCCCGACCAAGCTGGACCATTGCCGGGTGTCCACGCTCCCATGACCCTCTATGACCGACGTCGATGCCTTTCGAGATGCGGAGTACATCGCTGACGTGTCTGGTATCTCCCTCGAGGGTGAAGACTCGGGGGTGCCAGGGCCACTGCCAGTCAGCGGCCAGAAGAGCCGCGTGAAGAAGCTCCAATCCGCAGCGAAAGTCGCCTTCATCGACAGGCTTCTTCGAGACCTCGATATTCTAATATACTGTCAATTATCAGCCTTATACTACATGGAGTCAGTGATCCACCTGCAATATTCGTGTCTTTAAGCTTGTCCTTCCCCTCCCCCCTTTGACTCCGCACTTGACCCCATCGTATGATCTGGGGTAAGTTGCTCTCTAAAACCAAGATCGAAACTAACACCTCGCTCTCCTAGTTGCTCTTTAATTCTATTTGCGCTTCGTGCCATCGTCGAACTTATCTTCTTCTCGCCAAAAGCCCCACCCTTTGATCCAACGCGCAACCAACCATTCGTCGGCGCAATCATCGCAAGCAACCTCTTCTGCATGATCTTCCACGCCCTCGTCATCAACCCCCAAGCCGGCGAAGAAACACGCGGTTATCTTCACGGCGGGTTGTTCATCGACTTCATCGGTCAAAAACCCGTCCCAGTCCTGCGACTCCTCTCCTTCGACGTCCTGATCTTCCTCATCGACTTTATCATGCTGGCCCTGATAATCGAGCGAGTGAAGATGGTAGGGCCTACCACTCCACCAACAACGACCACAGACCAAACAACTACAAACACAAACTCCAATCCCGCCCAACCTACCGCCCAAGACCAGGATGCGGAGGAGCGGGGCATGATGCGGGGAACCGACGATACCGAGACTGGGGACCCTGAATCAAACACAGCAACCCCTCCACCCATCACAGAAATAGACGACGATGTAAATGATGAACGAACAACCCTCCTCGCAGAACCGGGCGAAAGCGACGCCTCGTATACGCGCGACGGCCACCCGCTCGACACTTTCTCCGCAGGACAAGCCGTGATTGTGGATATGGGCTTTTTGGGCACGATACGAGATCAATGGAAACATTCCGTGACCACGCAGCGCCCATCATCGGGATTCGTTCCGTCACCAGAAACTGCGACGTTCTTGCGGCAAAGGTTTGGTCTGCAGGTTGGGACTGATGGACGAATTGCGCGAGTGGACCGTTAGATCGCTGCCATGTACTACCGAACCTACCCATCCATATCACAGCCATAAGTGCGCTTTCCAGATACCTTGTATTTTAGCTATATTATATGAATCCCATCTAGCGATGACAACTGCTGGCATTCAATAGCTGCCTTCGGCAAAGCCTTAAGTAATAGAGATGAGATCCTTGTTTGAATACCTAGGTATCTAATCATGAAATGGTATAATACAGTTCCCATGTCATCCCAACCCGGCGAGACCACTCTCACCCCGGATTTTTCCCTTCCAAGGGAGGCAAATTACTCCTTCTTCTCCCCCTCCCCATCAGCAGGCATCTTAACCCTCCGATCAAGAATCTCATCCACAATCCCTCTCTCCAACGCCTCAGCAGCCCCCATAAAATAATCCCTCTCCATGAGCTTCTCAATCTCGTCCAAACTAAGCTTATTCGCCCCGGTCAAATGGCGCTGATAAATCTGATTTAGCTGTTCGCGCACGCGCAGGATTTCCTTCGCGTGGATCGCGATGTCGGTTGCTTGCCCGAAATATCCGCCCGAAGGTTGGTGGATCATTATCGAGCTATGTGGGAGACAGTAGCGTTTTCCCGGGTGGCCGCCGCAAAGGAGGAGGGAGCCCATTGAGGCGGCTTGGCCGACGCAGATGGTGCTTACTGGGGAGGCGATGTAGGTCATTGTGTCGTAGATTGCGAGGCCTGTGGTGGGTGGGTGGTTTAGGTATTGGCATTGGTGGGGATTGGCGCGTAGAAGGAGTACTCACCTGCTGTTACGGAACCGCCGGGTGAGTTGATATATAGATGGATGGGTTTCTGGGGGTTATCGGCTTCTAGGAAGAGGAGTTGGGCGACGATGGAGGCGGACATGGATTCGTCGACTTCGCCGTTCAAACAGATGATGCGTTCCTGTTTGTTTGTTAGGAGCTTATATAACATGAGCGTGTATAATATGTTTTTCATACCTTAAGCAACCTGGAAAAGATGTCGTCTGTGTTGATTTAAGAGGTTAGTCGCGCGAGCTCAAGACTAGATGCGCATTGCGGGACATACATGTGTGCCAGCCACCTCCCTGTTCATGAATTTAGCTAGGCCACTATGTGAGTGACTGGGGGGGGTTCTAAGAATCAACGTACAACAGTCTCAGTCACGAATGGAGTCGGCGTCCAGCCCCGCGGAGGTGTGCGGTCGTAGGAGGGAGCGGAGATGGAAAAGCATCGCGCAGCGAAGGGTCGGAGGGATGGAATTGGGGCGCGAGGAGTTGAGCGTGCCAGACGCTGAAGCGAAGATGTTGGGCGCATTGTCAGGACCGCGGACAGGGATATTGTGAGTAGGTGAGTTGAGGTTGAGGTTGGAGCTGGAGTTGGAGATGCGAAGGGGAAAGGCGGTGCGGAGCTTGCGATAAGATAGCGGACATCCCATGGGCAACCTTACCTTAACCTTAAGGTAAGGTAACACCCTCCCTACTACTCCATTTCTCTATGAAATCCTTTTTTCATCTGCCTGCGAGCCCTCGGAATTACAAGAGTATGACCGAGTCTGTCCGAAACACCCCTAACACAAGCCGCTAGTGAACATGGAGTGTGGGGTTGGGATGAACAGGCTACTGCTACTATTCGTCTGTTGGTCGAACATGGAGTCAATTTCGATCCAGTGTGTGGCAGCGTAGTAGGCTTGGGCAACCGATTGCAAAGCCTTTCGAGGATGGATCGTCTAGAGAGAGGGGAATTTGTGCGGAAGTACTGGCCATTAAGGACGCAGTCGTTTGATGACCAACAGGTATGGGCATTCTTTAACCATTTGAGAATATCGGAACTTGAGTATCATCCAGCAAGAAGAAGAGGAAATCAGTGGCACTTTTGCAAGGCAACACCACTCATGTGGTGGTTGTAGGGAAATACAGGAATCTGGCCCGCTTGCTTTGTAAAATGGGAACAAGATTCGAACTCCGGGACGACTTGGAAGAACGGCTTTGTCTCTCGCGGTAGAAAAAGGGGACCCAGAGATTATCGAACTGTCATTGACATCAGGGTTGGCAAAGTGGTCGGTCCATGAGAATTTTGAGCAACTCTTTCAGTCTGCGGCGACAAACGGCAACAGTGCTGCAATCGAGATTTTGCTATCAAAAATAGCTATTAGTCCCACGGCAGGAAGATCAGCCTTGATTTCATCGGCAGCTGCGGGAAGCGCCGACGCTGTTCAACTACTTCTGAAAAAGGGCTTTCGCGCTGATCTTCAGGATGAAGCCGGCAGAACACATTTTCATTATGCCGCTATTCGAGGACATGAAGAAGTTGCCACTGCATTTATAGGAGCAAATATATCAACCTGTGACGATGTAGACAACAATGGCCGAAAACCCCTGTTCTGGACAGAACAGATGAACTGTTTGTTTGTTGCTAAGGTCCTCTTCTTGGCTAAAGCTGATTCTAATACTAAGGAAGTGGGGGGGGATTCTATCCGGTTTCGTTTGAAAAGCTAGATTTTGCTCGCTATTCTGACTCGAATGCAGAAGAAGAATACGTTGACGAAAGTCGAGTGGATCTCATAAGTAGTAATGAAACTGGTGGTCATCGCCCTCTCTTCTTTGCTGCTGGAAATGGAAACCATAGGATGACGAAGCTGCTGCTCGGAAATCACGGAGCGAATTCAAATATACAAGACAAATATGGGGCGACTGCTTTGTGTTGGGTTGCAGGACAAAGATGTGAGATAACCGCGAAACTAGTTTTGGATGCAGAAGCTACCCCGGAGCCTCTAGGGGATTCAAACCAGGCTCCCCTACTCTGGGCGGTTGGTTCTCAAGGCGGTTTTATCAATGACAGACTTCGTCGAGGAGTTACAGACTTTAGGTTATGGGATCAAGGTGGCTCCTCTTCCAAGTGATGATGCAACAATCGTGGAAATATCGCTTGAATACGGCGCCAATCCCAGGGTATTAGGTCGCATGTGGATAGATATAAAGATAATGAAAGGTGTGCGTGATGAAGGCAAAGAAGGGAGGCTGGTATAGGTGGATCTTGATAGCTTGAGGCAGACGCCTCAACACAAGTTGAACAATTGGTCGAGCCAATCATTATTGAAAATCTTTTAAAAAAGGAGAGTTTTCATTCTTTCCATCCTAGCAAGTCTCAAGATACTATCTCATACTATCCTCGACTGGAGAAAAACGCGCAGGGGGAGGTAGGTACAGCAGCGACCCACTCTCTCCGTGGAGGCAGTTCTGCTTCAACGCCGGCGTCGGAAGAAGAAATTTCATAAGGCTTGATGGAATAAATCTTTAGTATCTGGCTGACTGATAGAAAGAGCTCCAGGTATGCAAAGCTGGTTTTTACATAATTTGCCCGTCAGTCTGAAATTTAATAAATGGAAATTTGAAGGAGGAATCAAGGATATAGTACTACTTACTGAACTCCGACACATGTGCTAGGACCCTTTGAGAAAGGTATGTAATATTCGTTTCTCCGAGTAGCCGCTTGCTGTTCTTCATTCGATAGCCAACGACTTGGGCGATATTTATGTGGTTCCGGAAAGGTGGTTTCGTCGTGTAGATACCAGATGGGCGAGCTAGAGATCATCACCTGTCACACTAGGTCAGCTAGGTGGCCTAGATTTAGGTCTCTTTTGAAAAGTCTTACCCCTTCTGGTACGTGCTTCCCATCCAATTGAGAGCCTCCTTTTGGAACAATCCTGGGTAGCATGGCAGCAGCGGCGCCAGTCCATCTGACTCCCTCTCTGACACATGCAACCAACAGTGGAAGGGACTCAAGCGCCGCCATATCTGTGGGCCAGTTGGCTATTTCTAGCTCCGAGAAAATCTCATCTTGGAAACCTTTATTGAGAGAAAGCGCCCAAAGTATATGGGCGAGCGTAGCTGAAGTGGTATCCGTTCCAGGACCAAGCATCTCTTTGGCCTCCGACAGGGCAGACTGGGTCGAGAGCCTCGACCCGGCCATTGTTGCGAGAAATGAGATTCCGGTCCCCTTTTCGAAGTCAAGGGATACTTTTAACTGATTTTCTGCCCACTGGAAGACGTCTCAGCAACTGAAAGTATCCTAGGATACAGTAGATACTAGAAGCAAGATCTGGCATAATACTTACCTCTTCAAACCCTCTGTTCGTTACGACCAAAGAGATGTCAAGTCCAGTAAGATCGAAAATCTTATCAGATAGCAAGTAATATAAATGTGTTGTAAAAGGAAATTTAGTATACTAGAATTGAAAGGAAATGATGGAAAAATTAGCAGACTCTTATCGCAGTATCAGCTGGTATGCATACAAGCGGCATTTTTGACGACTTCAAATCATTTTCCTTGATAATATTCAATTCTGTTCCAGTTTTCAAGGAATCTATTGCTCCGATAGCGCTTCCAAATGCGAATCTCGCTATGCGTCCACTAATCAGCTAGCCCCAACAACTCAAGGAATTGAATTTTACTCACATACAACATCGGCTTCGAGAGCCCGACAGGTAGGTACAAGGTCGATGGGACCTTTTTGAATCAGATCCGCAAGCAGTTTGTTGAAATTGGAGATCTGATCTAGCATCATGGGAATCAAAGCTGGGACCCGGCTCCGGTTGAAAAGCACACCCATATGCCTACGTCGCTGCGCATGCTCTTTGGGATCGCTAGAATGACAGAGTCAGACCGAAATTGATAATAAAATACATTTTGATACTCACGTAATTGAAAATAGCGCTGGATGCCCATCTTGAACGAATTGACCATAGACTCGACTGTCTTTGGTAAAAGCACTGCCGGGTGCGTGGACTTTCTTATAGATATCCAGAGAGTAAAACGACAATTCATTCGGACCAATTCGCACCAAGGGCCCTGCAAAGAAATTAGATCTCAAGCTAGATATGATGATGTTTGAATGTTCGCATCATAGTTACCGAGCTTCTTGTGGAGTTTCGGGAGTTCCAGTGTTAGCTTTCCACGGTATTCTAGTGGGAACTCCCATAAAAACCGTGAAACCGGAGCCAGTAGACCAGCCTTAGGTATCTGCGACAAAGGCGAAAGGAAGTATTCATAAATACACTACTTATTTTAGTCAAGGGTTCCAGGGGAAAAAAATCAAAAATTCCCTCACCTTGATGATAATCGTACAGGCAATAAGGAGTGTACTCCAGACCCAAACTGCCAACATTTTGCGATAATTCCTACAGTGAAAGATTGGGCTAAATTCCCTATTTTAATCATGAAAAAGGCCTCCCATCGCTTGAAACTTCCGAATCCTCTATTTTATTTCATAGGCTGAGATGGAGAAAAGCTCGTTTAGCGATCAGGTAATCGTTTGCTAGAATAGCGCAACTCCGTCGGGAAGTGGCATAATACTTCACCACACAATGGCAATCTTTCTATACGCTAAGCCATAAACTAGGATTTTCGAGCGGCAGAGGCCTTAAATCAGCATAGTAAACGTTGCACCATATCGGCGCTTATTTCGTCACGATAATTTTGACTCTTTCCCCTATCCTCGGATTGTCCGCGGGTCCCGTGGACGGACTGTGGTACTTATTTGGGAAGCGGTCGAACTGCTTATTAAATAAACTATCGTCCGGTGCCTTTTCTGCTTCTCTTTTTGCAAAATCCTGTTTCTGATACATTTGGATATCTGTTGGTCGGTCATGGCGGATGTCAAAGAGCCTAGAGTTTCTTCCTCTTTGGAGGACAATACTAACGACGAGTCTACTCTGGTGAGGAAGTTCAAATCAACTGAGCGCTGTGAATTATCTAACCAGACTACCTATTTAATGCAGGAGCGTCTAGGGTATAAACAAGTTCGTTCAAATTCTGCATTTTAAAGGGGCTTGCAGCGAACTCCGTTCTAACAACTAGGTTGATATAGGTCCTTCATCGCAGCTATTCCTTATTTGAGAATTTTTCGACCTCATTTGGTATGAGTGCTTCTCGTTCTGAATTTTAGCTTTCATATTGCTAATAGTACGTCTTCCTAGCTGCTCTATATTTCGTTGGCGGGGTGCGAGTAACCTTTTCCACTGGGATCGCAGCTGGAGGTCCTCTGGCCTACTGGTAATTACCGACAATCCTGCGCAAGATACATCCGATTTCCTATTTTCATTCTAATAATAATATAGGACAAGTTACATTGTGACTTGTGTATTCACATTCATCACGGCTGCCGTTATTGCTGAAGCGTGTTCTGCTTCCCCAACCTCCGGTTCAATCTATCTCTGGGCCGCAGAAGCTGGCGGTAAACGATTCGGACGCTTTTTTGGTTTCATTGTTGCTTGGTGGAGCACAACAGCCTGGACAACATTTTGTGCTAGTATGTTAGCAATTTTCCATCATGAGAAGTTTGCTAATTCACATCTCATCATAGGCAACACCCAATCAGCTGTGAACTACATGCTTTCGGTAAAAACCCCTCAAACCAATCTCTGAGCCTTCTCTGACCGAAAATAGGAATTGAGTGTTTTCAATGTTGATTTCCCAACCGACTCCTCCAGCATCAAGTTTCGAGCAGTCCAATGGATATGTACCGAGGTACTCCTTGCTTTGGCAGCATTGATGAACCTCGCCTCTCGTACGCCTCCAGTCAAAGCCCTATATTTTAACAGTCACTAAAAAAATTCTAGCACGAGTCTTCAAGTACGTCTTCTGGTTTTCTACCGGCGCCGTCTTTCTGGATTTTATCCTGAACGTTATATGGCTTCCTGTCGGGGCTCATAACACTTACGGCCTGAGAACTCCACAGGAAGCATTTATGACAACCTATAACGGCACAGGAGCACCGGCTGGTTGGAACTGGTGTCTTTCATATCTTGCAACGGCAGGTATTTTGATCGGATTCGATGCCTCAGGACATGTCGCAGAGGAAACTAAAAATGCGTCTGTCAATGCGGCGAAGGGTATCTTTTGGAGTACGGTAGTTAGCGGCGTGCTTGGTTTCAGCGCCGTTATCCTGTTTCTGTTTACTTCTGTGAGTTTGAAGCAGTAATCTTACAAGCTACCAAGTGTAGTTGCTAACTCAAAATCTAGCCTCCGATTGACGTTCTCTTTTCCTATGATGCGCCCCAGCCTTTCGTCCCCCTGTATGCTGCGGTTCTAGGTCGCGGGGGACACATTGTAATGAATGTCCTCTCGGTCGTCGCACTTTGGCTTGTGAGAAAATTTGATAATTTGAGTCCTCGTTACATGGATAACATGCTAATGAAGAGGTAGAATACGGCAATCGCAGTCACTGCCGCCTCTCGGCTGGTCTTCGCCGTGGCCCGCGACGGTGTTCTCCCTGCATCTGGATGGGTATCCCGAGTGTCAGCAGAAGGCCAACCTAAAAATGCCGTCCTTGTGGTCTGGGGTGTCGCTGCTGTCATCACTTGCACAATTTTGCCTTCTGCAGTAGCCTTCACCTCTCTGGTGTCCGCAGCAGGAGTTCCATCTGCTGCAGCTTATGGGCTGATTAGTCTGGGCCGATTATTTTTGACTCCAAATGAGCCACTAGATGCGAAATGGTCACTTGGGCGATTGAGTAAGCCTTTCCAAGTCATCTCAGTGTTTTGGAATGGCTGGGTGGTTGCTGTTCTCTTCTCGCCATACTCCTTCCCCGTGGAGGCGTCTACTTTGAATTGTGAGTATTTTTTTTTCTCAACCTCGGAGATTCTTTGGGGATGCTAATTCAGACGTTCAGATGCGCCGATTATTTTGGGCATCGTGACCATCTTCGCAATTGTGTCATGGTTCGCCACACCTGCCGATGCGTGGGTTCCAAAGGGCCGACTGGCGAACTCTGCGGGTATAGATCACGCTGAATAGGCACTACGCAGGGTAAAATCGAGGAGTGTACTTAGGTACTTTAGATCAGTTAATCGCTTTGAGAACGCCTGGGAAAAGATGAGAGAGAATATAACCATATCATCGTCCACGGTGATAGATTAGTCTCTTAGTATTATGTGCAGCATTATCAGATTCTGGTTAGGCCAATGATAGCCGGATGGCACTTATTTCCTGGAACGTGAATAATAAGATACGTAACCAATCGATTCTGACTTAAGGCCTAACATATTCCAAAGCTGTATATCCAGCGGCTGCTAAATTTTAGATCGACCGGAGATGGCTACCTTAAAGAGTATACATGCCGAAAGCGCCTACAACAGATCAGCCACCTGAAGGGTATAGCCAACGGAGGACTGTGAGCAAAAGAAATGTCATAATGACGAAAATGAAATCAAATTGATATTAAATATGCCGAGGCCTTGCTAGAACTATGTAACAATAAATCCAATACAACGGATCTGTTTCTAAATTCATTCCCACCCCGGAGAATTTATCTCTCTGCTGCTACCTTTAAACAGGCTAGTCAATCACGTTAGAAGGGAACCCCGCTCATGAAATGAAAATCTCCGAAGAAAACTCGAACACAGTAAATACGGGCCCTCGATCCAACCTCATATTTTCCCATTTTCGAAATTGACACGAGAATCATGCTTGGACTCCGTACGGCTGCGATCTTGCTAGGCTTTCTGCCGCACCTCTACGCCACGTCCGTATCAGAAACAGGACAGAGCCAATTTTCTAATATGAGCAAACGATCCGTCGTCTGTCTTAAAGTTGGCGCTACTGCAGTGGCAACTTGGGAAAACAGTGCCGGTCAAACTTGTTCGTTTACTGGGCTAGTTGGCAGCAACTACGGCGAAAACACGGTCAATGGCGGAGAGTATGTATACCTTCTCATCCATAACGAAGAAAAATTGCATTGGCGGCTTTAATAGAAGTAGCTAAGAATACTTTTACTTGCAGATACTCTTGTAATGGCCGCTGTGGTGCAGGATGCAGTGGGACTGCAATTGGGAATGCATACACACAAGACTGTTTCTCGCATGACATCTGCTCTTACTTTGAGAATGCTAGTGGGGGATCAAGGTGAGAACGCAATGATCTAAAAATAATATGGCGACTGTGATAAGTGATTACTGATTACCTGGGACTTTCGCAGTGATCCTAACTGTGGTGCAGCCTATGATGCCGCCATTGATGATACTTTGTTTGGTGTTACGTCTGGTTGCTCTCAGACTAATCCAACTGAACAAATTCAGAAACCTGTGTCGAGCCCTGTTTGCCAGTAAGGATGAGAGTGCACTACTTGATTTGGAGGCACTTGAGCATATGCAACACTATAAAGCAGGCGTGGCTATGACTCAAACTTGAACAGCTGGTAAACTTTCTGGTCCATAGCCACAATCAACCTGGTATTTCAGCACGCGACTCTAAAGAACTGCACCACATTGGTTAAACTAAAGCGATTTCTCAATTACCAAAAATACCGTACTCCCTCATGTCAGATTAGGAAAAAATTCTCTAGCAAAGGGATATTCAAAGCTCCCAGATTATTTTGGAAATCAGGACCGCCCGGGATAAACGGTTCGCCGTCTTTCTGCATTCAAATTGGCCAGATAATACCCTTAATCGTCTCTCCAGGCTTGTTTTCAGGTTCAAATTCAGCTTTCTTAATTTCATATTCATTGCCATTGTTATGAGGGCCAGAAGCTTTGTGGTGGTGCTGTCGGGAGTATTGGTTCCAATGTCGGTGCCGACAGGGCCATTGAAGGCATTATAGCAGGACTGGGCGGTTTACTGGAAGTTAAGTTGCGCGTGGGGCAGTCGATTTAATCAATTCAAGCAATATCAACAGCAAGCCAGGAAAAAACAGAAAAAAGTGCAGTCGATTCGAGTTCCCCGCAAATGGGACCCGCTGATTGGTGGGCCTCACGCGGTAGAAAAAACACCTCGCCGCGCCAACTCTTTCCTCCGCATTGTCTCCGCACCATCATGATGGACTGCGCAAATCACAGGCTTTCACATGCAACCTTGCGCCTGCGCATATTTCGCCAGATATATACCTCAAATACAGGATCACGGTTTCTGAGCCGTTCAATCTCAACCTCACCCGCGCAGCTCAGTCAAGCTCACGATAAAGCTTCATTCCCGACTCCACCAGCACCCAGCAGCTCAACCAAAGACTACATCCCTCTCTCCCAAAGCCTACCACAATCTCCCGTGATCACACACCCCCGCTCCGGAATCAAGAAAGTCCACAAACCACGCTCAGAACCCGAGGATATTGCCGAACTCAAGAAGAACCCATGGGCCGCCGCGCTTGCGTCGCCGGTGCGCTTCTGCGTCACGACAGGAACACGATTACCACGCCGTCTGATGGGCGTTTATGGACTGATAAAACGACCTGATACAAACCACAGCTATATGTTGCCTTTGGATCTTCTCAGAGACTCGATTCAACACCGCCCGGCCGAGAGCAATAACGAGAGCGAGTCTCCGACGCCAGAATCCGAAACAAGTGCCGATACCGACGCGGCGCCTAGCGGGAATGTTCCCCCTCCGATACCTCGTGGCAGGCAATACAGCCCTTCTCTTCACATGGTTACCCTCCGCCCTCTTATGGAGGCAGTGACGCCTCATCTCTCAGGCAAAGGCAAGAGGTCAGGCGTTTCCAAGTTGATTCCGTACCGGTGGAAAGCGCCAGTCGGGCCTCTCAATGGCAATGATTTGAGGGATTGCGTGTGGAGACCCGATATGGCGGATTACCTCCTGCGACAGATGAGGAAAGATATCGTTAAGAGGCTGGTTAATTTCAGTAAGCAACTCGAGAAGGACCAGGACATTGTATGGAAAGCTTTGGATATCGATGAATATTCGGATTCTGCTCTCGGTGCCGCACTTGGCGGTATGGGGCCGGTAGAACATGAGGCGAACGGCGCAATCCTCCTTTTTGGTCCGAAACCCGAACATGAGGCCGAGTCGGGCCCTGTCCCAACGACTGTCATTCATCCTCGAACCCAAACTACGATCCCAGTCTTTGACTTGTCAGTGCTTCTTTCCGCGAATGAGCTTGAGACGATGCGTGCGAGTCCAAATTCACATTTGGAAAGCGAGGCTTTGTTTTTCAGACCCAATGATGGCCGTGAAAATACAAACTTGATGCTATATTTGTGGAAACTGCAGCGCTACGTTGCCGAGAATGCTTAATTCATATCTTGGTACGGCTATGATTATAATTTGTATAATATAATATTTTGGTCAACATGCCCTCTTATTAAACAAGCTTGTGCGACGCGGGGATACCCCAACTCATCCCCACCCCTCCTCTATCCAATGATGTACATTATTCCGCGGCTTAATTAACACGTGGCATAATATAGCTGTCTTATATGCGATCAGTCTAGACTGTGTCGCCGGCATTTTATTGGCTTTACAACCGGATTTGGCCCCCAGCTTGGCCCCGCAGGTTGGAAGCATTTAGTTGCTATATTGAACTATACTTGGACACCGGGCGCCTTGCCACGGTTTGGAACCAATTAGCCTCTTCTCAGAGATGATTAGCATTCACAGCAAGTGGCCGGAAGGGTGGGACCTAGTATCTACTGCCACAAGCGAAAATGCAGCGTGATTCCGGGACTGGCATTCTGCCCCGGAGCTGACTATATGAGAAGCGCCAACCCCCTCCTTTCGTTCTTCATTCTCACTATTCAACTCTCAGCCTAGAAGGGGAAAAAAAAATTGATTCAGCACTGAATCCCCTCCTCGGAGACCGCCATGTCCTCACTATACTTCCAAACCACACCCACCACCTCCATTCATGCTCAAATCATCCTCACAACGGAGACGAACAGCCAAAAGCCTTTGGTTGTCTTCCTTCATTACTGGGGTGGCAGCTCTTCAACATGGCACAAGCTCACAACACCTGGCACATCCACCTCATTGACAGCACTATATCCCACGCTTGCGATAGACCTCCGAGGTTGGGGCAAATCGACCGGACCAGCCGGCGTCAACGAGAAGGAGTATTCTGTTACAGCGATGGCAAGCGATATCGCCACCGTTCTGTCTGAAATGAAGACGGAATCTAATCATCCAGACATTTTTCAAAATGGCTTCGTCTTGACGGGCCATTCGATGGGCGCGAAGGTCGCACTCGCCTCCTTGTCTCTTTTCTCCGCGGATCTACAGGCTCTTCTAGTAGGGGTTATCCTTGTTGCGCCTGCGCCTCCGACGGCTCTTGATCTGCCCCCGGATATGAAGGCCCAGCAACAGGTCGCGTATGAATCTGAAGATGCTATTCGGTGGACTGTTGCGAATGTCCTGGCAAACCCCGAGAATTTGACCGATTTCGACACTTCTCTCATAGTTCAGAATAGTCTCGGCGGTAATCCACTGGCGAAGAAAGTGTGGCCGATGTATGGAATGCAAGAGGATGTTTCTCAACAAGCGGCGAAAGCTTTGAGTGCTTGTTCTGGTCTTCGGGCGAGTATAATAGTGGGCGAATTGGACGTTGTCGAGCCAAAGGAGCGCGTCGAGGCCGAAGTTGTCGATTTTCTCACCAAAAATGGCGTGGAGGTGACTTTCAAGACAGTCAAAGGTGTGAGGCATTTAATTCCTCTCGAAAATCCAGTCTCCATATACGACGAAGTGTGCAAGTTTTAAATCATGTGAGGAAAGGATGTGTATATGACTTGTCTGTATCAAATGCATATAACCACGAAGCAACCAAGCCTCTAGAAAATTCCATCTATCATCACGTCGTCTATATGAATGCAACCATCATCGCTCACTTACAGACCCGACCCCAGCAGATCCGAGAGTTTATCCAAGTAAGCATGCGGGCGCACAGGCCCAGATTCAAAGTCCTCCTTGGAGCTAACACCAGTCAAAACACCAAGCGTGCCACCAAGCTTACCCTCCCTTCCGAACCGAATATCAGTATTGGCGCGATCACCAACCATGCAAGCCCGGGACCGATCGAATTTGAACTTGCCCTCGATAGCATCCATCATAGCCTGGGCAGGCTTACCCAACGCCGTCGGCTCCTGACCCAGCATCATAATCAGCGGCGCGCTCATAGACCCCGCGCCCGGGAAAAGAGTCCCGGAATTAGGCAGGGTGGAATCGATATTTGTGGCGAGGAACACGGCGCCACGCTTGACGTAGTGGTACGCAAGGGCCAGCTTGAGGTAATTGAGGTGGAAATCCAGACCGACGAGGACGACGCCGACTTCTGGGTCTCAGGATTGACTCATCTCCCGCTGCGATGAGCTTGTAGTCTTCGGGCTTGACGTCGCGGCGATAGGCGGGGTCTGTGCCGCCGATGAAAGGGACATTCTCGGAGCGGAGTTCTTGCTCGATGCCTGTTTCGCCGATCACATAGACTTTGCGCTTGTTTGCGGGGAGTTGGAGGATGCGCGAGATGTAGATTGAGGAGCTGTATGAGGAGGAGAAGACTTCTTCCTGTGTATGTTGTGAGTCATTTGCGGGACTGGTGTGATATTTGCGGTTCTTGGGATGGTTCTTGGGGAAAGGAAAGGGTCGGGACGAACCACTGTGCTGGGGATACCGAGGCCCTCGAGTTTCTTGCAGTAGTCTGCGCGAGACTTTGTGCTGTTATTTGTCACGAAGACTACTTGTTTGCCTGTTCTGGGCGTCAGTATAGCCTCCCTTGAGGTTGTAGTTGTGGTCTGGGTGATTCGCATACCATTGTTGCGCAGGAGCTCAAGGGTTTCGACGGTACCGGGGAAGCAGTGGTCACCGGACCAGAGCACACCTAAATGATCAAATGTATCTCAGCCATTGTCGCATGCTTAGTGGTTCGTGGGAGTCGCGAAGGCGGGGAGAAGGCCGAGCTCGAGGGGTGCGGGGGGATATGGCAACGAACCGTCACAGTCGAACAGGAAGACCTGGATTGAGAGACAGAGTCAGTCAATTGATTTCATGGCGTATAAAGATAAGGGGTAGTGCCAGACACTCACATCAAATTTGTCCAGGAATTCGCGGAGACCGGCCTTGTCGCCGGACAAGTAGAGGGGCACGTCGGATGCGGGAGTTGACTCGGTCATGACGGGCGGGGAGAGCAGAAGTTTCGCGAGAAGGGGGCGCGAGATGTGTAGAAGGTCGAAGGGAGGATGCCAGCGGAGCGAGTTCAAGACATACAGTAATCATCAATCAGCAATGATGGTCCGTACAACCCGAGGACCAAATCGACTCGCCGGTGACGGCCAAGCGGAGCGGAGGGTGGGGCTCTTCCCATTGCCGTGGGGTTCAAAGTATACCCAAGTAGACATCGATTGTCGTGAAGGCTCTATAATAACGAGACAGTATGATACTGATTAAGAACATCCAAATTCCACCAGTGGCTGGTATTGTATCTGCGTCTAGTACCGATTTCCAAGCATTTCCCCAGGTTGTGATAGAGTTACGCGATTTCTACGGTATAAATCACCTGATTATCTTGTACAGACAGATACAAAATTGGAAGGCACGATTCACTGAAGGCAACCACAACTAACAAACACAAGAGAAAAAAACGAAAGGAGGGAAGCAATTCCGAGTGCTGGAATTGATCTTCTGACCTGGACAGGAAACAAAAACAGCAAAAAGGTGGTTCAAGGCAGCCACCAGCATTTCATCAACCAACCTAACCGCTCTTTCCCCCAAACGGGTAGGGTCTTGGAGACCCCTAGACCATTCGGAGATACGATGCCAGGATGGTCTACTTTTCCCAATTGTAACCGATGCATTGTCCACTATTGGTGTCTATTCTACAGTAACCCAGCAGACCCTAACGCCCTCCACCAGGCACACCTGATTATCCTTCAACGAGGTTGAAGTGGTAAAGTTTAGAATGATATCACTCGTGCCTCGAAAGTTAAATACCATTGAACTGACCCTTGGCCTAGATGCCTATCGAGGATCCTCTACCCACTTGGGCAGGGGATGTTTCGTTGTCCGACTGATTTCCAGTAGGCATCCTGGTATATGTACAAAGGACCCACCTGGACAGAGCTTAGTGTGGGTTCTACTAGTTAGGAATAGAAATTATGTCCGAGAATAACCCCCAAGGCCTCAAGCACTTTAATTTACTTTGATCATTCTTCCAGGAGGCGTAATGCCTCGTGGATGACCCACAGATCGACAGCGGCGACTAGTACTATAAGAGAACTGGAATCAGGAGATCCCGAATATCATCTACGCGGAACAGCATACTTGTTGAATCCACTGAGAGGAATTCTCATTTCGATGCAAGGCCCAAGCCTGCATTATTTCACCTCGCGTCAAGATAAATCTAAATCTCCACTATTATCAAAGAATACTATATAGTTCGATGAGATCACCCTCTGCTCAACTTGAAGCTGCCTCCATCATCTTTCTTCTTTCAATAACCTTGGAAAACCTTGGAATCAACGGCAGTTCGAACCCGAATTCACGGTTGCCGAACATGAAACTCCTCGCCGGGTTTTTAGTTGCCAGCTCGGTCGTTTCAGCCAGCAATAAAAACACCTCGTCAGATTTTCCTGGAACCCAATCCACGTCCACATCCTTGGGAAACTACAGCCTGCCGATTCCATCTCTCGTGACTTTTGGCACCGGGGTTATTGGCGGCTTGTTTCGCCCAGATCTGCACCAGAATCCAGCCAAGGCCAAGATAGGTGTTCTCGTCATGCATGCCGAACAAGACTATACCACTTTTTACCCTTGTAGCGAGCTACCCGTCCGTGGTTATACAACTCTTTGCCTTAACAACGCGCAAAGCAAAACAGGTCTCATGAACGATCTTGACTTTGAGACTATGATGACCGATGTTGCCGTCGGTGTCAATTATTTGAACAATCTGCCGGGCATTGACAAAGTTGTTCTGTGGGGCCATTCTGGTGGCGGTGCAATGATGGCTGCATATCAAAATGTTGCAGAGAATGGCGCATCCGCTTGCAATGGCACAGAGAAAATCTATCCTTGCTCCGCAGCCGTCGACAATCTGCCTGCAGCGGATGGTGTTCTTCTGATTGATGCCAACTTTGGTCTATCGACCATGACTCTCCTATCCGTGAATCCAGCCATCGAAAATGAATCTACTGGCACCAAAATCAACAATACTCTGAATCTATATAGCCCTCAGAATGGGTGGACAGAAAATGGCGCAAATTACACTTCGGAATTTGCTCATCGTTTCCTCGACGGTGTCGCCTCTCGATGGGAAAAAATAGTTTCATTCGCAGAAGAGCGAAATCAACTCATCAAAGCCGGCAATGGTGACTATACGGATGATGAAGGCCTTGTCATCCCCGACGCGAATTATCTCGGCTTCAATAATAAAATCATCAGCCAGGATACACGTTACCTAGCGCATACCGTGTACAAATGGCCCTTATTACATAAAGAAGGTCGCGTATCAACCCAAGTCGTCCCGTCGGTCCGTGTTGCCGATGCAGGAATTCCAAGCATCGTTGACAGCTTTTATGATGGCGCACTTAAAACCACAGTCACTCGCTTCCTCTCAACATTTGCTATACGGATTGATAAAACATCATTTAATGTGACAGCCGACAACATCACCGGGGTGGACTGGGCTTCGTCTCAGACTGCTCCTATTGGTAGCGTGCCGGGAATTTCAAAACCGTTGCTCACGATGGGCAACACTGGACACTACGAATATCTCAACGCGGAAAAGATCTATCTCGCTGCGAAGAGTGAAGATAAGTCCATTGCATTTACTGAAGGTGCTCAGCATACCATAAATACTTGTACTGAGTGCGAGGCATACCCGGGACAGTTCGGCAATACGGTCAAGACGGCATTCGACTTTATGGACAAGTGGCTATCAAAACCTGGTCGTTTTATTGGAGCATAATAGAAATTTTCAGTTAAAAAGGGCACGGAATAATATTTCACAGAGCATGCGATCAAGTGCAAATATATCCAAATTTGTTATCTTGTTTGTGACGAATGCATGGCAACTCTCGGTAGTCAATTCAAATACCAAAAGATTTCTAGCTCCTCACTTGAATCTACCCATTCACTCAACATGCGCGGTGACCCCCTTCTCCTCATCATTCACACTAAGTCGATCAATATCCTTCCCTCGAAACTGAGCCTCTCCGATTTCAGCCAGACTGATACCAGAAGCCCGAAGTTGCTCCAGCCGCAGTGAAGCCTCGGCTTCCTCTTCACGCTCCTCTTGTGACATCTCAGGACCCCAGAAAAGGAAGAAGAGAATGAATGCCCACACAGCTCCCATAAAAATGGCAATCACCTTACCATAGTTGAAACGTGCCTTACCGTCGGGTCCAGCAGGAAGCGGGTACCTTTCACCAATGATAGATTGTATAGTGGCTGAGGCAGATGATCCCAGGTTACCAAGTTGGTAAGTCAGTCCAACCATCAAGGAGCGAAGTGCAATCGGTGATAACTCCAGGAGATGAATGGGCATAGGCCCCCAAACTCCGCCGACGAAGATCTGCTCGAAAAACGCACTGGCGACCAAGGACATGTCGCGCGGTAAAATGTAAGCTGGAATAACTGCGCCACCAATGACGCAGGATACCATCATGGTCAATCGCCGACCAAAGAATGTACTAATATAGCCAATCGAACATCCTCCAATTAGCGCGCCGATTTGACCAACAACGGTAATGACCGTTGTTTGTGTTGCGTCCATGCCGACTTGATCTTTCAGGAAAGTCGGGTAAAAGTCCTGGCTTCCATGAGAGCACGAGTTGAAGCCCGTCATCAAGACAATTAGATAAACAAACAACACCCAATTATCCCGCAGTGCACGTCCAGCATCTCGTACAAATACTCGAAAGTCTTTGGATTTTGTGTTTCCATCCTCCGCCACTGCATTTGCGCGAGCTTCGCGTTCGGCTTTCATCACTTGAAAATGGTTTGTTTCTGGCAAATACCACCGAAATATGATGATCAGAATAGGAGGACCAGCTCCGAACCAGAACAGGCTTCTCCATCCATGCGATGTCGTCGGGACAAGAGCCCTGTAAAATGCAGCGGCAAGAAGATATCCCGTTGCATATCCCATTTCGAATAGTCCGGAGAGAAGACCGCGTGCTTCGTACGGGAGGTCTTCGAGGGCAGTAGCGGCAGCTGGTCCAAAGAGTCCTGAGGTATTTGTCAGTTTCGTCGGAGTGGGAAATGGCAAGTATTAGAATTATCTCTTACCTCCCATTGCTATTCCATACAACGATCGAACACCTAGGAATTGTGGCAATGTATTGCAGAATCCAGAGCAAAGCTCGAGAATGATAAAAATGAATAGGTTGATAATCATCGGCCATTTCCGCCCGTATCTATCAGCGAGTAATCCGAAAATAATCGCGCCGACCGACCGAAGCATGAGAGTGACGGTCATACCCTGTCTCCAAAATTAATATTAACAAATCACCGATTCAAATGGTGGGCGTGGTTCATACCCATGATACATCAGAGTAAGATACCCCAAACGCTTCCGACAATTCAGTAATTGTCATCGATACGGTGAAGAAGTCGAAAGAATCCCATGTCCAGCCCAGAAAGCCCGCAGCAAACATAAGCCATTGATGTGATGTGAGCTCTTTCAGAATCGCGTATGGATTTCGAAGTTTGTTCTAAGAAATACCTTCTTAGCAAGTTGACAGAGCTACTAAAAAGATTGAAAGCAGCACTCACCTTCGGAGGTTTAAGACTCGTCACCCGCGTAGAAAAATAACGAACAATCTGCGTGGGGGAGTAAAACCACCCGGCATCCATTTGATTCCGCATACCGTACTAATATGTGCTCTGATAAATTCCAGTGTACCCCCGATCCAAGAAAAACCGGGAACGCAAGCTTTATACCCTACATCAACCGAAGATCTTCTCCCAATCTTGTCAAATACCATCACAATTTCTTGCGCAGTAGCCATCGCACAATCCATCTTCAGGGATAGGACCCCTTCCGACGCTATTCTTGGCAAATGTGCCATCTTCAATGTCTTGGGCTGCCCTTCCCCGCTTTCTGGTGGCGATATCCGGGGAGAGAGCTTAAGCCTAAAGCTTAAGCCGAAGTGTGGGGTAATGATCCAGACCCAAGAATGTGGTTTTGCAATGAAATAATTCTATCGAGCTGTATAAAATAGTTTAGAGCTAGTTTTCAAGCAGACTCTACTTGGACGACATTTTCCGAGTCCTTAAATGATCACGAGAAATCGCCGCCATGAAGGAAATGAATACAATTGCCCGCAACTTGGATGCTATACTAGGCTTCGTATCTGCCATGTAGCTTTGTTCTCTCTTTTTCTCGCTCTCTACTTTCCCCGCCCGTCAGCCAAGACAAATAGGCGGTTGATAGTCCGCTGTCTACACAGTACGAGTAGGCATTTCACAACGGAGTGGGGCCGCTCTTAAGCATCTGTGCACCAAAGCGCCCATGTTCATTGAACCCCTTCGTCCGATACCTTTTCGTTCTGACTTTTTACTGGCTGTTAGTCTCATCTCTAAATCGGAGAATATCCGATATGCTTGGCCTATTCTATGGTGCTCTACATGGACTTGATATGCAAGTGCGATTGCCAGTGGGTGACACGCAGGACACACTTTTAATCTCGCCACACTTTCCTCCTGGCTCATGTAGTATGCTAGAAATGTTAGATTTTACGAGATAGAAAGAAAATATTGTTAAATAAGTGTAGATGCTATCATTCATCTTGATCCAAAGATAATCCTGAGCGCTAATGCGGTGAACTTTTGAACGGAGACGTTACATGCAATTGGGGAATTTGAGAAATTTGGGTGATTTTCACGAGATGGAAATGAGTGAAGGGAGTAACGTCCAGCAAGAATTAGAAAAAGTCGTGTACAATCTGGTTCTTTTGCGGATCGATGGGAGAAATTGGTGGTAAAGATTAGTTTAGCTCTCTGTTATCCTCTTCGGAAGAGGGAAACAATGATCGCATAAAGTCTTCACCAAGAGGGTCGTAGGGGAAATAGGTGTCGTCTGGTATGTGAGAATGATTGGGGTGGCCCTGGAGTGAGGGCATGAAGTCTGGCGTGGGGAGGTTGAAGTAATTTGTCCATATGTCCTCTTCTGTCGGTGGTCGTGGTCCGAATATTGATGTATCTTCCAGGTTGATGTTGAAATTATTGCGTGACTCTGACGGTCCAGCTGGGCCGAAGAAGTTTGTATTCCAGGATGATCCTTCCTCGTCGATGATTTGCCGCTCTTGGGGCTTTGAGGGTATGTCATCGGTACTGTATTTCATGCCACTGGCGAGTTTTCGGAATATGGTATCGCAAAGCTGCCATGCTCTTCGTGAGCCAATGCTCCGTTCTGACATGGCGTGAAACCATCGGATACATTTTTTTGACAATTTGACAAGATTGAGTTCCTCCTCCGGCATATGCACACTGCCAAATGAGAGTTCCAGTAGGATAACGGTGGCTGCCTGCATCAGATATCGCAGGACACACCACCAAGGACAGAGCTTATAAAGTTGCATGACGTTTGGTTCATCCGGGATGAGGTCTAGCATTGCCGACGCAGAATTCAAGGCAATGACTGCCATCATATGGCTGAATGTCGGAGGGGTATTTGATAGACGGGCATCTCGTCGACACAGACAAGGGCGTCCTAGTGTGATCCGTGCGCCATAGTAATGGAAAGCCAGGAATAGTTTGTACCGCAGCTGGTCGGGATTATCATCGGCCTCTTCCTGCGTAAAGTCTAGAGCCGCTGGCAAGCTTGAATGCCAAAGATCTATTCGCGCGAGTAGTTCATCAAGGCGGGCTTCGATTTCAGACCACAAGAGGGAAACGGCGTTGGTCGAGAAAACCTTGTTGACAATTTCTTGTGTGATGACTGTCAAATCGCAGTAGTAGAGATAGCAAAGGCCGGAGTTCGACGACATGTTTTTGAGCCAGGTTCGGTCCCTTGACCGACATTTCTGGATGTCATCCTTGCCTCCAGATTGTCGAATCCCTGTGCTTGCCATCAAGACGCTGATTTGTTCGTCCCGAGAAATGGGATCGTTGAGCATCTTAACTGCTTCTGGGTCTTCTTGCAGCTGTTCCTCTTCGAATGGCAAAGGCAGCGGTGTTGCATAGCCTCCGTCAAGGCTATAGATAGCTCGACCAGTCATGATTCCTAGCATGTGTTCGAAACTGTATAGACACCACCAAACTCTATAACGAGCCTCCTTTGCGACGTTTGGTGTTTTTGGCGTGTCGATCTTCAGATTAATGCCGAGGGTTATTGCAGAACGCACTGCCAAAGCTGAAATTCGCCATGCTCTGTTAAAAAGGCAAGTCAGTTAGCTTTAATTTCAAAGCTATAGGGGGGATATTTGGGTTGCAAACCTATTAATCTGATCGGATGCCAGTAAGTAAAAGGCGATCAAGCCCTCGACCTGGACTTGCTGAAGATCGGGATGGCTGAACAAGACTTCGCCGTTCATGCTTAGCTGCCGGGCTCGGGCCAGGTAGACTAAATGATCATTCTCATCTCCACGCCAGGGAGCACGGATGAGATGGGCATGTTTTGCTGCGATCGCAAATATTGTATTCAAGATGGCGAGCCATTTGTTGCTAGGTCTTGCTGCGCTATAGCGACCGGAAATATCGAAAAAGGTTTGGAATTGAGCTCGGAATAAAGGCTTGCTGATGATGGGGAAGAACGGGTGCACCGTTTTCAAATACTCGTCAAACAGTCGATGTGCTAATGGTCGAGTGGGCATGCTATAACGTTGAACGGGCTCGGAAACTGAAATCTCCAGGTCGTCGAGATGATAATTCAAAGCGTGAAGTGAAAATCGATCGCTGGCTGCATCCTCCTCGTCCGTAGTCGAATCTAGCGTACCAGGGTTGCCGCGAGCGCGCTGCTCTGCTTCCCTTTGAAGTCGTTGCATCCACGAGATCTCCGAACTCTTCCCCATATACCCGGTGGCTCGGGTATGCTTGGTTCGATTCAGGTCTTCCTCTACTCGGTCGATTGCATTGAGAGATCCGATAGAAGATACGGGAGATCCTTCATCGCCGTCTACTTCGTTTTGTGGTGTGGATAATTGAGAAGGTAGATTTTCAAGGGAAGGGGTGCTCCTCAACCCATGCTTAGCCAGCAGAGAGACACGGTTAGACGCCGCCATGGAACCGTATTGGGTACGACTCACCTTGTCTATTAGTCCCTTAATCCAATCTGCCGTATGATTTTCTGCGGAGTTTCGTAAATCATTCACGAAGCTTTCGTACTCTTGCAATTCTGCAGTGAGTCTATCAACGTCACTATCGTCACCCCATGGGTGGAAAAGTCAGTAAATTGCATCCTTCATTTTTAGTAGTAGTGGTAGTTGTAAATAATTTTAAAAAAGGGAAAGGAAAAGCCTACTTTTTCATTTTTTCTCTCCATCCCACGGGATATTGACAAACCGCTCTCAATTCGCGACATTGTCGACAAACCGGGGTATCTCCACTGCATTTAGTTTTGCGTGTTCTACACGACTCGCAAGCTCGGGGCACTCTGCGGTTAAACCGGGGAGTATTACCCGGTGGTTGGCGGGGAATAGCAACTTTAGCATTGGCGGTCGCTACTCCCTCCTTATTCTCTAGCAACGGAGTCGATTTGCTCGCTCTCGCTTCTCGAGATGATGAAGCTCCCCATATTGGCGGACGTTTGGGGGTTGCAGGGGCACTTTGGGGCTTGGACTGTTTTGATGGTCCTTCATTTTGTGATTTGGAGCCCTCACCCGGTGGGCTATAGTTTTGATTTTGTTGTCGTTTGCGACTCATGAGAATCAGCTCGGAGATACCTCATGAGAGGAATCGCCGGGTTATGAGGTTTCTTGAGTATTGTCTTGACAACCTGCCAGTGCGGCATCCATGGTTTTCGGTCTGAGATGCCGCCAATGACAGGCCAGTATTTGTAGAGGACAACAGAGTGGGGACTGGGGCCCAAAATGCAGAAAAAAAAACAAATTGAATAACAGTATTTAGTAGAGAGAACCAGAATAACCTCGAATATCAGGCATAGACCCATCTTATTGGTGGGAGGACATCTAATTGCCACTGAGGCTTGATCACTCTCTTCATAGAAGCGTAGGAGGCTTGAGTGATCGACGACCCGAAATAGCGGGCCACATCATTACAGCCGCGCAAGGGAGCATATCACCTACTGTAAAATCCGTTGGCTGCGTTTAATTCGTCAAATCGTTTCAGGCACCAATCTCAATCTTGCCCTGGGGTGTTTGCATTGCTTGTCCAGAGCACATCCTGCGTGCAAAGGCACCAAGGCATGGGAGGGGGCATGGCAGGGATCTGACTATACTCCGTTCTCCGACCGTAAGTGGCGCAATACTAGCATTGAGGAACATCGGGCTTGTGGTCACACATTCACAAGACGTCAGCACTGCATCTTCGAGCATTGTAGATTCTAGAAGATTTGAAACGGGACACCTGTTGATTCGCGGGTTCCGATGTCTCTGTCTCGATCAGCCTTGTGGCAGTCAGTATCTTCTAGAACTTTCATCCACCACTGCCTCCCTTCGTATTGCACTGTGGCTGACCCCACACTGCTGCGAGTTTTTCGGAACGCTGAGTTGTATGATTGGTGTGGCTGGCTCAGGTTGGACCGATGGGTCACATTATTGCCAAAGCGGAAGCTGGGGCTTGACTCTGAGCCACAGCTGAATCATGACTCTTGATGGTTTCCGATAGCTGGCGGGGCGGTAGCACTATGTTTCGTCAACAGTGTAAATACGGGAAAAGGAATCCAGTGACCCATGGTCACATTCCATTGGCAAATCCCGATGAGCCTAAATATTGGCGGAATGGTTGTCATCAACCATCGGTCCTAAACCAAATCCATCATTCTGTGAGGCCCGCGATCAGCCGGGAAGAGACAGGCTTCCTTTTTTTTTTCATTTGAAAGTGGGGCACGAAGAGGACAAATTGCGTTCCCAAGGGTTAAGGTCCCCTCAGTATAGTATATCGGAGTAAGTGGGAACCATATTGAATGCTCAGGCTTCTGTTGCTTCGTACGCCACTTCCGAGAACGGAAAGCGACATCGTTATACTGGAGGTGAGATCAACGCAATGCATAGCAGATAGAATTCCTTTCCTGTTAGTCCACTAGTGTGCACTTCATTAGCTTCATATTATGATACGTAGAAAGATCCTCACCGCCCATATGATTGGCTGGGTTGACCTCCGATAATAAAAGGGATAGCTTTGGGTGGGAACATGATTCAAGGATCAGTTCGTGCCGATCATGAAACATCGGGTTGAGATGCCGCGCATAACATTCCATAGCAGTCTGTCTCTGAGATAGTATCCCGTTGGAAATCGGCAGAGACCGTGGTGCGGCCCCGCTAGATCGAACCATATCTTCGGACCGACCGATCCGAATTTTCTGCTTCAGGGTCCTTCAAGTCCCAAACAGTGGTGAACCCATCCCGACAGTCTGGTAACTGAATAGTGGCACGACCTGCATGAGACTTTGGCACGGTCTAAGTCTTTTGTCATAGAAAAACCTTGGGGTTGACTGCTTTTGGCTTCGCGCCGTATCTGATGAAGATGCAACTTTCCCGATATTCACAAAATCAAAATGTGATGATCTGATCGTGGTAGCGAAAATCGAGTGGACTGGTGGTTAACCAGCGGATCAAAGGAACTTTTATAGAAAATAACAATTGTTCAGATGACGTTGTCCAAACCCAACTTCCCCTTGAACGGCATGATGTCATGGTAAACTCCGAGGGTCGCTTCGTCTATGGTGAGTTTTATTTTGTAATGAGTAGTGTGAATGATTCTAAGGTGGACAGTAACGTCCAACTGGAATAAAATGAAGCTCAACTCGAAGTTTTTGTTGGGTTGGTGGACGAGGTAGTGTGGTGGTGTGCTTTGGGAGGAGATCACCTCTCGACGAGGTAAAGCTATACCATCCACTACTGACATCACCTCACATGTTTCACAAGATGATCAACATGCTAAAATCCTCCACATTATTTAATTGGCCCACGAAGGACCCCTATCGCAGATGTACTATGTATGTATGTGTATCAGAAAAGCCAACACTAAAGACCCAGGCAAATGTCAGGGTATCATGATCATCCTCATTCAACAACTACTAAATGTAGATACAGAACGCCTTAATGTGTCAAAAACCAGCCAATAACGCCGTCTATCCCCACCGCCGAATCACAGAGTAGTGAGTAGGTGACGACCAGATAGAACATATGCTTGACCCGAAAAGATTCATCACTTTTCAATACTTGAATAATCAACCACGCAGGATATTAGCAATGCGGAGTGTCAAATCCAAAATAGACAGGTGCTCGTCTGCACCGTCAACCAGTCGCTTATCCATCTCGGAGAAGGCGAGGACAATCTTATTCTTCTGGATATCCGGAATAGTCTCGGTGAAGACGACTCGTCGATACAGCTTCAATAGTCAGCCACATGCTCAACAAGGAGGACAGGGAAGAGAACAGGAAAAAGTCCTCGGAGAAAGAAGCAAAGAACCTACCTGGCCAACAAGCTGCGTAGCACTCCATCCATCCGCCACAAGGTCAGTCACGACGGTAGAGACGGCATCGAACGCCGACGCACCGCTCTTCGGCTGCATCGCCTGCACCAAGCTATCTAGAACAGATTCAGGAATCACACCCGCAATCTCTTCAATACTGCGCACGGTGATGATTCCCTGATCACTCCCAGCATCCATCATTTCAGCGTCCTCGTCCGCATCTTTCGCACCGGCCTTCGCGGCCCCAGCAAGACGCGCCGCACTCTGAAGATAAGTAATAGCCCGGCGCAAATCACCCTCACCACACCGAATAAGCGTCTCAACAACACCATCCTCTAACTTCAAATTCTCCGTACGCGCAATATTGTCCAACCGCACCCCAGCCGCCGAGTTATCCAGCGACTTGAACCGAAACTTACTGCAACGACTAGCCAACGGCTCAATAATGCGAGTGACATAGTTGCAGACGAGGCAGAATCGTGTAATGCGACTGTACGTCTCCATCGTGCGGCGCAGCGCAGACTGCGCGTCCTGGGTCATACTGTCCGCCTCATCGAGGATAATGATCTTGAATGGGGGGGCAGGGGTGTTGCGCGAGGTAGGCCGCGTCAAGGCCGGTTGGTTGGGAGAGCTGTGCTCGAGCGAAGTTCTTGACTTTGTCACGGACGATGCCGATACCGCGCTCGTCGGAGGCGTTTAATTCTAGGATGCGGGAGCGATAGAGGGCGGGGCCGAAGAGGGATTTCGCGAGGGCGAGGATTGTGGAGGTTTTTCCTGTTCCGGGAGGTCCGTAGAAGAGCATGTGGGGGAGCTGAGAGATATGATGTTAGAATCGACTTTTCTAAAGGACTTTGGAGTTGGCATCGAGAGGGTTATTGCGTACGTTGGATGCTTGAAGGGTGCGTTGCAGCACTTTGGTGGTGTGGTCTTGGGCGGCGACATCGTCCAGTGTCTTTGGTCGACTAATTGAATCGTCAGCAGAGCTCAACCAAGAAGGCGCATCATGTAAAACAGAGTCGTACTATTTCTCAACCCAGGGCTGTTGCCGTGTGCTGTCTTCCTTGGTCTCGGCCTTGGCCTTTGAGCTGCTTGAAACGGCGGCGGCACGGGCCTTGTTGTTGAAGAATGTCGAGGCCATGTATTCGGTGTTGTTAAAGGTATATGAAAGCTTTCAACCCGAAATTGCGATTTTTCTGGGGTCGTCGGAGATGAGCAGTCCAGCTGTATCCGCCGCGGTGGGAGAAACGCGTCTACACGTGACACGCGCAGCACTTAGACGCGACCAATCAGGAGCCCCTGGTATACTTCATACACCTAGATTTAGTCCTTCTTTGTATCTTGTTTCACCGTGCGTGCTATTAACATCTCAGTAATGAAAATGAGTTTACATATGGGTAATGATTATTGGTTGATGTGCTTCATAATTGGCATTGGCTATCATAACACCGTGACGCTATAGTTCATCCCGGACCTCCTCTTCCCACATCCGCTTCTTCGTGTTCCGAGGTTGCTGCTCTGCTCTGGCTATTTCTTCGGGCGAGATTGGCTTCGGTTCTTCTTCCTTCCCGTCTTCGACCATTTGACCAATCTTGTCAATAATTCGATCCTCCTCGTCTTGCTGTGGGGTACGAGCATCTCCATCGGGAGTACCCCTTGGCACCGAACCTCCAGTAACAGCTGTTGCGGTCTGCTGAATAATTGAAGATATATCACTTCCAATCGGGCTCGCCGAAATTTCCGCCGGCCCACGGGATAGCCCGACAGCACCCAAAACCGTAAACATGAACTTCCAGGCGAATTTGAGGGGAAGCCATACGAGCCACCAGGTGGGTCCCCAAAGGATTCGGCGGAAGACTAACCAGCCAATTGTTCCAAGAAGAATATAGAATGCTGTCTCAAGATACCAGGTATCAGACTTTTGTGAGCGGAGAAGAGAGTTGGCGAGACTGCGGGAGGAAGAGAGAAGAGTGTCGAGGCTGCTGTAGGATTCGGAAAGAGAACTGATAGCGGCGGATGATTGTTCTAATAACCAGTATTGTCAACTTTGTTTTTGCTTCGTCCAATCATGGCATGTACTGACCGAGAGTTTCCTGGGCGAACTGGCTACGGGATAATTCCGTCCGCATGAGATTATGGGTTCGGCGCAGCGCAGCAGTAACATCACTCGACGCATTGCGCACCAGATCATCCTGTGTGAATTTATCTTTCGACTGCCTTTGATTTGTGGGTGGCGACTGCGGTCTCGAGAATAGTAGCTCCCGCTCCTTGCGCTGCGCCAGCTCAGCATTGCGCTTAGCTTGCAGCTGGGCATGACGAAATTCTCCTGGGATTCTGCAATATATTAGAATCTTTCCAAATCAGAGCACATATCTCCCATGGTATAAATTCTAATGTCCCGAATGGAGCCTATGAGACCACAACTCACCTCTTTAAATCATCCTCTAATCGCCCCGCCATGGCAATGACTCTCTCCTTCTCGGTCTCCTTCTCTCCATTTGTGCTCACAGCGGACCTTTTCCTTCCTCCGCTTTCCGCCTTGAGTGCATTGACCTCTTCTCGCAGAAGTTCGAATTCATCTTCGGCATCTTTGAGCTGGGCACGAATCTCCGCACCGAGCTCAAGACGCGCCTCGTTTCCTTGTCCAATAGACTCCGTGAAATTGCGCAGTCTGTCGAGAAGAGGCTGGATATGGCCCAGAGTAGTTGATAGCTCTTTCAGGCGGGCCTGAAGAGCAGCTGTAGTAGACATCTTTGGTGATGGGGTTCAGCGGGTCGTTGACACTCGCATTCGCTTGGTTGGGCCGAGTCGCTCAGAGGAAATAGATTCTTGGCGGAACCGGTATTTTCGTATTTCGGAATGAGTTCTCGAGATATTCAATAGACTGTTGGGTTATTATCTTGTAAATTGCGCAGTGTGTGGTGTATTATAGCACGTCGCAAGTTGACAGGTGGGCGTCGGAGTTGGGGGTGTACTCTCGCGGGCGGTCCACGTCTTGTGGCAGCATGTTTGCATCTACGGCAAACACATTTCAGTCAACGCCCGCGACTCCGAACCTCTTGAGTCCAGAACTGCCATCTTGAACTCCCAGCCGCGCAAACTAATTCTCCCTGAACCGGCCAATCAAGGAGTCTTTGTGATATCATACGATCGCAAATCCCCCATACAACCTACCAACTACCCGCGCAACCCCCCATCCATATCCTCCAACCACCGCCGCAAAAACTTCCGACTTGACGTCCGCCAACCAGGTACGCAACGATATCCGCTCTAAAGCGCATCCAATTCAATTCAAACCGGCATAATCCAATAAGATTCAATCGCTAACCGACACCTCTACTTCTTCAGCCATCTACCCACCCAACCCCCACCCAACCGCCAAAATGCCAATCCCACTCAGCACCATCACCACCTTCCGAACAACCTTCAACCCCTTCTCCCAGGCCTCCCGACCCTGCCGCCTCTTCCTCTCTCTCCTCCGCACACCCGGCACAACATCAACCAGCAGTCCCAGCCACATCGACATCAAGGTGACGCAGCTCCCGCGCAACTCGACCCAGCAGCCCGTCATGACTGTCGGTTTCAAGGGCGGCAAGGAAGTGACCCTCGAGGTCGGCAAGCGTGGTCTGAAGATTGGCGATGTTGTCGAGGAGGTGTCGCGCGTTGGTCGGTTTTTGGAGCGTGAGGCTAGTCTGAAGGGCTAAAATATTCTTTGCCTATTTCCATCTGTTGCGGAGTGCTTTTTGGGCATTGCATCTGGTATTCACCAGTCTGTCTTGTATATTATTAGCTTGTTGTTTTTTTTGGCCTCCTGGGTGTGTTTGGATTCTATCCACATTTTGTGAGGATTGTGCAATTCCTACTGCCTCGATTGTATGATATCCGATCTATAAATACTCTTTATGTGAAATATTGAACATGGAATCAATTCATTTCGCGCTATTTTGTACTACTATCACTCCGGGTATAGGCCTCAACCAGACTACAGTAGAAGAAAAATCATAAGAGGCACAAGGGAAAGATAAAAAGGAATGATGGAGAGAAACAATAGAAGCCGAAGCTCCGTTCGACGCAATCAATTTTTTCAAATATACCCCGCCGGGGTAATCCGTACGGCGGGAGCTGACAGTTTTGGGTTTGGTATTCTTAAAAACGGCGACAGGTATCCAAAATTTACACGGTAGCACCAGAGATGAAGAACCACTTGTCAACGGTTCCGTCGATGGGGGCAGGAGCCAGGTTCTCGTTCTGGGGGATAGCGGCGACCTTGCTGGGCTCAGCGGAGACGGCAGCGCCCTCAACGTTGGTGGTAGCGATGGAGATCTCGCCGGGGGAGACCTTGCCGGCAATGAGCTTCTCCCAAGCGTCAGCACACTCGTGGATGACATCGGAAGCGTACTTCTTGTTCTTGCACTCGCCGGAGAAGGCGAACTGGTTCTCGGGCTTTCCGTCGGGGATCTTGTAGATGCGGAACCACTCGTTGGTGGCGCGCAGAAGACCGGGCAGGTGGCGCTCGACGTCCTCAATGTCATCAAGCTTGGAGGCGAGAGGGTCGTTGACGTCGATGACGATGACCTTCCAGTCAGTCTCCTCCTCATCGATCAGGGCCATGACACCCAGAACCTTGACCTGCTTGACCTGACCGGGGTAGCCGACGAGCTCACCGATCTCGCAAACATCGAGAGGGTCGTTGTCACCCTTGGCCTTGGTCTCAGGGTGGACTGTGTTGGGGTCCTCCCAGGTCTAGAGCGGGGGTTGTCAGAATGCAGTTCTTCAATTTGCTTCTTTCATTTTGGGTGGATGGTGTGACTTACGCGGGGGAAGGCACCGTAGTTCCACAGGTAGCCCTTGTGGGGGAAGCAGTTACGGACGAAGCGGAGCTTGCCCTTCTTGACGTCCTGCTTGATGGGGTTAAGGAACTCCTCCTTGGAGATCTATGGCGAAGGCGGAATCAGTATTGTGTGCGCCTTGAGGTGCGGGGTTGATATGCCAGGGCATTTCCCCATGGTGTTGACATCAATGAGAGGAACAGGGTAACAATTATCATACCTCCTGCTTGGCGTTGGTCCAGCGGGGGGATCTCGACGACCATGTTCAGAATGGTCTTCTCGGCATTGGCGTAGAGGGGAATGTCGTGGAAGGGGGAGACGATTTGGCCATCCTTCTCGATATAGACACGGTGCTCCAGCGTGTAAGGCTGGGCAATCTTGCGGATAGAGTAAGACATGTTGGGAGATGTGGAAGAGAGATGTCGAGAGAGAAGAGCGGCTCTGACGAGAGGAGGGGAAGAAAAGGAGGAAGGAGGGGCGCAAGTGGGGGGGAGCCAGCGTTGCGGATGTGCGCCAAACAGAGGCGGTGGAGGAAAATCCTAGTCGGGCCAAGGGAGAACGAGATGCAGAACGGGCCAGGGCCATTGGCTGCGGTGGGTTGGAGATGTCAGCTGTATGTCAGCCGCTGTGTTGAGAATCAAGATGGTATAATTGATGTGAGGTGGTGGTTCTTGCTTTGTTGTTGTTTGTTGTCATGAGTTGTGTTGTGTCTGTATATTTGTTGAGTCCGGGTCGTTCCTGCCCCTGTCTTCTCGGGAGCCCGAGATTGCCGTTCCGCCCGTCGTACGCAAGCTCAAGTTTGAGTACTTACTCCATCCCATTTAGAGTATTAGAACAATACAGTACACCTAGTATGGATGACCAATATGACTTTACACACCACTATATATGCTACATTTAATGTAGTCAATTCACTTAATTCATGACATGTCGCGTGTCTGACACATGTAGACAGTATGGGGGTACTTCGGGTGCCTACGTATGCGCTCTGCATGTACTCCGTACATCTAACAGGTCTAGCCGATATCGGCTAGCATTAACCTTGAATCACCCATTGCCAACTACCATGGTGACTCTACGCAGAACACTTGTAAGTGGACGTGGCTGATCACGCAATACTTTCGACAATCCAATTGTGTGTGCTTATAGGAGGAACATGGAAACAATACCCTAGAGACTCCATAATGACCAAGGAATCGATCTTAGAATAGACTGGGTCAGGTCCAGTCATTTTGGATTTAGGGTTGTGCTAATTTTGCTGTGGAGCAGAACAGTTGAAAATTGTAGAAATCTGTTTGCAATTTTCAATGAAGATCCTAAATTTGCAGCGAGCCCCGCTAGTGGTCAGGTAGTCAATGATAACCACCATGCCACGTGATATATGAATCGCGATTTCTTATCCACCTATCACCACGTGATTCGGGCCTGGCCGAACGCCGCCACTTGCGAGTCGCACCCCGGAAAAAAGTGCCTTGGTAGATTTACTTCCCCTCCTCGACATGCTATGATCCGTCTCTTTCGCTCCGCCATGGCCTCCCTCGTCGAATCCGCTACTGCGACCACAGCTGCCCCGGCCACTGTGCCGCGCGTGCCCATCCCCCCCCAAGGGCGTCGATTATCGCGGAAAGATCGTGCTCGCTCCAATGGTGCGCTCTGGCGAACTTCCCTCGCGCCTCCTCGCGCTGAAATACGGCGCCGATCTCGTTTGGGGCCCCGAAACAATCGACCGCTCCCTCATAGGCGCTGAAAGACGCGTGAACCCTCGAAACGGCACCATCGAATGGACCCGCTTCCCCTCCAACGGCGGCCGAGTCGAGAAAGCCGCAAAGCCCTCGGTTATTTACAGATTGGACCCTGTCCGTGAAAAAGGAAAGCTCATTTTTCAACTGGGCTCTGCCAACCCCGACCTCGCTGTCCAGGCTGCCAAGGTTGTTGCCGCAGACGTTGATGGTATCGATCTCAATTCCGGCTGCCCTAAGCCTTTCAGTACCAGCGGCGGCATGGGCGCTGCACTCCTCCGCACCCCCGACAAACTCGTCTCGATCCTGGAAGCTCTTGTGAAGGAAGTTGGCACGCCCTATCAAATCGGCATCTCCGTGAAGATTCGCATTCTCGAAACCCCAGAACTCACCGCTGCCCTCGTTACTCGACTTGTTCGCACCGGTATCACAGGATTGACAGTCCACTGCCGCACTACCCCGATGCGGCCCCGCGAACGTGCGCTCCGTGACCAGCTCCGTATGGTCAAGGATATCTGCCACGAAGCGGGTGTTCCGTGCCTGATGAACGGCGACGTTGAATCCCGCGATCACGGACTCGCACTGATGGAAGAATACGGTGTCGACGGAGCCATGATCGCCACATCCGCCGAAGCAAACTCATCTGCCTTCCGCTCCAAGGCTGACGGTGGTCTTGCACCCTGGAAGGAAGTTGTGTACGAGTACATGAAGTTCTGCCTGGAAAGCGAGAATAAGCTGGGTAACACAAAGTTCCTACTCAACATGTTGATCTCGGGCAAGGACAAGGTGTACAACGAGGCGAAGCAGTGCAAGACATATCTTGATTTCTGCCGCAAACTTGGCTTTGACGATTTACTCGATCACGCCGCGCGTGTTGATGAGATCATCGATCTGTCTCACAAGTGGACCGCGCCTCCTGGCGAAGAAGCCAAGGATCAGCCTCGCTCCAAGGCTGTGCAAAATGCCATGGAGAACAACGAGTCTGCTCGTGCTGCTGGTGGGAATGGTGCTAGAACCAAGTCTGCGACTCAACCTACTCATGCTGGCGGGCCTATTCGGACCTCGTCTGTTCCTAGTGTGACTAAGGTGGCCAAGGCCGAACCCGAAGCACCTGCTGTTGATACCTCGATCCCTGCCGCTCAAGCTCCTCAGCCTGAAGTCACTGCTTAGGCGGTATCTGAATATGGATATCGGCCATACTTGCTGCTCCTCGTCAGATTCCCCACTCTCGCCATTCCCCCCTTTCTCGTGTTGTTTCCCTGCATAGCCTGGTTTCTGAAAATGTTTGTTTGTTGCATAACACGGTTCCCCTGTTTATAGAGTTCCAAAAAGATACATAAGTAATAGATGGTCTGTGGTATTAGTTATTTGTACCTTCAAGGTTTGATCTGAATATATTTCCTGGTCCATGGCCTACGAGTCGAATTTCATAATCCAACTGCATTGCTTGAAAACCCCAGGCTCTAAGATTGCTCCTCAAATTCTCAGAACCACTGGCACCTCGACCTTTAAGTTTATCACAAAAGCGTACTAGTACTAGTACTGGTAGTAGTAAGACTGCTAACCATCCAAGTTCAGGTGGCCACCAGGGTTCTACCTGCTCCAGAGAGAGAAATTGTAGACAACGGCATCAGTCACAATTGGCAAAAGACTCCATCCTGGCATCGTAGCTCCGAATGGTCTAGGTGTCTTGGCCTTACCCGTTTGGGGGGAAGAGTGGTTAGGATGATTAATGAAACGCTAGTAGCTGCCTTGAACCACCTTTTTGCCATTTTTGATTTCTCTCCAGGTCAGAAGATCGATTCCAGCACACATAGTTATTTTTACCCTTTCTTTTCTTTGTTTGTTGTTGGTTGTTGTTGCCTTTTGTACTTGAAAGTGAATCGTGCCTTACCTCCGTTTGCTGTCCCCACTACATCACCAGCGGAGCCGCACTTCTGGCCTCAGGCACCAATATCAAGGTCGTCTACGCCCCCCGTTGTAGATAACAGTTAGCTTCAACAACGTTCGCTCTTCTTTCTACCGACCACTGCGATTTCCGCCTTGCCATTGCCCATTATTAAAAACGTGGAGCATCTGGCTTAGTAATTTCAACGGCTCCGAGGACAAGTAGACTCGGATGTGCACCACCCTGTGCAAATTGGAGATATTCAAATTCAGATGGCTCATGCATTATCTTTATGTGGTCTACTCTAACATGATATGATTTATTGTACGCCAAACCAACATGCGCAAAGTAGAGAGAACTTGAACAAAAACGACCCTTGAAAGTTGGTCGTGAAATGAAAACTCCCCGACAATTCATCATACTCCATTCACCCCATTCACCTTTTTCTCTTCCCCATTTGCTTTTTGCTCCTCCTCAAGAACCATCATCTCTACCATATTCATCCCCTTCTCCTCCGCCTTCCCACCATCCTCATCACCCGCAACAGCCTGATCAAGCGCCAGCTTAGTCTGACCAAGCTTGTAAATCTGCTCCTCAATCGTCCCCTTCGTAACAAAGCGGAAGATCTCAACTTCCCGAGTTTGTCCAACACGATGAGCACGATTCTCCGCCTGAACATCCTCCTGCGGATTGAACGACGAGTCGAAGATAACAACCTTATTCGCGCAGGCAAGGTTGATTCCTGCACCACCGGCTTTAGTCGAGAGCAGGAAAACGGGGATCTCGGTATTTTCGTGGAAGGCGTCGAGGATAGACTGGCGGTCCTCGACATTCGTGCGCCCGTCTAGTCGGACGAATTGAATGTGTAGTGTTTCTAGAACGTCCTCGAGGATATCCATGACCATGGTGAATTGGGAGAAGATGAGGGTTCTGTCGCCGTTGGCGATGAAGCGCGTAAGGAGATCGCGAAGCTTATCGACTTTGCCCGAGTCCATCCATTCGTCGTTCTGGAGCTTGAATTTGCCCAGGCTGCGCGGGTTGGCGATGCACATCTGGTGGCACTCGAAGTCGTTGTATGGTTGGAGTTCTTCGAAGATGATGTTCGGGTCAGAATAGGACCACTTCTCTTCTTTGAGACAGGCGGTGGACATCTTGCGGAGAATGGCGTCGGTATATACTCGTCGCCGGAGGAGAGGGTGAATGGCGGCTTGGCGGAGCTTCATGAGGATGTTGGCGGATTTGGAGCCGGTTTTGACGCCATTTGCGCGGTCCAAGAGGAGTTGGCGGACGCCTTCCTTTTCGTGGTCGTAAATGGCTTGTTGAGAGGGCTTCATCTCGCAGTATTGGACATGGGCGTGTTTTGCGGGGAGGTCGATGACTTGGTGCTTCTTGCGGCGGAGAACGAATGGCTTCAGCATGGACTTGGCACGTTCGATTCTTTGTGCTGAGAGGAGAGTCGCGTGTGATTCGTCGGTCGTTTTGGCCTTGTTGGAGAAGACCGCGTTTAAGTCTTCTTGGTGCTCCTTAAAGACACTAGGCAGAATGAATCCAAGGAGAGACGCCAACTCTTGCAGATTGTTCTGAAGAGGCGTACCCGTGAGGAGAAGACGGAACCGCGCCGGAATGCGAATAAGCTTCTCGTAGAGCATCGACTGGTGGTTTTTCAACATGTGTCCCTCATCGTAAACACAGACCGAGAAATCCATCTCACGAAGGAATTTGGAATCGACCTTGGCCTTGGCAATAGTATAAGTGGTGATAATAACATTGACGCTGTCCGGGTCATCCTCGAGGCTGTCTTCGATTTGCTGTCGGATCTCTGCACGCATGTTTTGGCCTGCGTAATAGGGGATGACATTCAGAGCCGGACAAAACTTTTGAAATTCACGAAGCCAGTTCTCGATGGTCGATGCAGGAACCACAACCAAATGGGGACCCTTCGTCCCCTTTTCGTGCAGGTGGGCCAGGAAAGCAATGACTTGGCAGGTCTTACCGAGACCCATGTCGTCGGCCAAGATACAACTCAATTCCTTCTCGAATAAAAGAGACAGCCAGTTGATACCGACAACCTGATAATCCTTCATTTCGAGGTCTTTCGACATTATTTCCGGCTGAGTGATGAATCCCGCACTCTTTGGCTTGCGTGATACTGCCACCGGGCCATCATCATCAGAATCGTTGCCGTCGCCGGTGGGTGATTGGTGGTTTGATGATGGTGTCGCTATACCAGAGTCATGTGTGTTGATCATCGAAGTAAGCTCAAGCTCCCCGTCGCGTTTTCCAAACATATCCACGCCCCATTTCTTCATCTCCTCGGCGACAGGTCGGCCTAATCCTTCGCACTCGGCAACAAGAGCGTCGATTGCTAAATAGCCAGTCCACATCTCGAGACACTTATCCACAATTTTATCTCCAATGGCCTTAGGTTGCTTGCGAGGTCGGCCCTTTGGCTTAGCCGACTCATCAACAGGCGCCTGTACAGTGCGAACCTCGGAAAGATAACGAAACGGTCGATGAGAGGTAATGAGTTCGGCAGTTTCTTGTGGGACTGATGCGATATCGGCAATATCGTGGGGATTGCAAGTATTGAAGAATTTGAGGACCTTGCCATCTAGACTGCTATCGTTCGCATCCTGAACCTGAACATCGGAGTCGTCGGAGTCTGAAAGCGCCGCCTCGGGTGATTCTGAACGGCTTGGGCTTGGTCGGCGTCGACCTTTCTGAAGTCGGCCTCCCTTCTTTTGCGGAGGCGGGGAAGAAGTGATAGCGATAGGGACTGGGGGGTGAGCTATCGCGTGATGGTGATGCACGGTTTTTGGGTCCACGGATAAGACGGCCACGGGGCTTCGCTGCCTCAGCAGGTTGTTCACGCTGGGTAACAGGTCTGTTCATGGAAGCCCACTTATCCTGAATCGTACCCCGGGCTTTAATTTTCTGCTTGGCCATAGGCGCCGGAACCGAGTCTCGGGGGGCTGGCATATTCAGCTCGTCTTCCGAAGACTCGATAACCAGTACGTCGTGGCTGTGCGCAAGGCGATCCAGGGCCGTGTCGTAGTTTCCGTTCACTTCGAGGAGGGCGTCGACGCAATCTTGGACAGATTTATTGGGAAGGACACTCTGGATGCGATTTACCTTGATCTGTAGACGGTAATCCTCAATTTCATGGACCGAGGTGTATCGCGGTGCCACGGGCTGAGCACGGGAGGGCGCATCCTGTCGCACCTTCTTGGTGGCGACGCCCTTGGGTCCAGCTGGTGGACTCATTTGATCCGCCGAGCGCTTTGTGCCGGTTGAATTGGGATCAAACATGGCGGAGGATGTAATTTGTTTAAACCGATCCATGCTGGTTCCGTCGGATCGGACTGGCGACTCTGCGATCTTCTCCTTCTCCGGGCTTCGGGCAGCCTTTGCGAACATTGCGGGTTTAATATCAGTGCTTTGAGCCGAAGTGTTCTCGTCATCATCAGATGAGCCGCCTCGATAAGTAGGACCGTCTTCCAGGTCGAAAACAGGTGTTCGCTTCGCAGGTCCGAGGGATGTTGCAGGGGAGCGGAATTGGGTCCCTGAAGGGGCCATCAGCGAGGATAAAATACCACCGGGGGGTCGGCGCGGTGGTGAATTCGCAGGGGCGGTCGGCGAAGAAGCGGCCACTTGAACAACCGATGCCGAGGGTCGTGAGTATGGCAAATCGACCAATTGCGTCGGTTGTGTCAATCGTTGCGACGGAGTCAATGTATGCGCTCCGAGGGGGACAGTGGCAATAGTATCGTGATGGTCTTCGTCAGGATCGGGGGTACCTGGTGCAGGGTTTCTATCCCTTCCGGGTGTATCGGGAACTGGATCGTGCATCGCAAGATATATAAAAACAAAATGCCCTCGATTCCAGCTGTTCGCCCGACTCCTGTCAAACATTCACTAGAAAGCGCCCTGGAGAAGTCCTCCAACCACTTTTTCTGCCCCGGCGGACACGCGCCGACGCGCGAACATCACGTGAACTATACTGTATCCCATTTGGGATTGGGACACAGTAGACCCTTGGAGGAGAGAGCAGCATCATATAGAATAGTAGCTGGAAGCAACGATTGAAAGTGGAATTGAGATTCGTGATTTGTGAAATGAAGTAATATTCAACAATATATAGTAAATAGTAAATAATGGCGGTATTTCTACCACGGTGACGCGTGTGCCATGTGACCAGGTGTGACTAGGCTCTTCTGGTGTTCTCCGCAATAGTTAACGTTAACTGTATTATAGCCTCATCTCCATCTCCCCCAATCACAACCTCCATCTTCACTGTCACTCTGTTCAGGTTTGACCGATCCACAATAAACCATTCAGGGAAATTGCACAGCTCTTCATTGCCCCTTGTACCCTATTTCCCACTTTCCAAAATGTCAGCCCGCAAGCCCCATGGACAGAGCTATGCCGACGTTGCCGCCAAACCACCACCAAAGACCGACTCCAGCGTGGCCCCAGCCGTCCCAAGGTATTCATCATTCATACACCACTGGATCTAGGTCAATTTCAACTGACATGTTCTTTCAAGTGATGTGATCTTCAAGCTGCTCGCCTTCACTGCCGCCATGGTGGTCGGCCCCATCGGCATGTATTTCCTGACTGTTAACACCATCTTCGGCGGTATGTTCGAAACACATTTCAAAACCTTTCAAAAAATCATGGCCTGACAACCTAACCCTAGGAAACCCAACATATGCCGGAATTGTCGCGGCGGTGACGGCCAACGTGGTATTATTCGCCTATATCTACGTTGCCTGGAAAGAAGACCAGGGAGACCGAGAAGAAGAAGCCAAGGCCAATTCAAAGAAAGGACAATAGTCAATAGATGCCAAACTTCAAACCGTCAAATCATCCAAAATTGAATACGTTTTGTCATTCCATGGTGCAGCCTGGTTAGTAAGTGTAGCGGCTCATCGAATCTCGGGGGCTCTGGTCTCCCAATCACCAGGCAGCAGTGCAACGTCGAGTAAGCTTAAGTACACCTCATGCATTATTGTAAACCCAAGGTCTGATCTTCAAAACTTTGAGTGACATGCTAGTATTTTACTAGTATTCATCCTACCATTTTCATCTCCAGCTTTCAAGATGTTCTCTCCTACCGGTATATGCAAACAGGCTGTTCTTTCTTTCTATTACCCATACAAAACCAAAAAGAATATCAATGTATGAGTAGTGAAACGGATTCAAGGTCGGTTTCATGGTGTTGATCCTGGTTTCAATTATTATGAAGATTGGGTTCTAAAATCCCGGGCCAATAGACCACTCCTTGTCGGGTTCAGGTACAGCAACATGATAGTCAGAGGATACATATGGGGGCGTTGAGATATGAAACTTTTGAATATCGTGCATCGCAAAAGACAGAAAACATTCCCTCGATTCCAGCGGTCCACCCGACTCCTGTCAAACATTCACTAGAAATCCTTGGAGAACAACCACCTTCTCTGTCAAGGCAGACATTTCGAGATGAAGATGGCCATGATAATAACCCAAAGCCTAGCATGTAGCTTGCGGAGTGTGTGGAATGGTAGTTCTACTTATGGAGTCTTCAATCAAGCAGACAAGCGGACGGTCGTTAAGGGCAAGCTCCAGAATGTACTTTATGCAGAGCCAGAAATACTGGTCTCGGCTCGCATTTCGACATTCCGTGCATAGAGGAACATCTGGCCTAGCTGGTGCCAGGTTCTCCCAAGGGTGAAACCGGTAATCCTTGATTTTGACCATTTACTCCCATGAGGCGCAGTGCATGCAATCTCGTAGCTCAGCCTTGGCGGGGCGAATACTTTCGTGATCGAAGAAATGCTTCTTTTCTCGGAGCTTCAAGCAAATCCTGCCTCCGAATAGGTTCCCGTTGTATCTGAAATTGTCAGTCATGGAAAGCCAGATTGAATCATCATCTGGGCGGATGGAAGTGCAAGTTCGTCGGAGTGGGTTTAGTCTCACTTAGCCCAGGACTACATGGCTACTAGATAAGCCAGCTTTCCTTCAACTTCCTTTGGAGATTCCACTTTGGTGATGCTGCGATACATTTTGCAGCTTTGAGCGATTGATAAGGCAGATGGCCCGTCGAGGTAGCTAATGATCATCAACTGCAGCTCTACCGGCAGTTCGAGTAAGATTTTGTTGTTCTTTGCCATACTGCTTGGTAGTTCTCGGAGTTTTGAAGAATCTCTAGGTATGCTTGGTGGGATAGCTAAGAGAAAGGTACGAGATAGCAATTAGAACTTTGAAGCAAAGGCATCGGTGGCCATTCACTAGGCTCCATACCACCTGGGCATCTACCTCAACAAGGAAGTGAATACTCACCATCCACACTCAAGCCGTTGAAAATAGACTACCGGGGTCATCTTCACAATAGCGCTGATGCTGAGGCTTGGAAGATTCTTTGCAGAAGTGAAGCTTGTATATCTAAGAGTATTCAAGTTTATTAACACTGTCAGATCTAAAAGAACAAATGTCTTTTCGTGATTCCAGTAATTTGCCCTACTCCCGTTAATCGTCAGGAATCTAGAAATTTGTAAAGCATCTTGCCTTCTGTATAGTAGATCACAGTATTCAAACTTGGGTCTAGTATCGTTGGAAGTCACACATTTATATGCCAAAGGTCGTTATTTATTAAGATGCCCCGAAACTCAGTGGGTTTTCGGGGCTGTCCTCTTCTAGGAATCTTCGACCCATGGGCTTCCAAGTTTATCAGTGGAAACGACTTCAATGTTTCCAAAGGCGCCAACTTTGTTATAGCCTGGCAAGGATATTGACTGTTGTCATAACCCCATTCTACCTTGTAACTGCTTTCAATGTTTACATATTGACCGAATAATATGAGAGCAAGAAAGTGGTTGAAGAACTAGAAGCTGGTGGTGGAAGGAAGTGACAAAATAGGAAATTTCAGCGATATGGCCTTATGAGAGCATTTCAAAGAGTGGGTTCTCATGATTGTTGGTGTTCTTGTTTATGCTGTTCCTTTGTGGTGATTATGCAGCCTGGTCTTCCTCAGGCTTGAATGAAAGACCAAAGTCCCGGAAGGTTATAAGAGCCTCAACGCAAGTGCGACTGCACCACAAAATTTATGAGGAAGAGGACCGGAATCTGCCATACTATGTGTGTATTGGGCTTTATTCTTATTTTCATTTCAGGTTTAGAAAATATTCTTCATGATCATATTCGCGGGTCTACTAGGGAATCTAATAGTCTGCTAATAGTATGTACACAGAGATTTTAGAGTTTCCAAATCATTGCCAGTCCATTCACTACTCCCCAAGGGTTACTCTTGCCACATGTCACCCCTCTTCATCCTCCATGAGTAACTTTCTTCCGCCAACACTGTTGCTGAACCTTCCCATCGATAGAAGCCACACACCAAACCCTTGAAACCCGAAACACAACCTCATTTCGCATCCACGAGACTAAATCAAGATAAGCCAGTTCGTACTCAATCAGCTTAATGACTCAGGCGACGATATCTCTTCTCGACCTCCCGGTTGAGTTACAGCTGATGGTATTCAAACAACTTAATTACTCTTCCCTCGTTGCACTTGCGCAGACTTGCCTCAAATACCGCTACCTTGTCAAGATTGAGCCTCCTAGGGATTTATCCCAGACTCTGCGCTTGGAACTTCTCGGCTCCATGGAAAAATGGGAAATGTGGGTCATATTCTCTTACAAAATCTCACTATCTTGCCTCAATTCTGACCTACTACCACAGCTATCACAAACATCTTGCCTGCGGCACCTGCCTTAGGCTTCGACCGCGAACTTACTTTCATAAAAGCCAGATATATTGGAATCAAAGCTGTAGTAACCGATTTAGTTTCAAAAGCTCGAGTTTTCCTGAATACTGGAACCCACCTGAATCCTGGAACTACCTACGGGAGTGCCTTGATTGTCGGACCCCCTCTAGGGAGGAGTTTCCATATGAGACTGTGACTGGCGAGAAAGTAGCTCCTTGCAAAAGATGCCGAAAGTGGCAGCAACACGGACGCTGGTGTTTGCGCTGTTCTACTTGCTTCAGCTGTCTGGATATCCAATTCCCAGGTTGGCTAGACGTTCGTGAGACACATTTTCACCCCCGGGAACCACCATGTCCCATATGCTGGCCTACACGACTTACGGCTAAAGGGGAAGTTGTTGAGAATGGGCGTCCGCATTCCATTTTTAACATGGACAAAGGCGAATTCACAAGATATGGCAGCAAGCTTCTGTCTCTTTGATTGCCCCCGTTGAAAAACCGAGACCAAGTGAGGCCAAAGGCAAATCTTCACCAAGGGTACAGGGGGGGTCAATATTTCGCCCTGGGAGTGCCTGATCTGGCAAGTGGGGGCTATGGCTAATCGATAGTTTCATATTTCCAAAGATGCAAGTGATCAAGTTGCTTCTTATCAACAAAAATATTTTTCAAAAATACCATCTAGAGTTAAATTAAATAATAAATTGAAAGATGATAGTTCATTCTGTATACTGCTTATATCGGCTCATGAGGCATGCAAGAGGCGTAAAAGTTGTCGTTGAGGGAAAATGAACTGAAGTTATTGTTGAAGTGCTGGCTGAAGTGGAAGTAGCCATGGCCATCTTGTAAAGATCGTTTAGGGGATTACTGATATTTCTAACATTAATAGCTCGATGAGGGTAGAGGAGTGAGGCTTAAGAATACGCCTAGGCTTGGGCGACACATCCCAACTTTGGAACTGGCCAATTTTTACGAACTATCTAGTACCCATTCTGTAGGTAGTCTCTAATTTTCAAAGCGCTATTCCGTATAGTATAGACTCGGACTTATCACTTGTAATAGCCACTGTATTGAGTAGACTATTGATTTATTGAACCAACTCTGGTCGTCAACTATCTGCTAATCTGATCAACTTCCAAGCTTATTAATTCCTCAGAATAATCGATCCCCTCGAAACCATACTCGTTGATAAGCAAGACTTAGTGAGATAGAAGCAACTTGGTACCCTTCCTCCATAGGCAAAATATGCAATCAAAAAGACTACCTACCAGGACGGCAATTTGGACCCGTACTTATAACTACTGCCCTTTTTTCCATGTCAAAAATAGAATGGGGAAGCCCCTTTTCGACCACATCCCCCATCGCCGTGGCTCGTGTGGGCCAGCATCTGGGGCACGGTGGTTCATGGGGGTAGAACTTTGTGACACGCGCAGCTCTCGAGCCTGAAAACTGGTCCAGACAGTTCAAGCACATGCCGCAGCGTAGGCAGTACAGTCCAGATAGCTTCCACTTTCGACATTTATCACAACGAGCCACTGTCTCACCGCTTGCAGTTTCATAGTATCTTTTTCCTGCCCGGCGGGGAGACCAACACAGGAGACACTTTC